>NC_084981.1:14161573-14471573 GCF_963691925.1 Scomber scombrus | reverse complement strand
GGCATTAAGTCCATTAGAAAATCAAAGTCCTGTAAAGACTGAAATGCAAACAAAGATTATGCCATTAAGAGGTAAACGGGCTCTCAGAAAGGAGGCAGATGAAAGTGATTTTGCTTTGCATCAGAACTCAAATGTAACAACTTTAGAAGACAAGTCTGCCAGTCGAGATGATAGCAGTTCTTCCACACCAGACAAACCGACAAGGATGCCATTGAGGAGTGAGAGCAGTAAGGCTGAAATGTCCTATCAGTCACCAACACTGGACAACAAGAAATTGACTTTGAGATCACAAAGATTGATTGCACCTTCTATCAGTGCTCATTCTGTAGCTGGAAAGCAGAGTGACATAGCTTCACCTATCAGAATAATGCCAGAAAGGGTAACTAAGGCTCAGATGAGGCCCCCTCCATTACCTGCGCCGACTGTGTTGCCCCACAGCTTCGCCATCCCTGTCATTACACCAAAACCTGAGACACTCAAACAGACTGCTAACAAATTCTTGGAGAATCTGACTGGTGAAGAAAACCAACAAAAAATTACAAACTTGAACATAAGGTATGATAAAATGCAGAAAGGCTGGGTGCAAATGGACAAAGAGGGTCAGCCAGCGACAAAGTACAAAAACAAATCAGACAGACAGGCAGCTATATGGAAAAGTAAACGCAGGGCACGAAAACCAAAGTCTTCAGAGCACCAGAGATACTCACCAGTCCAAATGCTCTTCATGAAAGGCTTTGATCTTACCAGTATTTGTCGCTGGTTCCTTGAATCAACAGAAACAAAGTCCCTTGTCATTGTCAAGAAAGTGAATACACGTCTTCCTTCAGAAACCCAGCTGTGCTTCCACAGCTCTTCTAGTACATCAGGGACCTCCCAGGGGGTATTTCCAAGCCTACAGGCAGAGCGCTTAAAGAAACATTTGAAAAAGTTTGCTATCGCCTCTCCTGTAAAGAGCAACCCCAAGAGTCAGAAACTGATTGCCAGAGCACTGGAGCAAGAGGCAAATGAATTCAGAGGGAAAGAGAGCAGAGAACTACCCAGTACTACTCAGACTTTTACTAAGTCACACTCGTCTGCTGAAGCTCGGGTGCAAAGAGGTGAATCCCAGAAAGCTTCTGGTAAATCAAAAAATCCAGCCAGTGCAAGGATCTTGAGAAAATACTCTAACATCCGAGAGAAGATGCAGGTTCATCAAACCAGCAAAGTTAGTCTGAAAGACGCCTCAAAAAGCTTCAAAGCAAACAATATGAAAAGACTGACCACCCCAAAATCTGCATCCAAATCCAAATTGAAACAACCTCTGAAGGCACAGAAATCCTCCCTGGCTGTCAGTAAACGAATGAAAGAATGTGCAGCAAAAATGGAGAGAAGGATAAGACTGGCTGGCAAAAGGGCAACAAAGCATAAAGAAAGGGCAGTCAAGGCACAGGGCAGTGGTAGACCTCCAAGAGATACCACTAAAAAAGAGACGCCAAAGAGATGTTCTCAACGACTAGGTTCTCCTAAAATGTCCGAACATTTAATTAATCCTGTCAACACATCTAAAAGGAAGGCTTACAAAAAACTACTTGAAGCAGAGAAAGCAGAAGTTGAAAAGTCCAGTGTGAGTAAAGCGAATGCTGCAAAAGTGCAAACAAAGGAATCATCACAAAGTACAGTCGCTGAAATCAAAGGTACCGAGACTGCTGTCGAAACTTCACAGCAGAGCGTGGATGTCAAGGTTCCAACCTCACCTGACCAGGTACTGACAAGATCCCAGAAAAAAATGGAGGCAGCAGCTCCTGTGACTGCATCGAAGAGGGCAAAAAAGTCAATGACATTGCAAAATGCTTCTCCTAAATCAGTCAGAAAAGCTGAAGAGGCCACGTTGACCAGAAAAGGGGCTTTAAAAGCCCTAGCAAAGAGAAGTCAGGCAGCCATGTTGCCGCGCAGTGCAACAAAGAGAGCTCAGGAGCTTTTAGAGACCCCAGCTAAGCGCACCAGGACATCACACCTAAAATAAAATGGACCTTAAGAGAGAGATTCTCTTTATTTAGAGAATTTTGTGATTTTTCATTTCTTTTATCTGGAATATAGTCAGAAGGACCAGAAGTATCTATTTTGTAGCCTTCACCAAACTCTTCAGAGGATACCTTTTTTCAGTAGGCAAACGTGTGAAGAAGGAACCCAGATTTTGAAATTCATTGACGCTTTTGTAAAGCTTCAGTGTGAAAATGCAAATGTGATTGTTTGCTGAGCATTTGCTCTGTGTTCAGGGACTACATACAAGTCCTACATGATGTCTTGCAGATGTAGATTGCTGTTTGGCTATATGTTTCAGCACTCTACGACATGGCTGGAGATAACAAAACCTCATTTTAAAAGTAAGAATAACAAACATCAAGCTTCCAGCTGTTGTGATGGTGACATTAAATCCATTCATCATCCTGTTTTGTTTCTTTTTTTTTGCCATTTTGTATAGAATTGTTTTCGATAATAGCATGTACTGCGTTTACTGAATAACAGAGAATATCAAAGTTCAGAGAGCTTGATATGAGAAGGAAAGTAAGCGGTTTGTATCTCCAGCTTGTCTTCCAATCACAACATTGTGAATATGTGACTGTTGTGACCAGGTGCCTTATTTATGAAGTGTAAAGTTATAGAATGTGTTGCTAAATGTGAAAACTCCTGTCCTCTAGTTGTAACAGCTTTCAGTTTACTGGAGAGGCAGTCAACATTCATTTGCCTCACAGAGGGTGTGTGCAAATAGTTTCCGTTCTGCACAGCTTGTGCCTCATGCTTCATCTGTAAATTCTTTATGTTGACTGAGGCATACCTGACAGTTTTATTTTTCTATGCGTGTTTTCTCAGAGCATTAACATGACATTGTTCTTATTATAGTTGTAATAGATGTTTAAAAAAAAGTGTCAGAAATTGTTTAAACAAATGTGCGCCCTGTATGTGTCATGACAAAAGTTTGTATTTTTTTTATTTTGTTTCTGGTCAGTTTTCATCTTGATGTACCTCTGCAGTCACTATGCCCATTGTTATTTGAGTGTTTTACCTGCTTCTGCATGTGTTAAGTCTTGTTAATGTGGAGTCAGTTGCAGATGTATTTGAGCAACTCTTGCAATGCAGCTGTTGCCTTCCAACCAACTGAGATCCAGATTTATATTTATGTCCCTGATATTTGAAAATACTAACCCCATTCAAGACTATGCATGCACGTTTAGTGCCCATCCAAAACCATCTGAGAAAACTTTGGGACAGTGGTTTGTGTATCACTTTGGCAACAATATTCCTGAACAACACAGGCCTGAAAAGTGTTTACACCTGATTGGTGTTTATGGCCTCTTTAATTAGCATTAATGGCACATCACAGGCTGATAAAAACCCTTCCCTTGATTTATTCACAAGTAGGATATTGAGTTTTTGGGGTTGTCTAGTCACACTTCTGAGTTGTGTATCAAAATACATTGCAGTTTTATTATTATATTGTTATGTTTTATTGTCATTGACTGTCAGATGTTCTCATAATGTGAAGTTTCTTTACTTCCACAGTAGTAACTGACTTTAGTATGTTGTCAAAGGAAAAATACAATTTTTAGCACAGTGTTATTTTTTTTATTTAGGTCATTTCATGAGGGTAAATCATCTGTAAATGCAAAACATGTCTGTCATGTTTTTATTGTTATTTAAGAACTCCATGTAGGCTAAAGAATTTAGCAAATCTAAAACAGCCCACCAAATATCAGACTTGAACATGTTTATTCTTTACAGTTGCTATTTAAATATTTTTGATTTTGTATATTAGAAAGAAATAACTGCTTTATTTGTGGTAATCCCAAGAATGATACATCTTTAAGAACTTTGTATTTTTGCTGGAGTTGATATAAAGATGTTTGAATTTTATGTTTGGTTTCTTGACTCATTTATGTCTTTTTTTAATGTTCTTTAACAGACAAAGGTAGACTACCGAATCCGACAAGGTCTTGTTAGTGGAAATAAAGGCAAGGAAGGGGCACAGTGAGGACTGGGGACCTCAGTATGCTTCATAAGAACTAGGTTATAGTGTACTGAAGCCAGGGGTGAGGGGTGTCAATCATCATAGCCCCCACCAAGCACCCCACTGCCTCACCAATCTCCAAGAGCTCTGTGTATTGTCCTCGTTGTCCCGACACAATTCATTACAAAAAGTGATATAAGTAGATGTCTGAATTGCTAGTTGGAATAGTTGAATTCTGCCTTATTTCCTCACTTCTGCACATCAGCTGGCTTGTCAGTTTTGTAGTTATGTTAAGTTATGAAAATTATCTGAAGGTGATGTGATGAGGTGGATATTAAATACGGTCTTTTAGTAAAATATTGTTTATGTTGATTAACAGCTGTACTGGTGCAATATATTTTTGCGTTTACCGTGAGATTTTGAAATTCCAATCAAAGGTATATTTATTTAGGTAACATTGATTAATTGCTTTTGTGTGATCAATTCTTAAGGGCAATTTTGAATCATCGGTTAACTTGAGCTGCATGTTTTTGGTCAGTGGGGGGAAGCCGGAGCACCCGTAGAGAACCCACGCAGGCACGGGAAGAACATGCAAACTCACCAGGAGCGCCCCAGCCCGCTGGTAGGTGAGTTTGAATCCAGAACCATGTTGTTGTGAGGCGGCAGTGCAAACTAATCATTGATAACATTTCTCAAATATCTCGGCTGACGATTGTTTATAGTCCATGTGAAGGATTATTGATAGGCCTATGGACGGTATGAAGAGCTGCACAGCTGTACGTTGGTTGCGCGTAATGACAGCTGGTCTGCTGAAAACCTCGCAGATGAAACACAATCGGTAAAGCGGCATTTTTTGTTTCCCGTTTGTTTCATTGACAGGTGAACAGAGTGGTGGAGCAGATATGAAAACTACTGGTTCAACGCATGTCTTCATTAAGTAAATTAATTGCGGGAGTGGAAATGAGGATACTGTATGTGCGCCCAGTCGTCTTATGCATGTTGCCTCTGGTGTTGTGTGTTCCGGTGGCACATTTGTGAAACGCCTTGACCTAGCCAATGAAGGTATTTCACATGACAGGGACCTGCCACAACCTGCCATACGGCTCTCGGGAAGCTCCCACTGTGGGACAGATGGGTAAGCAGTTGGCCTCCATCACCTCAGTCCCTGCAGAAAAAAAGAGCAAATGAACGACAACCGCTCACCAAAACCAATATGACACAAGGAAATTTGTCATTCATTCATTCATTCACCTAAATGGATACATAAGTTCTCTATCAATTTGAAACTTCAACAAACTGATTTCATGACAGTGATACATTGTCCTACATGCTGCTACAACATTTTCATGCCATGTGATACATATGTCATGAAACAATCTATCTTTGGAGTTGGTGATCACACATTTTCAAGCATCTTCAGCACCAGCATTGAAATCAATTCAGGTTGTGCTGTGCCGTTGCATTTCAAAGGGGAACATGTCCATGCTGATGCAGGACATGCTGCATCCAAGGTAGTGTTGTTCAGGGACATATCATAGTGGAGACACATCATATCACCTTACCTGATATACACAAGGACATAAGTTAATTGATTGGCAACAAACTATACATGTAGATAATTACATGGAGCGGCTGTCAACAGGGAGGGGGACTTGGCATGTTCCACTGTTGCAGGTTGTGAAAAACCTGTAGAAATGGGCCACAGAAAAAGAATGGTCTTAAAGGAAAACACTGTTCTGCTGCTTTCTTGGACTTGGCTTTGCGAAAACACACCAAGTCCAAGAAAGCAGCATTAATCATTTAATCTACTGCACTGAATCAATTCTCTTTTGGTAAAAATCAATTTAATCAGGGGAGTGAAGGAGAATGAAGCTGAATAGTTGTTTATTATACAGATGATACTGATGATTAAGTCTTGTCAATAGTCTTTGGTACTTAGACTCTAAAGGGAGATTTTGTAATCGATGTACATCAGTCCTGAGCAGCAGCAAGATAAGTCACCCCATGGAGTCCAGACTCTGATGGTGGTGGTGGGTGATGGCTTCTGTTGAGACTGATAAGGTTGATGAGGCTGATGAAGTGATGCACTGATGAATCAGTAAAGACTGGGCAGTGATGCTTGCATGACAGCAACAGGAAGCACTAAGGCAGAGAGGGAGAAAACGTATTTAAAAAGACAGCAATGATAGCAGGGAAATTATGAGTGAGGATGTGTAATGGATTGGAACGACATTTAGTTTGAGAAATACAAACTACAGACTTCAGCATGCAAAAGATAGTCTTCCTGACTAAACTGCCACTAAAGCTCCATTTGGTATGCAGTATATTCCCAGTTGATGGTCACCTCTCCAGTGATGAACTACAAACAATAACTTACAAGTTATAAGTCCTCCAAGTTCATATTTGAAAAAAAAGAAAAGACAATCACCAAAAAGTCAATTTAGTAGCTGTTCTGGAGATTTTGTTTATATCACATTATCTTCATCAGCAGATGGATTTTGTCCAGTTGATTTTGGAATTGTAGATTCTCAAGTTTCCATTTTGTCCTAATTACTGTAAGGACATCTCATCTATGTTACCTTAAAAGTTTAAAGAATTTGTGTTTTGTAAAATAACAAAAACAAACAAACAAACAAACAAAAAAAACAACAACACATTGTTTTAAAAGCACACACATTTAAGTTTAATTAATGAAAAGAGTGGAGGTTTGGTAAACATTTTGTCGGTGGCACTACATACATTCAGCATTATTGGGAGTTTTTCAGTTCAATCCCACCATCAATCCTGTAACAAAAAAAGCAAACAGACAGAACCCAACCAGGGATACTTCTTAAGTTTTTGCACCAGTTCAATACAACAGAGACATTGTGTTGTTTACAATAACATATTTAAGTAACTGAATTACATCTCAATATAGCACAAGCACCACTAAGATGTCTACCAGGAAGCTGAATGCACATGTCCAGTACAGATCAGTGCAGAGGAAGGAAAGGAGACATGAAAAGAAAGCCACATTCGACTAAATATGCACCTTTACGAGGCACACAGCCTAAGAATTACAGTGACTGTTCATTAGCGTCCTTTTATGAGATCTTCTTTTAACGTTATTGTACACCACTGGGATCACATCAACAGCATGTAAAACAAAGTTAACATGGGTAGCAGTATGAGTAGGAGCACTGTGATGTGGCATTCTACCGAGCTGAGATCTGGGATGTGCAGCCTTTTTTAATTTTTTTTTTTTAAATTTTTAACATTTAGATCAGCAAAATGGAAAAAAACACACAATCCCAATCTTCAGAGAGAACAATGCCTTCAGCCATCCTGATGAACTGTTACTTATAAAACAGTATGTGATTTCTATATCTTACATTGGAAACTAAATAACAGCTAAAAGTTACAACTTCATGAATAAGCATAGGTCATATTTATCTATACACATTTATACATTCAGGTATGACTGTTGTGGTCACTGTAATTGGCACCGTTTCTTCTTTTTTTTCCTTTTTTTTTCTTGTGGATAGCCAGTCAGAACTGACAAACATTTAAATGTCCAAACCTTTCTCATTTATTATCTGTCAGTAGTAGGCATGTATTGCTTCACACAGTTGCCTCTTCAAACAGATCTAGGATGATATACACACGCAGGAAACTTCATCCTATTTCTTCTGGCTTGACAGTAGCTTATGATCAGTTGAGCTTGACTACTTGAACTCTGTTGAACTAAAAACACCGCAACGGACTTCCCTCTATGGCAAGCATCTCTCAAATTAAAAAGATAGAAATACAACAGAGCACTTCAACAAAATGAACATGAAAACAATCAGAAGCCTTTAAAGTGTGATATGGTAATTACAAGGTAAATTTGAGGGAGAACGTGTGTTAAATCTCACACACATCCCAGCTCTGACCTCTCCAGCTCGTGCAGCAAATGAGGAATGTCTGAGCCGGAGAGGAGGAAAACACTGTCGTAACTCACTATTAAGTGATGTTACAAATACCTTACATTTTTTTATGCAATTTTTTATTCATTATTTTACCTTTTTTCATCTTTTTGAAATTTTTGAAAATATCTGAAAGTCATGAACATTTATGCCTTCAACTTTCTACAGAAAAAACACCTTTGAGATAAAATAAATAACGGAACAAAAACAAGCACAGACTCTCATGAATTAGATGTAATATTCACATGGAAGACAACATATACAATATTAAACATATTTCTAGACCAATACTGCCTCCTATACAACAAGGCCAACCAGCTGCTGTATTTTTGGCCAATTACTGTAATTAATTACCTTGTTGGAACAAGTGAGATCAACAAATAAAAACACCTAGGGAACCACCTGCCATTCCACCAGTCCCAAAGCTTCCAGAAACAGACTTACTCTTTAACATAGAAAAATACTATACCAAAATGAAATACAAATATATATATATTAGAATCTGTTAGGCATTTCTATATAAAGGGGTTGTTGGGGAGGGGTTTTTTTTGGAGTGGGAGGGGGGCTAAAGGAGTTAGATTACATCATGAAACAAAATATAACAAAAATAAAAACAAATCAATATGGGAAATTAGACATAACAAAACAAAAATCAGAAGATGATTCTGCAACCTTTTGTTTTGTAATAACATTTATAATGATATTAAGAAGCTCTACATATTTGTTCGCAAACTTTTCTCCACACATGCAACAGTTTGCACACGTTTAATACTGCAGGCATCAAGAGGGGCAGGGGCTGAACGGCCTCCTGCTCAAATGGGGTGGGATTATGCAAATCACCCTAACCCTGAGGCAATGCATGCTGGGGGACTGGTAACCACTGGGCACGCTGCCCGCACCCGATTGGTTTGCTGTATGAACATAAGAGATAATTGCACCACACAGGCCCGCTACACTTCTACTGGTGTGTGTGCGTGCATGTATGTACGGTTCGCCATGCATGTGTGATCATGTACTTCAGAGAGGTGTATGACTGTCGTCCTCAGGGCTGCTAGTCAGTGCAGTCTCTATTTTTATGGAGGTTCTATGTAACAGTACCTCACAGCAAACAACTGTGACACCAGATCACATGGCCTCGAAGCCACGACATCCACACCGGATTATGTGCCACTCTAAACTCTACCTTTCTTTGTTCACTTCTACATGTGCATGTGTCGATGGATGACTGTATCCTGGCAGAGAAGATGCTACACCAAACCAACAACAACTTTAACTGAACCCAAACCATATCCAGCCCAGTCCAGGTAACCCAGCCAAGCTCAACTCAAGATAGCTTTGCCAAGTCAAACGGTCCAGCTCTCTCCTCATCCACTTCTTTTCCCTCACTTTGCCTTTCTCCGCTTCTCTTGTGCCATTCTCAGCCAGGCTGGACCCCGCTGTCCTCGCTGCCTCCACGGAGTATAGATGGTAGATGGTGGTTAGGCTGTCAGAGGCCTCACTGATGGATGGGGAATTCACACTGGGTAATTTGAGTTGGAGGGATGCCTCACTCTGAATGCAACACCTTTGAAATCTCTGGACCTCTTGGAACAATGTTGCAGGTACAATGGTTTGTTGTTGTTGTCACTTCTACATTGTTGCTCATGATGTTGATTTCTCTGTGTTACTGTAGGTCACACACCCTTGGAAGGGGAGGAAATGTCCTATTTTACAAACATTGTTGTCCATAATATATAGATAGAGGTTTTATATATATTCTTTATAATCTCTCTCTTTCTTCTCTTTCCCTCCCTCGCTTGCTTTCCTCCAGTCCTCTCTCTTCCCTCCTTCCTTCCTTTCTTTCTATCTTCTGCTCAACGGCAGCGGGAGCAAACGTGAGTGAATGGTGCTACATGCAGCCCACGCAGCCACACTTGATGGTCTTTTCCACTTCCTCGCTGAAGGAGGTTCCATCGCTGCATTCAAAGGTGTATTTCCGGCGTTTCATCCGCTGGCTGGCACAGCAGGACCCCGTGTCACAGGCTCCGGTGCAATCCACCCAGGAGACCATACGTGTTGTCTGGCAGATTGCATAGCCTCGCTGCACCTGGTAGAAGTCTCGCACAGGCTCCCCTCGGCACTCAGACTCTGCAAAACAGGAAGACATGAGTATAAATACTTCATCACTGTTTTGGATTAAGCCACAAATATAATCTTCTTCATTTTTGGGACTCCAGATTGAGCAAACCAACCTGCGTCACAAAGTTCCCCAGTGTAGCCACTTTCACAGTGACAGTAGGCATCTCCTGTGTCTGAGATTTGGCAGCGTCCATGTTTGCAGGCCAGCCGGCGGCAGGGGTTGAAAAGCTCCCCTTGTTGGTTACACAGGGCACCGCGGTAACCCTCCACACACTCGCAGCGGTATGACTGACTGTCCAGTGGGATGCACTTTCCATGGACGCATCTAGTAAGAGACAACAATCTGTTAATGTCTAAGAAGGTGTTCATATTAAGTTAACCTTCTGAGAGAAATAATATAGTATTCACTGGACAGGATTTTCAGCTATTTTAATTCTATAGCCAAAATCACAAATTTGTTGTAGAACAACATTTGACACTTTCTATCCTTGGACCCTCAATTCACATAAGTAAAAACTGAAAAACAAAACAACCAGTAGTATGGGAAGAGCTTGCTAACATACTTGCTTCCCTGGCAGGGGTTAGTAGCAGGTTGGTCACAGTGCGGCCCACTCCAGCCTGGCTGGCAGTGGCACACTGGTCCCTGGACCCCATCAGGTTGGCAGATGCCATGTACACAGTAGATCTTCTTGCAGGGCTCACAGCCCGGTACCACGCCAGGCTTCATCTGGGTCTTGGTAAAGTCCTGGAGCTCGTTGTTAATGTACAGGTTCTGGATACAGCCATGGAAACTGGAACCATTCTGGATCTGCCAGAGACGGAAAGCGCCAGAGTGTACGTCTACTGGCATACCTGAATGACAAGGGGTGAAGGAAAGGAGACAATGTTTATGCATGTGAAAGTTGGCAAGTGAGATCACAGACAGACAGCTAACACAGGGCTGGTATGAGTGTAATGGAGGAGAGCATTTTCAAACATGTGTGTCCCACAGTGCATTCATTATGTCAGATTGACATACTTTTTAAATACTTATTAAAACGTATTTTGTAAGTGCAACACAAGACACATCATCCTTGAAAAAAAGGACAGCAAAAGGCAAACAGATATAGGTAAATGTCTACTGTAGTGTTGTATGAATGAAGAACAGTACAGCACAACACAGCACATCACAGCACTGAAACTACAAATTCAGGGCCACTTCTGAGCAAACCATCATGTTAATCCCAGAAATGGGCTTGAATGGCAATAAATGTTTATAGTTTTCAAATTACATGATAAATGAATATAGAGAAGGGCTAATTCACACATCAAAATAAATACAGTTGCATTTTGTGCAAACAAAATCCATGCAAGTACAAAACAAACTTAAAGGAAAGACTGTGTCTGGTAGTTCTCACAGAAGTCACTAGAGGGCAGACTTTACACACTGGAAAAACATGCCGTAAAGACAACGGATATGTTGGACTATAAAGTGGACATAATGTTCACTGTGTGTTGTATGATCACTATAGGTAATGAGTCATTTTTGAGAAATATGTTTTATCTGTCATGGTGACACGGGTTATTTATTCACTAAAATTTGTGCACATGCTGTATTTGGAGAGCTATACATATTTTTGTATTGTACATTAATGTGTGGCCCCTAGCAAACACAGTTATGACTGAAGGTGGGGATGGAGTGGGTGGAGGATAGGGTTTGGGTGTGGGTAGGACTGGGTTGCATGGTTAAGGGGAAGGGTTGGTTGCGGTGGTGACAAAGCGATGGGGGAGGGGTGGTGATTGACAGTAGTGTAGTAGTTAAGAGTGCCTGCAGAGGAGGGAGGTGTGTTCTGGAGAGGGCCCCTACCCCCCACGTATAGTGGAGCCTCCCCGTTGAGGGGCCGCACCGCCCCAAAGCTGTCCATTGTGGTGGGGAGACCTCCATCAATGGACAGGTTCACCATCTTGTCAAAGGTCACAAGCTCCACTGTGTGGAACTGGCCATCGTTGATAGTCTCAGTACTGGAAAAAGAGAGCAAACACAGGACATAAAACACCCTCACAAAGATCTAATAAAAAAAACAAAATCAAAACAAATGCTAAGTTTTCATCAGGAGTCAGCAGCATCAGTAAAATTCAACCTTTTAAGGGGTTGATGGCACCTTACCTATAGATGGCATGTCCAGGCTGGCTGCCAGGGTCATAGCTGACCTTGACGTGACCTTGGTAGAGCTCCACTGCAATATGATCATTGTCTCCATTGTACAGCAGGATACCATTATCCTCATCTGTGGATACCTACAGAGAGACATTTGAATGGGTCAGGTGTCAGACAGACAGCATCTTCACACGTAATAAATGTTTACACATTAACACGCTGTGTATACCTGGAGGGTGATGTTAGCTTGGGGCCAGTTCTTCAGGTCAGAGAGCAGTAAGTAGGAGTCTCTATCTATGAAGTTGACGCTAACCAGCTTCTCACAGCGTGGCCCGCCGAACTCTGGAGGACACTGGCAGAGGGCGCGACCACCTCGCTCCACACAGGGGGCGTTGTTCTGGCAGTCGGCCAGCTCGCACAAAGACAGTGGGGATGGAGGAACCTCACACAACTGACCACTGCAGAGAGAGTAGAAGAATTGTATGTGTATGAAATGTAAAGCAGAGAAGTGATCAGCCTATCCATGTTTAACTTTTGCTGTTTCTCACCTGTATCCCTCAGTACAGACACAGGAGTATCCATTCAGCTCATCCACACACTGAGCTCCGTTCTGACAGCGATGCTCCTCACAGTCATTGTAATCTATACTACAGTCATCGCCAACATAACCAGGAGAGCACACACACCTGTAGTACACAAACACATTACTGAAATTAAAAACAGCCAGATACCTCGAAGTCTGTATGTAATGCCTATTTTCTGATGTATAGGCAGCAGCATGAGAGGCAGCAAGCACTCACTTGGGCCCTGAGGAGGTGATGAGGCAGGTAGACTGATGTTGGCAGGGGCTCCGTCCTGGGGCACACACATCTTCCATTTCCTCACACATCTCCCCTACACAAAAATAAAAAAACATTATGTTACAGAGGAGTTCAGTCCTGAGCACTTACAGTTCATGTTAGAATATTACACTACCTGTGTAGTAGGAGGGACAAAAGCAAGTGTAGTTGTTGACTCCATCGATGCAGGTTGCTCCGTTCTCACAGTTGTTGTCTTCGCAGTCATCAATGTTGATTTGGCAAGTCGGGCCCTCAAAGCCCAGTGGACATGTACAACTAAAAAAACACACACACACACTCATGTCATCACACATACAGTAGTTACCCAAGTTACTCTTACTCTTAGATTCAATCCTTTTTTGAATGTTTTTCTGAGAACCACACCTGTATTGTCCCTCCTCATGCTCATTCACTTGGCAGGTTCCTCCATTGGCACATGGGTTACTCACACAGGCATTCAGAGCTGTCTCACAGTTCTTGCCCTAAAACAGAGAGCAGGGACGCATTTACTTTCAGACCTGAAACACCTTGACTTCTACATCGAACTGGATATTCACATATGCTATATGTGGTGGCGTTGTGTAGCTCTTACCTTGAATCCTGGAGGACAGCTGCACCTGTAGATCTCCACCAGGTCGCTGTGACAGATGCCTTGGTTAAGACAGGGACTGGACAGACAGGGGTTACATTTGGCCAGCACGGCAGTGTCCACGTCACCTATGTGAATGGAGGACAGATGAGAATGAACTGCATGAAGATACTAGTGCCAATTATATTTCATTATCATCTCATTAGCTCACCTGTGCATTCAAACTTCTTTGCTGGTGTGGTGAGCAGCAGTTTGCCGTCCATACCCTGCGGACCAGCACAGCGGGCGATACCAGGCTCTTTGTATCCAGTCTTCACCCAGTCAGACAACCACCGCAAGCGACAGTCACAGTAAAGCGGGTTTGCACCAATTGCTCTGATAGAACAAGAAAAAGAAAGGATTCAATGATTAAACCAATTCTGACCATGTAGGTGTAGTACGCTGTGTCACCAGCAGGTGTCTCTAAACCTTTACCTAAAACAATCCATGCCAAACTCAGCTATTACACAAGTAAAAACACTGCTTCTTGAAGAACAAAACAAATTTAAAGTTTAATTCTCAATGTCACTTTGTGCCATACATCATCAGATGGAGGGCCTCTCAATTATAGGCAAAGGTACGAACAGAAGGCACTCTTAACCACTTCTGTCACGGTGGTCGTGAATCAATGCTGCTCTGTCCTCATGCTGGATGCACAAACACTCCTGAATCGATGCTGTTCCATTATGGTGGAACACAGGCTCATCTTTCAGGCCAGGCCAATAGCTGACACCTGACATCTGCTAACATGAAAGCCACTTGACTGTGACTGTGGATCAATGGCTCCCCTCCATCCCTCCCTTCACCCCCTTTTTATGCAATCTTGACTGCTGTACGTCTCTCCATAAAATGTCTTTGTTTAGTTCTCTCTATCCTTCCTTCCTCTTCACCCCTCTGCACCTCCCCAACTCTGACACTGATAGGTCTATTGAATAGTGACTGTCAAAGGATGATGTGAAAATCTAGCCTGGATGGCAGAGGGTGAACTGCCGAGATACTTCTTTTTAGTTTTCATGCATGTCCACAGGTCCATGCACAACCACACAACGGCTACACACTGCACACCCGAAGGACACACACAAAATTACAGACATAAATAAACAAACACTCAAGTCTGCGGAACATGAAGAATCTGTATGTGTGTGTGTGTTTGTGGGTGTGTGTGGGTGTGTGTTTTGGAGATGTCACAGAGAGATGAGACAGAAGAAGGGTCTGTGTGTTGCTTTAACCACAGGGCTGCGGCTGATTAAGGGAGGGCTCGGCTCATGGGGAGCCCACCAAAGAGGACTACAGACAGGCCACTGTGAGCCACACGCTCTGGCTGTCTGACCAGACCCCCTCTGTGCCTGAGAGTGTGCATGGGTGTGTGTGTGTGTACACGTGTATACATTTTTACAAACTCAGTAATAAGTGCAGATAGTATCACATAGGCTGCCATTGGTGCATACAGTTACAACTTACAAGTGGGAAAGTGAGGCCACATCGCTGAAGATGCCGTCGGGAAGCTCAGAGATTTCGTTGCCATGGAGAGACCTTAGGGGGTAACAGAGGAAGAGGATGAGGAAACATAACTGTTGTTTGCAGCATCTCTTTCATACAGTTTTTGTTTTACTAAAACCTAAAATAACAGGGCAACGTTAAGGAATATTTCACTCAGTGTTGTGTTGGCATTCTGAATGTGTGGTAGGTGGTTTGTATTTCTGGTTAAGCCATGTGCAGCTGGCAGAGATGTGAAGCTCTGTATGTCTGGAAAAGACTGGTGTCAAGTTTCTATGCGCGTCTGGCTGGCAGGGCCAGCATGGGTATAGAGGGAGGGGGGTGACAGAGTTGCACCACATGCAGGACAGTGAAAAAAATGAACCGTGTGAGTGGATGAACAGGTATATTTATATGCATGTATATTTATCTGTATATCAATATTTGTGTGCATGTGCACACTTACGTACATGCTATCATTTTCCTTGCTGTTCTTTAAATAGAAAATATGGTGACAAGCTAACATGGCTTAATGGCTTGAAGACTGATGGCCGTTGTAATCCGCCAGGTCATTACCACCTCCTACCCTCAGCTGACCGCATGCTAATGTTACCACAGCTCAGTCCACAGTACCAACACATGACACATATGCTCTCTATGCCTGGATGAAGAGAACTAATGTATAAACAGATTTTGAAACCCTACTTCTTACCCACTTTGATCTGTAAATTACCACTAAGCTGTGGAAGAGTCAGGGGAAAGCATATATCGAGCAAGGTTGGTCAATGTGAGGATACAGACTAGTGCTTGAGAATGAAAGGGAAAATATACAATGTAACCGCCTGAGACAACAAGTTAATTGGCCTGTGCACAGAAGTGAACACTTATTAGTGTAGAGTGAGTAGCTGGGTTGGTTTGGTCGGGGAATGGTTAGGATACAGAGGGCATAAAGCCAGCAGCAGTGTGCCAGCCAGGCAGACCGAGCTCTCATGGGAGAAAGGAGCCAGGGAGTCTCCAGAAGAAACCTGATCTGCTCTCCAACTAACATTCTCTCTGTCTATCCGTCTTTCTCTGTCTTTTTACTTTTCTTTTCAACAGCTGTATATCATTACATCACCGCATCTTACCTATGTCTATCTCTAAACTGGCATTAATGTCTGAATAAAAACATGCATTTGATGCATCTTGACAGGCAAAATGGTGGTTTACCGCTATGAAAAATTTAGCATTATGCTTGAAAAGGCACTGTGTGCACAGACTGCCCAGCTGAACTTGTTCAAAATGCTCAGAATTATTCACCTGCAACCAGTTACTAATGTTCCATGATCTGGTGAATCTTCTGGGTTCTTCAAGAAACTCCTTACAATGGCATTTCTTACAGCACTGTATCCAACAGCAGTCTATTTTGATTTAATTCAATGTTGTTTTTTTGTTCCTTTCTTTTGATTTTTTTACTCTACCGTGCTCTTTCATATCACATGTCTTCTCAGCTTCCCACCCAAACCCTAGCGGACCACGCCCTGGCGCTGTCTCAGCTCACTCACCTCACACCTAATACCCAGCAGGCCAATTAGCAGCTTATTAATCTGCAGCACAAACCACAAACATCATACACACACACGCACTCACATGTGCACATGATCACACCAAACTGCACTGCATCCATGCAAGGCTTAGACCCTCGGTCTGTTTGAAGCCGTGAGCGTTAATGATTCTTCTCCTATTTACTACTCTGTAAAGCCAAAGGTGCAGCTTTATAAAGGCTTTGGCACCTCGGTGTGTGCGAGTATACATGAGTGTGTCCCTATCTTCGGCGGCTTTGGCACCTCTCTGTGGTTTCTGTGAAGCTTTCAACTTTGAACTTTGAACCCGGTGTGGAGTCTTAAAGTTGAAACTATTAAAAGGAGCTCATTGTCGCTTTAGTTTTGTTGCACCCCCACATTCTTACTTAGTAAAGAAAAAAAGGCACACACCAATTGATATTTAATGGGAGGCTTTTGATTGATCAGACCAGCAGTAAAGACATCAAAGTTCTCTGCTTAATTTGGACTCCTGTCTGACTGAGACAATACGGTAGTCCAGACAGTCTGTTCATATATGTGTGTGTTAGTCTGAGCTGTATATAGCCCTAAGTCTGTGTGTGTGGGGCGGGCGGCGTGGGGGGAGGGCCTCACATGGCGTCTAGCACACTCACACAGGGAATATTTCAGAAGTGAAGGTGGCGTGAGTGAGTATGAGCAGAAATATCGGACGCAGCTTCATTAGAGATCAAAGCAACACGCCCAGGCTAGCAAGGCGGCATCAGCTAATGATGACCGAGTTTCACTCTCATTCCATGCTAAAAGGGCTCTTACGCCTTGTGTCTCGTAATGATCGGTGGCTTTAGTCGAATCCCGCCGTAAAAAGAGGCTTTGTTGAAGCTTTGTTGTCAGTAGTAAAAAGTGTGCCTGCTATGAGAACACATGGAAGGCCGATAAGTCTACTCCCACACACATACTAACGGGCACCAAGCCAGTAGATGACAAACATGTAGGCACCAATGCACACACACACACACACACACACACACACACACACACACACACACACACACACGCACACACACACACACACGCACACATACAGATGCATGCATAATCTTGTAAGGAGTGCGGCTGGGCCTGGTCTCTGTTTCTCCCTCGCAGAACTAAACTGTACGTTTGAGTTAAACTGTGAGGCATCTAGCTGCTATATCTTTGGATGCGGGTCCAAAGATTGGTTTTGTTTCGTCATCTATCTGTCTAACACATTTAAATTCTACATCTCAGTTATTTAGCAGACCAATTCATCCACGGGGAGCCCATGGTCACTGGGAGTGCACAATCAAAGACTTCATAACTTCATAAAAAGCCCGGAGGCAGAGTCAAAACCATTACGGTTAGCGGGGACAAACATTCTCCGGTAATCAGTGTCAAAGTGATTTTGTACAGTGGCTTGTCGGGGAGTGTGTTTGGCCCTGATGGCAAAGCAGTGATGAGCTTGGGGCGTTTAGAGGTGAACAGGCAGACTGGGCAGAGGACAAGTTGTGGGCAGCAGTAATAGCAAGGCCATTGCTGCCCCCATTGCTTTTTAAACAGAGAAAATAGGTCGGAGGTTGTGTGTGTGTGTGTGTGTGTGTTTAGACTGTGTTTCAGTTCTCTGGAGTTAATCAAAGATTCTCAGCATCTGCTGCACCCTCTGTAGTCAGTCCGTGCTGCAAAAATATCCTCCTTAATAACTCATTTAGTCTGGTAGTGAGTCTTATCTTGTTTTAGAACGTTTCATTCAAAATAACTTCACTTGTTTCCAGTGAAGTTTCTGTTTTGAGCATTGTCTTGAAATGAAGTGACAACAAAGCAAGATAATATCATTCGAACGTTTGATTAGCATGAGAAAGAACAGGAACTCTTTTGTCCCACTGCTTAGCAAAGTATTTCGCAAATCAAAAATAGAATTTTAACACTGAACCCTTAAACGACAGATTAAGATGAACACATTTATATGTGTGTATGCATTTAAATATAACAAACTCACAGCAGCCGTAGAGAATGCAGTCCACTGAAGGCCATTTTGGGGATACAACGCAGGGAGTTGTAGCTCAGGATTCTGCAATGTAAAAATAATTACATATGTATGTATATAAGATGCATCTGTTTCCATCCCACTGTCAGCACCAGAATGAAATACTAGTTCTTAGGTCTGAGGGTCTGAGGCTAGCCAGGACTTACAGAGTGGTGAGCTGGCTCATGTTAGCGAATGATGAGTTGGTCAGAGAGTTGATCTTATTGTTGCTCAGGTCTCTGAAAGGAAATGAAAGAGGCATAAGCGCACTATATTAATCTGTACAATGAGACAGAGGGCAAAGAATAAAAAAAATAAATAAATAAACTTACACCAGCTGTAGATACTTGAAGGCAGACAGTTCCTTTGGCACAATGCTGAACTGGTTTCCATCCAGATACCTGAAGAGGCAGACACACATTTAGCTCAGGAATAAAGCCAGTAGACATGAGAAATGATCCTGTTATTTCCAGATACACGTTCAACTGTACAATACAATATGAATAACAAAGTAATATTGACACCAAATAAAACAAAACCTCTGCAGTCAAGATTTTAATGCATGGGTCATCTAATACAGCCACTGTAGTGTGAATGGATGAAACAAAAGTATAAATGCTAACTTTTTTGCTGCAGTAACTGACCAATCCCTACTGTAGTTTACTTTCTAGATCATCTATGTGTCTGTTATATTTTTCTGTGAGAATGTGAAATGTTATCATTCACTAAATATCTATTTCTAAAGCAATGCTGAAGCCATGTTTACTGCAGTTGTTAGGGAACATGCAATGTTTCCTAACAACAATTATTAAAGCAAACTGAACATGTCCTGCAGCTGCTTCACATTAGAAATATACATTCATCTAAATTTACAGCTAAAGCAGCCACAGGAAATGTTGTAGTTGAGTTATTTTAAATGTGAGTTGCATATCTTGGGTTTGTCAGGTTTTTTGTCAGGCATAGAAGCCATGCTTATTGAGATTCTTAGTATTCCACACATATAGAGTAAGGTTATTGTGAAATGCAGTGCACTGCAGCTGAATAAGTGGACGAAGAGGGCTAACTTATTACATTCAGTGACATTTTGGTGAATTTCTTATTTCGTATAGCTGCAACTTCCAAATGTGACCCACAGCTCTACTTTTTGAGGTTACTGAGGTACACACACACACACACACACACACACACACACACACACACACACACACACACACACACACACACACACACACACACACACACACTTACAAATGTGTGTGTGTTCATGAATGTGTGTTAACATGCTGATGTATAAGCTACCACAGTTGACACCATGCCTGCAGGGATGCAACCACCCTGCTGACTGCCAACACAAAGTGCTACCAGAGGGCTGTCACCTTGATAAATGGCTGATTTAAGGCCCAGTCCCTCTGAGCAGAGCTGCAGGGGCTTTCTCCTGCTATTGTTGTTGACTGCATACTGGGTGGAGAGGGCAGGAGAGGGGTGTGGGGGTGTGTGTGTGGGGTGGCTTGTTAGTTAGGGGGGGCCTTTGGGTTCAGAGGTAATGATAGGTAATGACGGTGCAGAGGACACTTAGGATAATGATGGAGTAGCAAACTCTCCAGATGACTAGATGAAAGCCCAGAACAGGGGGGCACACCTGGTCACACCTGCTGGGACAATGACAGGCCTTAAGGCTTGCACAGAGTGTGTGTTGTGTGTGTGTGTGTGTGTGTGTGTGTGTGTGTGTGTGTGTGTGTGTGTGTGTGTGTGTGTGTGTGTGTGTGTGTGTGTGTGAGTGAGTCTGAACCACTTGGAGCAGTATTGGAAAGTTCCAGACCTATTCCATTCCCTCCCCTTTCCATTGAAGACTGCTCATTAAAATGTCCTCTTGCTCCCCTATGCTCCCGTGGACAGGCTTTTGGCCCTTACACAAAAATGCACACACAGACACACACACACACACACAAACACATACACACTCTGATCTTTGGCTCTGAGTGTGAGAGTGACATCAGTGTTAGCCCTGAGGGCTGTAGGGAACACAGGAGAAGAATGTCTGAGAGAATAACTGCAGGGCTTGTTGGCTCCTTCCATCTTCTCTCTTCGCTAAATGATGAGATCTGTTTTCTTTGCCTTCGCTGTTTTCACCAACTCTTATCTTTTTCATACCTCCGCCTCTCCGTCTTTTTATACTGTCTCCTTTCCTTTCCAAGCCTCCAGGAGCAAAAATACCTTGAACCCAAACTGATAAGATATAAAGGGAATTAGCATAATTCATGCTAAGGAACTCACAGTTCAGTCACATTTCTGGGTATGCCTTTGGGCAGTGTGTGGAGGTGCTTGTTACTGCAGCGCACCACAGTCTCCAAGCAAGTACATTCACTGGGACACTGGGGTCTGGGCACACAGCTTGACTCCTCTTGGCCTGGGAAAAAGAGGAGACATAGGACAGTCAGATACAGAGAAGAGGAGAAAGGAGGGTGGGAAGACTCGGAGACCAGCTAAAAGATGAGCTGTAGAAAGAGTCGAAGCTTAAAGGCAAGACATAGCACAAACAGCACAATCCTTCAGGGCATTACTGAGACAATGAACAAAGAGGAAGTGAAAAATGTGAAAAGTAAAGCAGGACAGAGAGAGAGGAGGCTCACTAATGTAATATCGACCGGCAAGAGCAAAGAAAGGAAGCGGCCCGCGGCCTGAAGACAAGTCTAACATTCATTCAGGTGCAAATAGGCTGACTGGTCAATAAGGCAAACAGCTCAATAGCTCCACTCAGCCCCTCATCGACTAGCAGCTTAGAAACTGCTGAGTAGTAATCTATTCAGTAAACAAAAGACTGACACAATAGTGGTCATTATTTAAGATGATCTCAGACACTTTAAGCAGCTCTTGTTCATGACGTATTGTGGAGGAAAGTGGAACATTAAAATCTTCATCTGTCAGACCCAGACAGGTTAGTTTCACACAGTGGAGGTCATCTACTATATTGAAGATGTTCATCTCCTTTCAAAGAGATAGATCACCTAATTTAAAGTAGAGAAGCTGCAGTGAAACTTCAGATAGGTTGTAAATAAGGACATACATCAGTAGAGAAACTGAAAGAAAAGCTGACTCAAATCAAGATGGCTAGCTGCATATCTTGGTACCAACACCCACCTTCCTCACAGCGGAAATCAGGCAGAGCCACGTCTTGCAGAGGGATCTCTTTCAGGAAAGCGGGACGCTGGCAGCGAGGGTTACCTGTGACAATCTTCTTACTCCTCAGCCAATCACCGAGCCAGGACAGCCGGCAGTCACAGTTGAAGGAGTTGGCCAGGAGGTTACTGAAAGAAAGTGAGAATGAAAGAGAAATCATAAGAGTGCTGAAATTTGAAATGTACAGTTATGAGTCACAGTCTCTGTGTATGCCAGGGTCTCACAGTGTGGAGAGGGTCTGCAGAGTGTCAAAGGCTCCAGGAGTGATGGTGGTCAGCTGGTTGTCGTACAGAGACAGCAGACGGACGTTGTGCAGCCCTGTGAAACTGTCGTTGTGGACACAGCTGATCTTGTTGTTCCTCAGCATCCTGAAATGAAGAAAAGAAACATACTTAACCCTAAAAATCTGAAATATTATCTTGTGAGGCATACCTTAGAGTGTGATTTTGTGCGCGCGCATCACTTACAGCATGCGTAATCCCTCAAGGCCACGGAACATGCCGCTTCGGACCGAGTCAATCTGATTGGCTGTGAGGTGCAGCTCATTCACCGATGATGCGCCTTCAAATGCTCCATCCTCAATCTCTGTGATCTTGTTGTTGCTGAGGTTACTGCAAAAAAAGTATTGTATAATTATAACTCTTAACAATTAGAGAATAACTGCTTAAAGGTAAAGTTAAAAAGGAAAACCACATTTTCACTTACATTTTCTTTAGCTGGGAAAGGTTCTTAAAAACTCCAGTTGCCTCCAGATTGGTGATCTCATTGTTGTTGAGGCGGCTAGAGACAAAAGGTTGAAAAGATCAAACCATACAAATAAACCAATCTATTTCAATTTAAAGTTATTTTTTAAATATTCAGTGGCAGTGACTTTGCTTGGTCTATAATTTTGTATGTCATCCAAACCAAATCCAAGACTTAATATATTTTCATTCTATCTCTGCTCAGTCTGTTTCTTTTCTCTCTGCTCGTATCAATGTACAGCAGACTTTTTTTCTGAGGCCTTACAGCTCAGATGTGGATGCTGGGATGTGCTCAGGGATCTTGGTGAGCTTCAGGTTGGAGCAGTCCACTACATTGGACTCACAGCGGCACTTGGGAGGACACACTGGATCACTGTTACAGGCATTATTCAGACGGGTGTCCTCTGTACCTGAACAGAGGAAAACACAAACACTCATATAACACAAACATAAACATGCACAATTACATCAGCCTCCTCCCTGTACCCACACATGTATTTCACTTTCCCATGATGCTCTTAGTCACGCATCCAGTTACTCTGCTGCTGTATGTCAGTAGTTTGTCCTGTTGTGACCTAAGCAGTGGCTTCTATAACTAATCTTTGACCTGAAGTGCCCTAAAGAACACCTTGTAGCTCTCCTTTCTACCATTCATAGGAGGGATATGAGTGGGCAAGAGCAGGAGAGAGTTATTTCTGAGAGGTGATAGAGTGGGAGCAGTGGGGTGAAAAGAACAGAAGCAGGGGAGATTGAGATAGGGATGCCAAAGAGGATTTGGGCCGCCAGCTTCAGTGAAGCAGAGTACCCAAGAGAGGGAAAGAGGCAGATGAAATAACGCACAGGAACGTAGACAGACAGACAGACAGACAGAAAGAGAGACAGGTGGAGTCAAAGGAGAGGAGTGGGAGAAAAGGAAAAGGACGTTAATGTATGCAGGAAAAAAGGAGGGAAAGGAGGGAGAGAAGACAGATGAGAGAGACATGAAAGGTGGAGCTGCAGAAAGATGTCTGTGCTGATGGAGGAAGAGCAATAAGAATGAAGCAGCGTGGGGAGTGTGGGACGTTTTGCTGCACCTCCTCTGTCTATGAATAGACGTTACGTGCCAAAAAGCGTGCTGCCAGTTACATCATGGCTGCTCAATAATGGAACAGCACTGGGAGCCACTTAGAACAGTGTGTGTGTGTGTGTCTGAGGGAGTGTGCATTGTGTCTCAGTGTCTGTGTGTATATAAGTGCGTATGTGTGCGTGTACAGCTTATGTGTGTGCACATGTTCCATTTAGAGGGAACAGCCCAGCGTTTTTTTCTGTTAGGATAACATTTTGTGTCCTGTTCTCTTTTTGCATGCTCACATCGGTGCACCTCTCAGAATTTTGGAGATGACATCAGCGGGACACCATGGGGCACTCAGACCACAATCATGAGCAGGAAAACCTCAAACAACCAGGACAAAATCCATCTGTCCAAATAAATGGAACAGCATTTAAAATCATATCCTAACCCCAAACCCTCATCGTTGACTTTATTAGAATACATTTGGACACTGAATGAGTGAATTGAATTCACAGAAATGACTTCCTCTGTCTGCCAGTGCAAAAACTTTCCCTGAAGCTGTCTCTTCTTAGAGTGGCCCATCGGAGGGTGCAGATAGACACAGCAAAGCAGGTCATTAAGGAACTTTCCTTCACTTGGCCAGACAACAGGAAATGGCATTTCCTGGTAGAGAGGAAGCAATGAAAGTACAGCGCAGCCCTTTGATCCTGAGGATGTGGAGGAGCCAGGGGAGATTCGTGAGCCTGAGTCATCGCCATCGTCACAAGCGCGTGGTGGCGACACTTTTACTGTCAGCAGATTTAAACGAAAGAGGAGAAAACACAGAGGAGAGTGATGATGTTTTCCTCTGTGAGGCACAAAATGACTCATCACTGAAGTTGTAGAAGTTCTCATAATTCCCTGCAGCTTGGTTCCTCATTATCAATGTATTATTGAATTCCCTTACTGTCAGTAATTGTGTGTGTATGTGTGCATGTGTATGTGTGTAATGTGGAGGCTTTTATTGTTATCATTCAGGGAGGGTGAAATTCTCATTAATCACATTTGGCTTTGATCTTCCTTCTGCTTACATAGTACTCCCATTTGTTCTCTAAGCCAGTGTAGAGCTTTATCTCAGCTTAGCACACAAAGACACATTCATTTACACACACACACACACACACACACACACACACACACACACACACAAACACACACACACACACACACACACACACACACACACACACACACACACACACACACACACACACACACACACACACACACACACACAACAGACAGAGTTCGACACACATCACTGCTCCTCCTAGTTATTTTCTTGGAAGTGCTCTTGTTAAGAGGTCCGGAAACATCCGCTGATAGGAATCTTGGTCCTCTGGTGGGCTTTATTTTCTTTAGCTTTTACTGATAGAAAGGACACACTTTCCTTCCCCTCTGTCCATCTCTCCCTCCCTCCTTTCTCTGCCCCTCTTGGTGAGTGACTGTGCTCATGCCAAAGCAAAGAGCCACTTCCTTTTGACTCTATCTATTTTGACGGTTAGAAAAACAGACCTGAGGAGAAACAGACGCACTTGCACGTTACATTAAAATGCACACATAGGTACAGCCTCTCATGGGCCCAATTTGCTGTTCTCACATAAATAAATACCATTTTCCCCCCAAAATGCCCAATCTTGTTCCTGTGCAGACCATTTCCTCTGAACTTCATCCTACTGTCATCTACATTAAAGGATAATTCTGGTTTGTTACAACACTTTGTCATAGTTCTGATAAATGTTTCAAGAAGGTAAAACTAAAAGTGAGCGCATCAACAATGTTGCTAATAGCACTGTATACTGCGATGGATGCTAACAACAGACCTGTGGGTTTGTTTTAACCTTGTAAGCTCATCTGACTGCTTGCGTTTCTTTCCCTGTCTGACTTATTTTTAACAGTGTTACCATGTTCCTGGCTCTCAGTAATTAGCTTGGTAAATAAAATGCCATGAATGATGGCAAAACTGCGCAAATACGACTCAAGTTGTAATAAACTGGAATTATCCTTTAACCTGTGGGAGAATTTCATTTAAATGAACGATGAGTAATGGAAAAACTGATGCCGCTACATGGCTGAGGGTGAATAATTAAAGAAAAGAGGAAGACAATGATAGGTGTGAACATTTACGAGCCACTCACCTGGGATGAAGTACTGCTCTTTGGCTGTGATGGAGAAAAGAAAGAGGGACGGATGTCAGTGAGACAAGTCTGGTCTGCATAGCTGTGGTCTCGCTATGCTTCAGAACAGTCATATATAGAGCTTATATATGACGACACATGACTCACAAGGTACATGACAGTTAAACAGAGTAGTCTAGGACTATCTCTGTATAATGGCAATGTGGAGAAACGTAATGATGTTAAAAGGTGGTAAATATTTGGCTGTTGCTAAGGAAGAGTGACAAGGGGGAAAGACAGTGAGAAAGAAAGAAAGAAAAAGACAAAAAGAAAGGAAAGAAAAAAGAAAAAGGAAAAACACATGGACCCCTGTCTTTAGCAGGTCTAGCCAAACGAATGAGGCTATAAAGAAGTGTGAAACCTCAGCAGTGCAGAGTGCCAGACAGCACTGCACGGTGCATAAACACAATAGTGGGCACAGGGTGGAGGGAGAGGGCATGGTGAGGCCTGGCTAGTGCAGTGCGGAGGAGTGAAGGAATGAGGGGGCGTGAAGAAAAAACCTGAGCCTGGGAGGCAGAGAGCGATGAGCGGGCAAGCGAAAATGGAGGAGAGATGGCTGGGAGGGAGGGATATTGGCAGAGGGCAGAGGAATGGTGGGCACATACAGAAACCCTAGCCCTTATGCCAGCTCCGACTGGTGATCTCAGCTCACTGCGGTTTGAATGTGAAACCAGACTCACATTGTGGTAACGTGGAGGGGCAATGGAGAAACGGAGAACGATCCCTCTCTCCTTGGCCCCAAGTTTGTCTGGGGAGATATTGATTTAGGAGCACCGGCACAGCAAATGATAGGCTGAGTAAAACCTTTTTTGCCAGGAATGATCAATCATTATAGGTGCTATGAGTTAGAGGGGAGAATGCAGAGATAAAAGCCACTCCCAGCGGAGAGAAAGAGAGAAGGTAAGAATATAGAAGTGAGAGACAAGTGGAATAAAAACAACAAAGCCAGTCTGAGAGATAAAGAGCCCAAGAGAGAAATAAGAGAGAGACATTTGGGGACAGTGACAATGAGCCACCAGCCTACCGGAGCAGCGGAATTTCTTGCTCTTAATCTGTCCAATGCGTTTGTTTGCCAGTCGGCGCGGGCTGGCGCAGCGGGCACCACTGGTCTCAATCGGGTTGGAGCGCAGGTAGTCAGCCAGCCACTTCAAATTACAGTCACAAATAAATGGGTTCTGGGCCAGGTGACTGGAGAACAGAGGGGTAGAAGAAGAAAGGGAAGAAAGGAACCCACATTAAAAAACTGTTGGTATAAACACAGAGAAAGAAGTATATATACATTTGGACATCAAAACTACAGACTTTGTACAAACTCTTAGCAGAAACTGTAGAAGCAAAAGGTGTATGTCAGCAGCCTGAACGTCAGTGTAGGGCAGGGGGATAATTTAATGTTATCGTGTTCTGACTCTAAGTAAACCATTTCATGATGATATAATCTTATCACTTCTTCACTTTCTTGCTGCAAGTTAGATGAAACCACTCTCATGTCTGCACGGTAAATGTAGAGCCTCCAGAAGCAGCCGGTCAGATTATATTAGAGACTACAAATGGACCGGCCTGGCCCTGGTCTGCAGCTAACAAAACCCAACTACCAACACCTCTAAAATTCACCAGCTTGGTTGGGGACTGAAAGTGGTATAGTTCTTCTCACCTAACTTTCTCCATGGCAGCAAATAAAGCAAATTTCTCAAAACGTCAAATTATTCCTTTAATTTCTGAAATGAATGATTCTGAGCAAGCCACAAACCTACAAAAAATCTTTTTAACATTAATTTGTTTTATGTAGAATATTTCAGAGTAAATACTTTCATATGTGACTTTGCAGACACCAAATTGTGATAAACACTAATTTATTCAAATTATATTTTGTTATATTGTATATATTTGTTATACATTTCTAAGATCTAATACACTCTAATTGATATAGTAAATGGGGTGGACAAAATATTAGAAATACCTCAGTATAAAACATTACTCTTTAAATAGCCACAAACTATAGCCCCCAAAATGATCCTAGAATGAAATCTTATAGCAGATATATTGCAGGGTTATTGTATTTGACTGCATTAATTCTATGTAGGTGTACATAATAAACTGGCAACTGAGTAAATATAGATTTAGGAAAATATCCATATTAGTTTTGAAAAATTGATTTCAGCTATAATACCAGACCCTGCTTTAGTTCAGTGAGTGTGTGCTGTTATGAGCGCTACTGCAGCCATCCAAATTATGTGGTTTATTTGGATGACCAGAGACCAGCATGTATTTTTACACCATGTTCAGAATGCAGGCAAAACAACAAGCTCATTTTAGCCTTAGACCGTGAAACCCAGTGCCCCCTGTGTGTTTTTTAGTTCCTGGTGAGCCAAAGGGCAGCACTACCTATCTGTCATCTCCAACAGGTGTCTTGTATGTGTTTGCATTAAACTGTTCAACATGCAGCATGTTTCAGGATTGGTAGACACCACAGTGTGGGGTCTGTATTGATAACAATGTGTGGTTAGCCTTGGGACAGAAAAAAAGGAGACGGTGGTGAAAATTGGGTGTGGTGTGTGCTGTTTTTGATTTGATCTGGCCGCAGAAGCTGTATATGTCAGTGTGTTAGTGGAGATGATAGATTTACTCTCCTCTCTACCTCATCACTCCATTCTTGTATTAATTAATTAATATAATTACACAGGACCTAGGAGATAACTTCTGTGTTGGCTCATGTTTTATGGTGAAGGTTCAGTATGTGTCAGAGCATGTACGGCAGCGCACGTGTGTGTGTGTTTGACTCACAGGGTCTGTATAGCTCGGAGAGAAGTGAAGGTGCCCTTGGCAAGGGTTTGGATCTTGTTGTCATAGAGCGAAAGCAGCGAGAGATTCTGCAGGTCCTGGAAGGCATTGGCACGAACGCAGTGAATCTTATTGGCATTCAGCAACCTGGGAGAAGGGGGAAGAAAATAAAAATAGGGGGAGGGTGAAGGGGGAGAGGAGAAACAGAGAGAGAGGAAGGAAAGGAGAAGAGGGAGGGAAGCAGCTTGTCAGAGTTTCTTTATGTATTCATTCATTATGCATTCCAACTAGAAAACTATGCACAGGTACAAAGTTTATTTGAAGGTTATGACTCCTTTACTGAGTGGGAGTAAAAGGATTCTGGTATTCAGTATATGCCTGCAGTGCATCAGCAGAGTGTGTGTGGGTTCCACTTACAGCAGTTGCAGGGCGTAAAGGCCATCAAAAACACCCTTGGGCAGGTCGGTGATCTTATTTCCATACAGCACGCTGAGAAATCACAACACAGACGTACTTAAGACACAGAAAACGACAACTCAGACGATATTTATGCACACATTCATGCACAAGCTTGGCTACAGGGTCACTTACAGAGAGTTGAGGGAGCGCAGACCCTGGAAGGCATCGGGAGCTATCTCTGAAATCTGGTTGTTGCTCAGGTCTCTGTGTGAAACAAGAGGGCCAAGAAATTCAGTTAAGGAGATGGAGGAATTTGTTCAAGTCTGGTGGAAAGAGTCAATGTTTAAATTGGTTTCCTCTGGGGGGGTTGACCCCACTGTCATTGGGTGTCACCTTACAGGAAGATGGGGTGGATGTAAGGCCCCTGCCTGTTGCTGACAAGAGAGGAGGAAGTAAATGTAGTGTGAGTTAGATGAAGATGAGTTCCAGCTCTTTCCCATATTTGATGGTGCGTCCCTTCAAGGGATTTGAAGAAATGGAGCGGACTAGAGTCTCATAGCCAATCCAAACATTCACTTGTATTATTTGTGGCCTATCAACTGGCTCTGTGTTGTCTCATGATGTGTGTGTGTGTGTGTGTGTGTGTGTGTGTGTGTGTGTGTGTGTGTGTGTGTGTGTGTGTGTGTGTGTGTGTGTGTGTGTGTGTGTGTGTCTGTCTGTGTGTGTGTGAGTAAAAATGGAGTGTGTGGCTGAAATCCAGAGCAAAATACAGTAGACTGCCTCTGAACATAGCTGTTGTTAATAGGATCCACAGGCCTCTCCCCACAGGATAACCACTAAGCCTGTGTGTCTATGTGTTTATGTGTGTGTGTCTGTGTGAGTAAATGCAACAGTAAAAGAGGAACAGTGGGACAGAAAGCGAGAAAGACAGATGGAGGGAGAGAGTTAATGGAGTATGTGGACTGAACTCCAGTCGACTGGATACCTTTGAAGGAAAATCATCATGTGGTGAAGAAGAGGGATATTTTCTCATTTGGGGGTAACAGTTAAATAAGTACCCATTTGTCTTCTAGCAAAGGACTGAGGTTTCCTGGAAATAAAAACGCAGCGAAAGGAGCCAACATCTGCACTGGTGTGTGTCTGTACACTCAGACACTGGTGTGTTTGTGTATGTGTTGGTGTGTGAGGGCTGTTACTGCATCCCTGTTTTAGGGAGTGGTTCATGTGTAGGTCATCCAAACTGGGACAAGGTGAAAGAGAATGTGTATGGCTGGCATTTACTGGGATAAAACGACACACAGGGTCAGGAAAGGCATTGCATACATACCTGCAAATGTCATAAATAAGCAAACAAATGTCACATGATGCATGCAAAAGCCTATATATAACTTTTACTTACTCAGTGTTCCCTTTTTTAATCAAATATTTAACTACTAATTTGCCAGAACAAGCCACTAAAATATGAAACATACATACTAACATCTGCAGAACCTGACCCAGGAAGCGTGACCATATTCAACATGATGTATCAGTGCTGTCTAAACACTCTGTACTGGGGATATTGGACATAGGACAGGCCGGGCCAGTGAGGGGCACGCAGCCAGCTGAATCAACAAATGCACCAAGGGTCAACAAAGACATGCAGCAGAGCATTGTTGTTGCTAAATGCAGAATCAGCAGCAACAGTAGCAGGTCATGTCTGTTTGGAAGACCAGATGGAAGACAGAAAGACATTCTTAGTGCCATTAGATCTGGTTTGTATATTTTCTATGAATAACACATTTTGTCTCATTTTCAATGAATAGAGACAACCATTTAAAAAATATATTGATATTCAAAATGAATACCATTGTTTAAAGACAAATTACATTTTTGTCACACCCATTTCATTTTGTAGTTCATTTTGAGTAAAGTTTAATTTACTTTAATGTAAAAACCTAACCTGGTTGAGTCTGTACGATTCACGGTTTTCGCACATAGTGACGAAAAACGATTTAATACTACCATTTATTTTTGTAGAAATATATAGATATATTAATTATATAAGATAATAACAGTTTCATTGGGAGAAGAACACACTAGTAAGTACAATTTGTTAATATGTTAATATTTAGATTTCTTGAACCTGTAATCATATTTAATCTGTATATAGAACTTGTATGGAAACAAAACCACACAGGTATCATATTTGATAAAAGGTGGCTATCCTATTTGAACAACAAAAGCGCTGCCACCTATTTAAGTTTCCCTTACTTTCACTTTTACATAAAAACTTGATCAGATTGAGTCATTTTGCATTTTCTTGTAAACATAATAAAGAAAATAAATGTTTTTGCTTTTATTTTGTGCAAATAAAGCTTTAGCTGTACTTCTCTGTATTCACCTCATTTGAACTTAAAACTGTCCCTAGACTTGATGATGAAGCAGTGTGGAATCCTTTAAGAAGGGCAGGGAAACTCCCTGACCTTCCGTTTCCTCTGTCTCCCAGTCCCCGCTGCTATGTCGGTCAGGCCTGGTGGTGTTGGCATTATGGGTTTGGCCGACTGGTGTGTCCTGGCTGGGTGACTGGACGGCTGGCTGTCAATGGGTAAAAAACCACTCCGTCTCAACTACCAGCCTGTCAGTGTTCATTCGCACAGAGAGCGAAGCCTCAGCCCTCATTCCAGCACACTGGCCATCCCCTCATCATCCCAGCCACAGTTTACAGTTTGCCCACGCAGGCACAACACACATACAGACTGGACAACACTAGCCAGGGGAATACCAGTACGCAGCAAATGAAAGATGAGAGCTGTTATTATGCTCATGTAGCATCTGAGTGGTTGCTTTCCATGCCACCCCATGTCTGAGAACAAGAATATGTTCTTTAGGCTCAGACAAAATAAATACTTCATGCTTCTTAGCAGTAGAATGTGAAGACTGCCAATTGTCGCTTCTTTTTCCAGCCTTCAACCTCTTGTTCTCGTCTGTATTATTTAGCCCTGAGGTGAGTGTACTGCTGTACTTACATCCTACGCAGTTTCTTGTAGGGAGAGAAGGCTCCGGGAGGAACAGACTTAATCCCATTCTGCTCCAGACGTCTGGAGGAAAGAGGAGAGGAGAGAAGATACCATCAGTTAACCAAACAATAGACTTCTCCATAGCAACAGAGCTGAGTAATCCCCCCATCACCTCCGACCCTTGGTGATTGGCCTGATTATATTAGCGGAGATCTATTCCCCAGCTGTAATAGGTGCAGGCATGTCAGAGTCATAACATCCTCAGAACCAATAAACAGTCTGAATACTAAAGTGCTTTGGACTAAATACTAAAGTGCTGATGGAAAAGGCTCTGTCTCAGTTTGATGGTGTAAAGGCCTTCAGCTAAAAGTCATATTTCTTCCTGATGTCGCATTTATAGTTTCCAGCACTTATGTTCTCATATAAGATCCTGAAATCAATAATGATCTCACTTGTTCTTGTAAAATGTGTCTTCATCCTCTGGGTGTCTGCAAAATATCCACCGAAAACTTTGAAGCAAGGTGAAATATGACTTCTTTTAGTTTACTTTTTCCTGTGAGCCTAAGAGCAGCTGAGGCAAAGTTTGTCAAAATCTCACCATACAGACAGTCCAAAAAATGAATGAACGAAAACACACACAAACACACACTTGGTCATTTCGTACAGAACAGTCACAAACCCTAATCAGTCTCAGATGGTCGTGGGGAAACAGGCATCACTAAACCCCATTAGTGTGGACATGCATGTCTGTGTATTTCAGGCCGGCTGCTACTCTGTCCCAGACCAATTCCCTGGTGTAGCTGGCAGAGGGCTGTTTATCTGCAGGTCAGTTCACAGCTTTTAAAACTGTCCTTAACAAGGCTTAACAGAGCCCAGAGGGAGCCAGCTGTGGGCCTGTCTGGTTGTCCTGCCATGCTGCCTCCCAGCAGAGGAACTGGCTGCAGGATCAGGAGACATGGGCCCATGTGAGGTGTGGTAGGCTAGGGGCTACAACCTGGCTAGTGAGGGAATCCAAAGATCATCAAAATGACATTTCTCACCACAGGGAAATGAGAACTATTTAGAAATCTGCAAAAGTCCTTGGCAAACAGCATGTTGTTGATAGTTTTAATCACCCCCCTCTTAAAAGTATTTGATTACTTGGGGCAGGAATATTTCCACAATTTAATTATTCTATTAGAGACATTTAAGATTTACTACACGCCTCTTAGGCCCCCTGCATTGAGATGTTTATGTCTATTCATGGGGGGTAAATGTTTTGTTAGACATGAACCACAGCCACTTAAGTGACTTCTACATTTTTCAATCAAGAATCTTTCCCTTTCAAAGGAGTGGCCTCCGTTTATAGAGCGATATAAGAGCACAATTGACATTCTTAGGATAGCAGTGATTCCAGACCACAGATTCCTGTGGTGGACGTGTTCTCTCTGTCTGTTTTTCTCTGCCTGTCCCAATGTGTCCGTGGATTTACAACAGATTGACAGCGCTGTGGTTCCCCTGCCCTCACCATGCGGCAGCGTGGTGGGCCAAGTGGCTTTAGCGCCTTCTCTTATCAACCAGTCTGTCTGACTGGTCCAAACCAGTCTGGCACTCTACTAGCTGTTTGCATGTGTTTCAGTTTCAGAGCTGGTTGCGTACATACATGCCTACATGCTGTGGTACTATGGTGTGTGTAAATGTATAACAAAACCCCGTCTAAGAAAGCCAGACAAGGGCACACAAAGCTGTCTAACAACTTTTTAGCCTTTGAATTGTTGCTTCTTGCGGATCAATACTTGCAAGCGTCTAAGTCCCTCCAATCAACAAAGGAGCTGATCTGTCCAATCGGCGGAGAAAAAAAAAAATCTCTCAGAGTTGCCTTCAATCAATGGCTCCTATCCAATTCATCAGACTGAACATTTGTATTTGTGTCTTTATGTGTGTCTGTGAGCTGGTGTTTGTATCAGCCCAATCAATGGTCTTCATCCTTTTCATTAAGGTCTGAGCATGGTTTTCATTAAGGGGAAACACATTACGCCTTTGGGTATTCAGGCAGTGCGTGAGTCAGAAATGGATGGCAGGACCGCAGCGGCAGATGAAAGGCGCGGGGAGGGGGGATTTTTATGGCAGAGTTCAGTCATTGCAGACAAAGACTATGGTGCATAATAATCTGTTGTGGTAGTGTTTAGGCTAACTGGGCCTGGTCTCACAAGAGAGGAGTACAGAAACCAGCTCACATCCCCACAGCCATAAACACAACACTGGCATTCATTAGAGGAGAGCAGGGCAGGGAGGTTGCAGTTCTCCGATTTGTACGTAATGAGAGCAGCATGTGTGTGTTTGCATGTTCGAGAAAGTGTGTGTGCGAGTGTGTGTGTGTGTGAATTTCCGAGTGCCTCATTAACAAGGCATTAGGGTTGGCCTTGATACCCAGCAGCCCGCCTTGCTGTAATTGAAACTGATTTTATAATGAACTTCAAGCACAGATCAAACCTGGTTTACCAAATTCTTGAGCGGAATCCCCCTCTGCCCTCCCTTTTTATTCCTTCACTGTTGCTCTGCCTCCTTAAACCAGCCTGTGGTGATTTTGGCAAACCGGGAAAGAAAGAATGAAAAAAAAAATCAAGAGGGGAGGAGAAAGAGTGAAGAAAAGTGCGTTTTGGGAATATATCCTGTAAGCTAAGGCTCTGATGGGCAGGACAGGAGGAATGCACATGATATAAGCCCGTGTTTCACCCCAGTCTTGTAAAAGATGAATCAGAACATAGTAGAGTTTATTAGCAGGACACGGTTAAGTACCAATTAGATGTGAAGGGCAGGGAGACTTTAAAAATGTCTTTACTCATCTGCTGTGTGGAGAGAATATACAGTCTATAAAACCTGCATGGTTGAATTATCTTTCAGCTGTCTCCCTGTTCTCCCATTAGTGCTGCTCGCTGGTTATTGGGCTCATAGATCACATCACTGTCTGTCCAGGATCCTCCACTTGTGGAACATTACAGCTGGAGGGTATGCTGAAGAAGTCTCCAAACTATAAAACATGGCAAAAATTGATGTGGAAGGCTGAGGCTGCGTTTGAATATTTACATCTCAAGTTAATAAGCAGGATGTGTGATGTCTTTTAAATGACTTTTAAATAATCATTTCAGTATTTCCTGGGTGGTCATTTCATTAGACAATAACATACAGAGAAGTGTGAACTGCGTGTCCAAATTAGGAAATTTAGCACACCAGTGCACTAGAAATGGGTCAGGGTTGTTGGGGAACATGGGATCTGTGACTTCCATGTTAGCCGGGTATTTATAAACAGACCCCATAGGGAGGAGGAGACCTAGAAATTTGCTGTGTCCTCCTCACTACACACATGCTCCTTGGAAGACATGCAATTCAACTGCTGGTTTTTTCCCTTCATCCTCCCTTTTTCTCAATGTGCATAAATCATGGTGTTGCTGTACCATTTCATGCAGATTTCTGCCGGGGGCATTAAAGCCCCGATAAAGAACATTAAAGCACTACCTTAAAAAGTCTAGCCCTGCATTCCTGGGAATTACAGTAGGCTGATAGCATGTGGGCCGTAAACAGTTAATGCCCAGACAGATGTTGGAGGACTGATAAACTGAGGGAGGGATGTTAGTAAAGCGCTCGCATGCGGTTCACAGCCATCTGAGCTGATAAGAGCCTGTAGTCTCACTTTAAAGGGGGACCTGTTATACTCATTTGCAGCTCTATATATTTTATTCTGGGACTCTACCAAAGTATCCTTGCATGATTCACAGCTAAAAAAAAATTATATTCATTATTATTATTATAATATGTATCTTAAAATGGGTCTTTATGCATCCCCTCAATTCAGCTTCTGTCTGAAACAGGCCGTTTTAGCTCCTGTTTCCTAAAGGCCCCCCTCACGATGAGCTCACTCTGTTGTGATTGGTTAGCTTCCAGAAGATATGTCACAGCCCACTTTCTGCCACTCGGGAGGCTATGTAAACCAACCATGAAACAAACTATACTCGTAGGATTTAAATTCTTTTTCTCATTCTTTACTTGAAATGTCAACTTCTCAACAACATATGTTTGAGCTGGAATTCGATTTGAAATACGCGTTGGACATTGCAAACAACACATGGAACATCCTTAGCAACCAAGGCTATGTAACAGATGGTCGTTTATGGGCATGTACGACGTCAACTTGTCAGCAAGATAGAAAAAAATGTCTCAAACTAATCGTTCAGAGCAGGCTTAAGCCCTGGCTTTGGACTTTCAGGGAGCATTTCCACATGTGTTAACATCAAGTTTTGGAACTTTGACCATGTTTAACATAGATCTCCAACATGATAGTAGCATATAAATAACACAAAAACCATAAAAAGAATAATAGGTCCCTTTTAAAGTCTCCTGTAAGTTGGGATGCACAGATATTAATATTGGATATCGGCGCCTGTATAGACTCTAATAGCTAGATATGGTATCGGGTAATGGGGCCGATCCATGGGGCCAGTCTATTCACTTGCGACGTGTGCTACATCATGGGTGCACTGGGTGTCGGTTGTTCTTAGCCTAATAGTTTAGCTGCAATATAGTGTAGGACCAATAAGCAGCAACACAGAGCCATCAGGATGCTTTGCTCTCACACGCACTGCATTAATAGTCAAACAAACACACACATGTGTGCGCAGACACTCTCTAGAGCACGCTCTTGCTTGCTCGCTCCAGATTCCGGGAGATTGTGTCTCATTTGCGGAGGTCAGGGAGCCGCTATCAATATGCAGGAGACTCCCGGAACTTCCGGGAGAGTTGGGATGTCTGGCTATGGTCGAGCAAGGTACAGAGTGAATGAAGTGAGGGAGCGCTGACAGTAAGAAAGCCAGTGAATCAGATCAATAAAACGTTATTTTCTGATTGTTTCACAGCGGTTACGTTCAACAGCACAAATAAACTTCCCCACACACCTCCACCCAACCCTGCAGCTCAGCCTCAAACCTCTAAATCTGAAACAACACCATACTGTTTAAAACACAGCAGCAACATTATGCTGCTTTGCTTGGTTCAGTTTGAAGAAAGCAAAGGCTTAATGAGAGATCATCTTTATGGCTATGATGATGATCTCTGTATTAAAGAGCTGTATGGTTCACCTCGGGTTATTTCCTAATTTTGTAAAACAAAACGTAACACATTAACACATTGTTGTTACGTTTTGTTTTACAAAATTAGGAAATAAGGTTTAAGTCTAGCCTTTTTCACACAGCGAGGTATACAGTTTATTAATTAAACAATGGTATCGGATTGATATCAGGTATCAGCCGATATCCAAAGCCCAGATATCGGTATTGGGACTGAAAAAGTTAGATCGGTGCATCCTTAGCTGTAAGTCTACATGTGTTTCTCAGTGTAGAACAAATGGATGGATGTCTCTTTATCCGCTGATGCATGGTGAGAAGAGCCAGAGCACCATACATAAAACATTCATGTTAAAATCCTCTCAGCCTTGTTAAACCACTGCTTGAGCATACATAGACAGACATATGGAAACACATACATACAGTATATTTAATGCAAACACTCAAACAAATGCCCTGCAGTGCCATGCATTACATAAAAATTGCAGCTGTGGATGCCCCTGCATTTCTCTGAAATTCATCACTTTCATCTGCTGCTGAGGGTAACAATTTATATTAAGCTGATCTTCTTAAATATGACAAACTAGTTAAACCAAAGTTATCTAGTTCTCGTCAGGGTCATCTGTTGAACCAAATCTTACTAAAACCTTTCCTACACCAAGCTGCATATCACTAATAAAATTAAGGGAATGTTGATTTCTCACATGATCATTTTGGGAAATTAAATATAAAGAATTAATACTTTTTGTTCTTTGCCTAATAGTTTAGCTGCAATATAGTGTAGGCCCAGATGTTGTATTGTACTCTTAAACAAATTGCAAAAGTCAAATCAATAGCTCCCCTCCTTTTCCCTGCTGTGTTGGAGCTGTATTAAAGTCTGCCTTGCAAACTGATTTACAAATTCATGCACAAAGACTTAGACTTAGAATGAACTTAAAAGCTGAATAAGCATTTCTGTGTTAATCATATGGAGCTCTTTCACACTTAAGCTTGATAAAATAAGTTGGAAACAATTTTGATTGCAGTACACACTGAAAAATGTGTACTATTTGTATTAAATTGGCCTTTAAGGAATATTTAACTGGGTGTGCCTGATTGACTGTTTAAGCCAGCAGGTGTTGTGCTTACATCTCGGCCATGCTATCCGGCAGGTTGGCTGGGATGGCAGTTAGACCTTTCCCTCGACAGTCCACGATGTTGTTACTGCAGGTACACATGGCTGGGCAGGAGCCTCCACCTGTGCTGCAAGGCTGCAGGCCAGACGACTCCTGCTGACCTGAAGAGAGAAGAAGAGGAGAGAAAAACATGAGGGATGAACCGGGAGGAAGAGAAGAAGATCTGGCCTCTGCAGGTGAATGAGCACAGACACATTTGGTTTCAGTGAGAGCAGCACGACTTAAAGCAGGATTACAGTGTCAGATTGTTTGCTGGAGGATTTTGTGCTGTGATGCAGAGCAGCTCTTGCACACATGTGGAGCGTAACCTGTTTTGCTGCTGTTCATGTCATCAACACTTTGTGCTTTATAAGCTGAATTGCAAATGAACACGGATTCCCAGGGATGCTTTTGACATTGAGAAAAAGAAATGAAACATCCTGCTCTTGACTTTATTGTAAAGCCGTACATCCTTGAGAATCAGTGGGCAAGAAACTAGGTTATCTATCAAAGGAATGCCACGTTATAGTGAAAGGAGAAGAAAGACATGAATAATAAAGTCAGAGTGATGATTGAAGGCCTCCCAATAACATCCATTGATCTCTCCACAAATTTTCCCCCTGAGTCTGTGTTCTCTAGGTGGAATTCTTGCCATTCTGCACATTCAGCTTTACAACCCCCACCTCTTCACTTCCATTTGTTCTGAAACATTTCAACTTTTCAATTTGCATACAGAGCACACAACCCATCACGCTGTCTCTAGATATCTGTTCAAATAGCTCCGGTACTGTCAACGATGTGGTGAAGAGCGGGCGCTTGCACTGCCGGTACAACTGTGTTTGGTGTTTGTGTGTGAGTGTGTGTGTGTGTGTGTGTGTGTTTGTGTGTGTACACGATGTGTGTATGTAAGCCTAACCCAGATAAAATGAATAAAACAGACTTTTAAATGGCCTCATTTACACAGCATTACTAATCCGAGTTTCAAACCATGAATATTTGATTATCTTCCTTTATATCGCTCAGCTAATGTTGGAGAGAGTAAGCGAAGGGGGAATAGAGATTTGGGGAGAGGAAGACAGAGTAAGTGATGGTGACAGTCATTGATAGAGAGAGCACAAAACTCCACTGAAAATTGGCTGCCAAACATCATGCACCAACAATGGAATTACAGGTGCTAGCCCTCCAGCCATTCAGCTAATAAGCAGTGTTTAAGGTCAGGCTTTATGTATCTAGCCAGTCACAATCAACTACCCAGCGAGAGAGCGGAATCAGGTAAACGCAACATATAAGATCGAGAAGTGTGAATAAACACACACAGTTCACACAATAGCTAAACCTGCGTGATCTGAGGGCCTGTGATCTGGGATGGCAGAGATTTGACAGATCTGGGATCAGGTGTAGGGCAGAACAGAACTCCCTTCTGATCTAACATGGCATATTTGACAGGCCTGGGATCAGGGAGAGTGCAGAGCACAGCTGGAGGGGCCTTAACAATGACAGCTCTCTGACAGGTATACTTGAGGTGAAGCTGTTTGATGTACACCCGTCCCCTGCTCTTACTAGTTCTGTTTTCCCCATCATCTCTTTCCCATCCGCTGTCTCCATTGCTCTATTCCCATCCCATTTCCCTTGTTTTATTGGCTTTCCCTCTCCTGCTCTTTTGTCTGTCTTGTTCACTCTCTCTTCACTACCACTCTTCTGAGTGTGCTCATTTCCAGCCTCTCCAGTCCTGCCAATGACTGTCACTTCAACTCATTACCTCCTGTATATTTGCTCGCAAGATTTTACATTTAACCTCACTCCACCTCATTTCTCTCATCATTTCAAAATATAATGTTATCACTGGCTTCTTCCCATTTCTCTCCTCTCTGAAGTTCCCCTTCATTGCAACATTTAGGTTCACCAGTTCACTTCTTTCTCCCTCTTCATACAGTCATTTCTTCCCCATTTCCCACTACAGGAATTGTGTTTTATTTCACCTCTCAAACAATTTATAGTTCATTGCTCATTTCAAACACAATATTTTTTACTTCATTTATTATTCCTAGGGAGCTGTAATTCAGTGCAACAGTCATTAATTTTCTGTCAAATAACTCAAAATTGGCACCTGTATCCTGCATTACATTCAAAGCTTCCAACCTTTTAGTTCCCCCTCTTGTAAATGATCACAGTGCCTTCTTGTAAATGTTTAGCTCAATAAAATCATTCAGACTAACTCTTCAGATGAACTAAAGCCACTCTAATCTGAACTAGAGTCAGAGGATTACAAATAATTCAGATAATGTGGGTATGTTGCTGCATATAGATAAGACCCATTATTTGTTATTCCTTTATTTTAAAGGAGCAGGAGCAAACAGATTTTTGCCGAGATTTTAAGTCCTCAGGTACTCAAAAAACAGTTGTGTTTCCTGCTGTGCATCTGTTTAAAGTAAACAAGATTGTTTTGTGACAAGAATAGCTCAGTAAATGCTTCTGGTAATAGAAAGGGAAGAGTAAAAACAGGGAGAGACACGAATGAGCTGCTGGTCATGCACCAGAGTCCCTTTAAGTAATTAAAAAGTAAAAGTAAATTGGTTCAACAGAGTGTTTGCTGTGAAAATGTTCACTTTTAAAATCCAATTTTCACCCACAGATTTAGTATTTTTTTGTATCAGTTATTCTCCTGTGTTTTAATTATTTATAATAAACACATAGTTAAAATTCATTGCTTTTTAAAAATGGAAAATAATGAGGCATGGATTCGGGTTTTGGATTGTTTAACTTTAATGTGATTTTTAAAACACTTTGGTAACAACTGGCTGACTGGAAAGTGTGATATTATTCCTTGAAGTGAAGCAGTAAATGTGTTACTCTGCTCATTACTGACCAAAATGTACAATTTTGTGACGCTTTCAAGCCGAACACTTGGGGTGATAGTCAGTGAGTCATGATGCTGCAAGTGCTGCAACAACTAATAATATGCTGTACCCCCTTTTTTCCCTCTGCTTTTCACAACAACAACATACAGCTCTTGTCTTCCTCTCTTCCAAAACAGCGCCACCCTGCCCCAAATCCCCCGCAGGTGTCCTGGCCTGGTCACAGCACAAACTGTGTATACACACTCACACGTGTATATGTGTGTGTGTGTGTGTGTGTGTGTGTGTGTGTGTGTGTGTGTGTGTGTGTGTGTGTGTGTGTGTGTGCCAGCAAGCAAGTCTCTAATGAGTCCTTCACAGGGAGTTCAACTTCTGGTCACTCATCCACTCAAGAAGAAACTGGGTGTATGTGTTTGTGTGTGTGTGTGTGTGTGTGTGTGTGTGTGTGTGTGTGTGTGTGTGTGTGTGTGTGTGTGTGTGTGTGTGTGTGTGTGTGTGTGTGTGTGTGTGTGTGTGTGCGCACATGTTTGCGTAAATGCATGACTATGTATTCTTGTACAGAGAAGCTGAAATAATGGCGGTAGTTAATGTGTTCATCCTGTTGTCTGTCTTACCCAAAAAGTGTGATTGACCATTCGTTACACTCACAGAGAACCAATTATGCCACAGACATGAATTGCAACCCCCCCATCATGCGTAACTTCAACTTTCTGGACCCCAGAGTTTCTCTGACACCCCCTGATCCCTTTTTATATCTGGAATGGTTACACTCCCACGCTTTGAGTTTCTTTCCCTGGGCGATGAATAGTTAATGATCTGTGCTGTCACGCCGTATGGCTGTGTAAAAATCACAACCCATGGAGAGAGAGAGAGAGGGGGAAACACACCCACAAACACACACAAATGCAGACACAAACACTCCTCGCAGCTGGTGTTATAGTGAGATGGCCTTGTGGGGAGTGGAGGTTCTCATGCTGTTTTTCCATTTTCCTGATATGATAACCCCAGTGTACACCATGCCACACCCTCATGCACATGCTCTAACTCTTACACACACACACACACACACACACACACACACACACACACACACACACACACACACACACACACACACACACACACACACACACACACACACACACACACACACACACACACATATAGTAGAATGTAGTTCAAAGCCACAAAAATCTGTGTCCAAGGAGGTGAGAATCCATAACTAATGACAACTGAGGAGAGGGCTACTACTGTCAGCGGGGGCAGCTGTGTGTTTATATGTCAAGCATTTTCCTGGCACCACTGCCAGCTCCTGAAAGCTACAGACACATGACAGGTCCAAAGGAGAGACATGGGGTTGCCCAGGGGCAAAGGAACTGTCAGGTGGCTGCCAGGTGAACACACTGACACAAAAACACAATGGATGTGGAGGGAGATATACTCACTAGGACAGACTGTTTGGCATAAATGATTTGATCAAAGTAGAATAAAAGTGTACAACAAAATGATTGTAAATGTATCAGTTTATGAGATCAGCTTGCCATATCCACTAAATATGCACATCATAGTAGTGCACTGTTGTACATCCTGCTTGTAAAGTGTGTAAATAACACTGAAAGATTTACCTGAGCAGCTGAATTCGTGTTTCTGTACCTCTGCCACATTGAGACCTTTGAGCTCAGATGGGGCAGTACACTGGGTGAATAGGCCAATTGTAGGCCTCTGCCTGAGCCACTGGGCCAACCACGCCAGGTGACAGTCACAGTTGAGATTGTTTGAGTGGAGACGGCTGTTAAAAGAGAGAGAAAATGAAACATTGACTTACTTGAAGATTTTTTTTGTCTTTTTTGTGAGCTGATTTGACAGCAGCTGAAGACACAAATAACATAAAGTGTCTATTCTTTCTTAGCACTCATCACATCCAACCACTGTGGCAAAACACACTAAATGATATGCTACATGGATGACTGTAAATGGCACATTCTAAAGGAAGGACACTAAAGAGGACTTTTCTAAACCAAATGCCCCAAACACGGCATTCCTGGAATGTTGTGCCTGTCCAGAATAACTCTTGCTCTTGTGCGGTAGACCTCTGGAGCACATATACTAACTTGCAAACCCGTGTGCACAGACACATGCAGTACACACAAACAGAAAAGCTATAAAATGAAACCTCACTGGGAGCAAGGAAGCCCAAAAAGCCACCACAAGAACAGTGGAGTCACGGCTCTGAGAGTTTCTGCAGGCATAAATGTTTTAATTTGTACATAATTTCAGATTTAGTAATCACACACAATGCATAATACACAATAAGCTTCAAAGGCTATTTGTGTCTATCTGGGCCTGTTGTTGTTGTGTGTGCTTTAGATGGAGGGGGTAATGGCCCCTGGCTTTGCTACAGACCCTTCTGTGGTGCTCTGTGGTTATGGCAGTCTCCCAACACTGCCTGGAATGACAGAAGCTATCTACTCCCATTGAGATCATATGGGACTTCAGCACTTTCTTTACTGTGCCTGCATGCATGTGGAACATTATTCTAAATCATACACCCAGAATCATAGAGCGCTGTGGTGGGATAGGTGTGACTTACAAGGTTCGTAGTTTGGGCATGTGGTTGAAGCTGGAAACAGGGATGCTGCTGATGTTGTTGTTGTTCAGCGTTCTGTGAGAAGAAAAGAGCAAACAAAGTCACATTGTCAGAGCAGCCATTTTAAAAAAAATGTATACTTCAGTTTTGGTTGTGCACTCCACCATTCCATGTTTTTAGATCTATCCCCCCTCTCCTTTCTCTCTTTGTGGCATCCCACTGGGAATATAACACTTCATTCCATGCAGATGGGAAGCCCTCGCACCTCCCACGCACACATACAGTCGTGCACACATGCACATACAAGCATGCAGGCATGATCACAAGCTACTTGTAGTTCTAAAGACATACAATACACACACTCACACAGATGCACACGCACACACGCGCACACGCGCACGCACACACACACACACACACACACACACACACACACACACACACACACACACACACACACACACACTTTCCTCGAACCCAGGGCATCAGCTGTAGCAAGAGAATCAGGTCATTTCAATCAGCATAATAACCCTTTACCATATTTCAACCTGCCCCCCCCTTTTTAACACAACCTGTCCTCCTCCCCCATAAAACCTTTACAGAGACCCCATCAAAACAACCCCCCCGTCCCCTCTTACACCATTATGACAATGCTATAGCTACATCTGCAATCCATCCATGCCATGAAAGCAGCCTTTAATGGCTTTTTTTGTCTCCCCACCCCCTCAAAAAAAGGAAAAAAAAACCTCACAAACACACATGCACATCACAGTCTTTCAACATAAAAATAACAAGGCTGTCAAACTCCTTTTGTCCCCCGACCTGCAGTGTTAGTTTACATTGTTTCAGGTGGAGAGCTCTAACAAAGACCTGTGATTATGATTTTGGCAAGGAATGATTAATTGAATGTTCAAAAATCCAGGGTGGAATGCCCACTTGAATGGGATTTTTCATCAGGATGGCAGGAGCCCCCTTGTCAGATGGCCCGCCCAGGGCTGGATTGGGTGTAGATATGGTAGAGGAGTGGGGTGGAGTTTGGGGGGTGTTAATGTGATGGAGGGGAACACTGCTGTCAACTGTGTGGAACAATGAGTTAATGGAGCTTAGTCTCCATGATGTAGGCCTCCTCGTGAGGCCCACTGGGGGTATTTTGGCATAATAACCAAGGCCATACTAATTAAAGGCCTGCACTATGTGTATGTATTAGTTATGGTTATTATCAGTGCAAAACAATGTCTTAATTTTACTAAGTGCTTACATGGAATGATATAGGGTGGGGCTGGTTGAATAACATCACTTCAGATACTTACAACACTTCCAAGCCTCTCAGCGCTCTGAAGGCGCCATCCTCGATGCAGCTGATGTGGTTTTTATCCAGCTGACTGTAGAGCACACAAGAGAGGGTGTTAGAGACTCAATCTCTACTGCAGGCAATCTTTCTTTCTCCCAGTGGAGTAGTTGTAGTCATTGATACAGTAAGTAGTACACTGATGGACTATGGTAAATCGATACTGGTCTAGGCTAATGTAACCCCTGAAAGTGTCAATATAGGACTTTGATGATTGTTTATCTGCATCGATATGCCTCATAAATCTGTGTGTGAATGTGCATATGTATTGGTGAAGTAAACCACTGTTGCTAAAGGGCATCTTAGGGGAGCTGTGTGGGTATGTGTAACAGTCGTTAGTCAACTGATATCAGTCACAATGATATGCTAATCTAACATACATCAATATGCATGTGTTACTCATACTGAGGACCATTACATCAGCAAGCTAAACACACACAAAAACAAATGCTAAGATGCTTCAATTATATTGTGTTAAGAGTGTGTGGATTTTAGTGCTTTGATAATTATATATATAAGACTCTAAGATTTATTTAATCATTATCAGTGTCATTTTTTAAACAAAAAAGGGAAACTGTCACTGGTTCCAGACTCTGGTTTTCTTATTCTCCTCTGATAGCAAACTAAATATTTTTTGCCAAAACAAAACACGTAAGATATCATATATCATATATCATATAAGATATCTGATGATTTGTGATGAGCATTTTTTGCTATTTACTGATATTCTATAGACCAAATGACTCAGTGCAAACAATCTTTTCAGCCTTTAGTACATCAATCCCTGCTGGAAGAAGGAGTGAAGTACTCACAGGTTCTTGATGTCTGTAGCTCCTCTGAAAGCTTTTCTGGGGATAGACTGGATGAAGTTCTCGCTCAGATCTCTGTGGAGACAACAATGAGTGGAAATTAGTTGTATAAAAATTATCCACAAACCACTGAGGATGGCTTTGTTTGGTTGCTGAAGCAGGGTGTGTGTGTTTTAAAAAAACAAACAATACAACACATTATTGGAAACCATATCAACATGTTTAAATGATTTCCTCTGTAACGATTGACTTCCAGTGCTCAAAGCATGCTTTTCAACCAGTAGAATTCACACTCTATTCAATGTCACTCCTTCTTTTACCATACTCATTGGTGCAGAACAGAAAGCAAAGGTTTTTTTTTTTCTTTCTAATGTTTGCCAAAACCCCAAGGTGTGGTACTGCATGGAGAGCTCACAGTAGAGTGGTTATTTTACAGTGGCTGTATTATTCAGTGTTCACTCATGCTATAATTTGTTCTCTGCTCTGGTGTGAGGTGTCCATCTCTCTGCCTGCACACACAGACCTAACAAATGGGCAGCAGGACAGCAACCAATGAGGGGACATCACTGAGCCTGTGGCGTGGATTCATTAGAGGAGTCGCCACACAAAGAACATTATCGTTTAGTATTGTGTGTTCAACGCTTAACGTTGGGTACAAATTAGGCATTTGAAAAGTGCATGTGTGTGGAAAGTAAGAGACTGAGAGAGCAGAGGGGAGGGTCAGAGAGGAGAGGAGGGAAGGAGAGTGAGTGAAACACAAGTAGCCATAGTTTTAATTAGCAGCGCCTTTTGTCTGCCGTTTAAATGGCGAACTAACCTTATTCAGAAATGCTCTGCCCCTCTTTTACACACATGTATATGCGCACGCACACACACACACACACACACACACACACACACACACACACACACACACACACACACACACAAACACACAGACACACACACAGGGAGGGCTTCCACAGCTCGGAAAGACGTAAACAGAGTACTTATCGTTGCCCATAGAGAGGCTCTAGCACAACACCAGAATCTATAATACTACACAACACAACTATGTTGCATGAGACTCTGATGAATTCAATGTATTTATTATGCATTTGCACCACAGAATAAAATCCCATGATGTACATACAAGCATCAACTATCATAAAGTCATATGGGGTAATGTTAAGACGAGTTCCCACGACACCATACTCTCACATACTGTCCCAATTGGGTCATCCTTTCCAGAGTTTTCCTACAAATGAAAACTGCACACACGGGATACGGGGTACAAAACAAGAGGGCAAAACACACAACAGTGGTTGGGTTGTGCAATCGATCTAATGAATGAGTGGTTGTGCCCTTTTGTTGGAACAGGAATTCAAATATTAAAACAACACTTTACAGGCCACTGCAAATACACCACAATTAAACATGGAATTTGTGTGTTTGCTTTTTTGTTGTTTGAATATTATAAATCAAAGGCCACTGTTGAACCAAAATTAAATGGTGCATTTTGCTTGAACATGCAAAGTTCAGTAATGTGTGCGATGTGAATGAATTGTGAAAGGTCCTATAGAGCTTAAGCTGTACGTCGGTGGTCGATTGTGACTTGTTGTGTCTTGCCTCGTCTTTACAGTTTCATCCTGTTAAAAGATGACAGTGTATTTAACATGACATGACACTGAGTGGCCATAAAATGAGTCCCTTTATACCTTGGATAAACTAATGAAGATGCATTGCAATTATCTTAAATACATCACATTCCAGCTGTATAGACACCCGGCTGCTATTCCCAATGAAAAGAAATGTGACGTACACGTATAGATGTTTAAATGAAACACACACACTTTGCTGGCTTGTATTCAAAGAGGACATAAATATTCCATCTCATGGCACATTCTAATATATCATCTAAGGTTTTTGAGTTAAATTTCTTCTGCAGATCTGAGTAACATCTGCTTTCACCAAGATATTAGGTTAACTATTAGCAGGCATTTTAGTCAATTATACAACAGTAATCCATCTATTCTGCCAGTCGGCCATATTTTGCAGGATCATATCCTACACATCAAACCAGCTTCATGTCTCCTTGCAAGTGAGCATGGGAGCCAGAACAGTTGCGCTCCCGCCAGCTTCTTTGTTGTTCTCTTGGCAAAACAGCCTGAGTGCAGAGTTGAACGCTGAGTCAGTCTGGCAACCGGGCTATATTGGTGCCTTTTATCAAGGTGGCTCCATGTGAGAGGAATGCTTTTGGTCTACCTGGCCCTGCACTCTATCTGATGACTAATTAGTCCTCTCACCTTCTCCTCACCTCCCTGCAACAAACATAACAACACACATGCTGCATGCTGTAGCGCTGAACTGCAGACACGCTGTTAATGACTTCTCCCCCAGGACATCTGGGAGATGTGTGGTATGTCTATCTGTATGTGTGTCTGAATGTGTGTGTTCGCTCGTGGGTAACAGTAAGAAGTGAGAACAGATTGCTGTGCTAGGACAGCATTGTAAAAGTGCCAGAGGCTGCGTTATAGGTGTAAGGAGTGGAAGAAAGACAGAGAACGACAGAGACAGGCATGAGAAGCGAGAATGCAAGACGGGGCAGGAAGGCTCAATATGAATACAATGCTATGTGTGTAAGTAGTAAAATTAAAGCTCTAGGGTGGAATCCGCACACTAAAACCTCCATAATCCTGTTAGCACGCTATAACACGATTGGCTGGAGTGATCTATACACTCCTACTTATGGTGCTGTTTGATTGGATTAGATGCTGAGGTCGCGGGAAGTCGCTTTATAACTGTAGGTCTGTTCTGGGACAATGTGTGCCCAAAAAAATCCCAATGACAACCCTAAAAGATGCTATCTTTCGTGCCAAAAAGACTGCCTTTCTCTCATTTACTTATATTGCCTTTCTCCCTCTGCCTGGGTCTTTGTCTCCACTGTCACTTCTAACAGAATAATCACAGCGGTCATGGTTTGGAGTCTACAGTCTTCTATGTCCTTTAAGGATTTATCGACGGGTTCAACTCCTACGGGAGCCAGAGCAATATTAAATTTAGCAACGCTACATTTCTGCATTTACACATTCTTAAAACGGCAAACAGGACATTTCTGTGGGAGACCATGCTGTATTTTACATAGTCTGTGGTTGCCCCTCATTGGTTTTTTTCTAAGCTCAGCCCTGACTATGTTGGCTCCAAGATATTTGACATTTCTGATTAGTTTGGAAGCAGATTTTCAGGGAAGCACTGATCCCTTGAAAAACAGACATGATTATGTGAGAACAGTCACCACAAAGAGGGATATTGGCCACTATGGTCTCCATCTCTAAGTCAAGACAGTAAATCTAATGTTAAAGCTCTTCAACAAATACCCCCACAATGCTTCACTCTAAAAGCGTCCCAAACACATAAAGAAAACTAGATCTGGAGTTAACAATCAAACCGGCATGGTGTAAAATGACACAAGAAAAATGTACTTTCCTTTTCCCTGTTTCTTTCTGTTTGTCTCTGTTTGTTTCATGTTTATCTTCCATGGTGTGTCTGGCCAATACACACCTTCCGAAATGTGAGTCTGTGTATTATTTAAGCTAACCTCAGAATCTGCGGGGTCATCAGATTGTGAAGTTCAACAGGACCAGACACGGTAAAGCATCAGAAGCAGAAGCAGAGGTCATAACCTCCAGATGTCACTCCACTTTTACAGCTCTGTTCAGCCTAAAAGGATTCATGGAAACTATCAGAGCCACAGCCCAGCGCTCTCTCCAATGGCCAGACTCCTTCCATACACTCATTACAATGCTATGTAGACTATCCCGAGGCATGGCTGCGGCCTCCAGCCCCAGTCCAGGCCCCCAGGCATCTCACAGAGTGCTGTAATGATGTCAGACCTGCAACTTTTTGTTGCTCTATTTCCTGCACACAGCATGCCTACCAGTCCTTTTTCATTACAGGTGTGTGAACTAGTGCCTGAGTGAGCGAGGGTGAGTGTGGCTATGCCAGTGTTCAAACAGCCAAGACCTGGTATAAATTTAACTTAATGCACTACATCCCTCGAGGTGGGCAGTTAGTTCATTAATGTAGCCGGGCTCTCCTTAGGTGACGTTGCTCACAGTTCATTCCCATTGTAGCCCTAATGATGAGGTAACACATATGTTTTCAGGTGTGCCTTTGCTGTTTGAACTCCAGTATCTGACACACTGCGGTCAGAACTAGTAAGGTTTCAGTTATTAGACCTCAGACAATGGTATTGTTTAGTGTAAAGTACTCTGACAATAAAGTCAGCCACTGATATGCCTGTTTACAAGAATCCCTGCTAAGTCTAATCTGGTATAATTAGCAATGTTATCAGACATAGCTCAAGGCGCCTCGTCTAGAGATTAGCTGTATGCTGAAGGTAATGTCTGGTTCCTGTCTGATTCACATCATTAACCTCTGATCTCTATCTCAGTAGAGTGCACTAATACTGTACACAACTGTATTCTGCATGGCACAAATACCTACTGTGGCTGCATAACCAATGGGACTTTAATCAAAACAATCAAAAAAGCAGTGCAAAGAGATGACTACGCTTATGATGATCACAGACTATTAATTATTTAATGTTTATTTCTGACAGCAAAAGTAGGTGGACTCAAGATGAGAAATACTTTTCTAGTTAAAGGCTCCACAGTGTAGTAGTCTGAGGGTAAATTAATATACAGCTTCTAATACACAAATGAAAACATGCGCATGGACACATGCGCACAAATGTCTACATTGAGAACAAACAATTGCCTCTTTCATATCCTAAAGATTTCATAACCTGTACCTCCACACTTGGTTGACAACAGCGGTTAACAAAGAGGTTCATAAATCAGACGGGATTATTTCATGTTCTGATGCCTTGGTTTTACAGGTTTCACATAGGGGAAATACATACTGCCATTTGAGTATTTATGTGGAAATCTGCACTCCGCAGTGTGTCTTATCTTCCTCTTTCTCCTCTCTGTCTTTGTGTGCAGGTTTCTTGTAAACAAACTCATTATTCACATGTACAATTAGAGAGACTGTGTCCACACTGTTTTTTGCAGACTCAGGCAGATTTTTCTTCAAAAACAGCTCTTAAAAACACCAAAAGAAGGGAAATTTGTTCCAGTTTTGCACTGCTGTATGGATTGGACAATTACTTCTTTTTTTTGTGTTTTTTTTCCCCCCACTTCCATCTGTGATTAGATTTCATACTGACCAATAATGGCTAACCTTAAAAGAGGTGCTTGCATATGTGCCAGTTTGATTGCATTCATTATAGCATGTGTATCTAAAATGGAGTGTTTGTTTTCTTGATTTCCAGACTTGATTGCGTGATAAGAAACTGTTTATCTTTGCCAAATGCTCTTAATTTTATTCTTCCATTTAAAGGAAAGAAAAAGACTGAGCAAGAGAGTGGGGGAATGTGTCTGATTACTTACTCATTAAAAGAGTTAATGAGGTGTGTGAGGGCTGTTAAAAGAATGGCAGTGTGCTCCCACTAACTGCTAACTACTTTCTTCCTTAAAAACCCACAAATAGACACACTAACATAAACAACCACACACACTAATTGTGAGCCTTCAGAAAGAAGTGGCTCAACCTGAAAGCGCACCAATAAATGACTCAAGACGATGAACTCCAAAGGAGTAAAAGAGCAGTAGATTCAAATAAAGAGACCAACCAGGACACATTGTTTATGATTAAATGGGTTATGTCCACATGTTGTCTTCATCTGTATGAGTGTCTGACTCCTGTGATAGCTATATGTATTTATTGCTTTCACTGGACTATGCTACTTATTGCTGTCAGAGGAAAAAAGAAGAAAAAACATTATTGATATTTTGGTTACAAGCCAACCTTTGCTTTCACTATAGTCACTCTAATGCTCCAGTCCTGAATGTTACTACTCTCCTGCACAAAAGGTGAGCTGAGTAAAAAGATGCAAAGATATGTGTCAGCAGAGAGCAGATTTGAGATTAGGGGTGAATTTGTTGCAAAAAATAAGGACATGATATGGACTGCCAAAGGATTTGAATTAAGGCTTAAAAAATGTTCAATTCAATGTTCAAGTTATGACTGCTAAAAATCCATAAACAATAAAAAAAAAATGGCATGTCTTTCAGCCCTGGAAGAGAGATCCTTCCTCTGTTGCTTTTTGTGTCTCAGTAGGGACAGTAGGGAATAAACCATGGCTTGATTAGACCTAGTGTGGACATGGAAACTCCTGCTCTATTAGCCCTGACAGTGGAGACACTACAGCAGATGCAGCCAACAGAGGGGATGCGCCAACAAACAATGATTAAGCAATCACAGAGAAAGGGGAAGGCAAGGATAGAGAGGAATAAAGGGTGAGTCAGGATGTAGATATTTTCACTTGAGTCAGTTCTCTTACTGAGTTTTAAAGATGTTTTGAGTTGTTAAAAGTGAAAAAACCCAGTTATGGTAACATGCTGCATTTATGTGTAGACATATTGTTGGCTGAGGTGTAAATAATTGTAGAAGAGAATGAACCTGCAGTGTCAGGCAGATGAAAAAAGAGGGAAGGTGTTAAGAGTGGGGGATAACATAAAGAGAGGGAGGTGCGGAATATGGATCGAGACCGCAGGGCCCTTGGGTGCTTGCCAAAACACAGGCGTGCATGTGTGTGTGTGTGTGTGCTTGTGTGGCCCAGAGAAAGTGACTGAGTGTTTCTGTGTGCGGTCAAGAGTATCCGCGCCTTCTCTCTCACCCTCATGGCCCCCTCCCCTTCTCATCCTTCTCTCCACACCTTCACATTTTGCTTTCTTTCTCGCTAAATAAATGATAAACATGCCTCATAGTCGTGTCTTCCTTCACTTTCTCTCTCCTGTCTATGCTCCGTGTTTGGGCCTGAGACTAAAGTGCATCCATTCTGTAGTCAGTAACAATCTGGATGAGGGAGCCAGACACCACCACTACTATCATCATCATGATCATCATTATCATATGGAGGTCAAAACACAGTCTTGAAAATAAAATCCCTCATTCATGTTCACATAAATTATCATGCACAGACACACATATATAGCACGCGTGAACGCGCAGGGTGTGTAAGGTGTTGCTCTAGTCCCTTTGTGGTGGAGATGAGAGAGGAGGAGAAAGCTGGATGGAGCTCAGTGGGAGGAGGACTTGATGCATGGGGAAGGAGAAACTACTTTTATAAAGAGAGGAATAAACAGACTGCTTTAGGAATACTCTAATGCAAAAACCCAGGAGAACAAGTTTTTTTTCTTTATTCGTCTCTCTTCCAGGACTAAATATAGGCTCTACAAAGAATTCTAATGAAAAACAAACACTGTACTAATATCAAATGCAGCATAATTCAACAGCATCTGTTTGTCTTTGTAGATCTTTTTTTTTCTTTTGAAAGCTAATGTCAACACCAGTCCACCAAAACTAGTACAAACAGCCAGGGAAAATGTTTGAGTTGAGTTGCATGTCACTTCACTGTAGTTTCTCTTTCCTCTGCTGTGTCGCTTACTCTATTTATTTATATGGACGTCAGGAAATAAGTCATCAAGCCGCATTATCTCATTTCCAACAGACCCCATGGACTGTCATAGCAGACTGCTCATTTATACATTTAACTCTCTAATGTATTATGTGACTACATATGGTGAAAGAGGAAAAAGGACATGTGGACGCATCTGGAGAGGGTTTGTGATTCATTCTGATGTTGAAAAATACAGCTAGCATAACACCCTCTGTCTATCGTTCTCATAATACACACACGTCCACCAACTGTCTCTTTTCGATGCAACCTAAAGGGGATTTCATGGATGGGCTCCACTCTAATCATCTACAGCTCACCAACCAATGAGAAACACACAGTGCTCCCAGACTGGAACACTCAACAACCACCAAGAGAAAACACAATGTCAGTGGAACTTATCAAGTCCACATGAGGGCTGACAGACAGACAGACAGACACACATGCACGCACACAAACACACACACACACACACACACACACACACACACACACACACACACACACACACACACACACACACACACACACAAACACACACACATTGAAAATCAAGTCAGAACCAGTTTAACTGTTGCCCACATCTCTGCTTTCACTGTAAATGATTCATGATGTCTACGTGAATTTGTAGGCTTAAAAGTCCCATATGAGCGCATACATTTGGCTGTGCGCTCTGCTGCCACCCATAAGCAAATGAAAGTTAACATGGTGAAGAAAGAAGAAGAGAAAATCTATCCTTCTTCCCAGCTCTCAATTCACCCTAATTTCCCCCTACCATTATGTCTACTTGTGTTTCTGAGTGTGTCCAAGCCTTTCACTGGCAGTCAAGCTGAGTGATGAAGCAGGGCTGAGCAGCATCGATCACGACAAACGCTTACGGGCGCTATCAACTGACGGCGGGGTGTACGATAGCATGGCTTTGCAAACGGACATAGCCGAGCCTTGTCCATCCATCATGCTGTCTACCTGCTGGACAATGGAAGAAAAGTGTGAGAAAAACAGAGGGAAGGGGTGGGTTGAGGGAAACATACCTCTCAACAGGTCCATTATCAGTGCCATTACCTATCCCTACATTAGCCAGCAGGCTCACATCAAGCCAGGAATAATGATCTCCTCTCTGAAAATAGCCTGGAAATCATTTTGCTCGATTGGACTTTACATTTACTGGGTCGGTGCAGGGGTAAAAGAGAAGGAGACGGCTATCAGAAAGGCAACAAAGCCAATCTCACTGCTCTCTCTCCTTCGTTCACACACTCACACATACACACTGTGTGGCCTTACTAAACTAGTTAAAGATGCCTCTTTGTGAACGGCTGGCTACCTAAAAAGTGGAAAACTGATCCTGAAGATCGGATGACAGCTTTTCCTGGAAGCACTGGCCTCAGGTCAGTGCTATTGAGCTGCTGTGATGACAGATCCACTGCACCTAACCACAGGCGGCTGATACCAGATCAGAGGACTGTCACAAAAGCACACACAGTCAGGAGCTATTTCAATCAACACGTAAACTGAACACACTTCAGAACACTTAATCGACTCCATGCACTTTGTAGATGTGCAGAATTGCATTGAGTGGCCAAGTGAGAAAAAGCTCTGAAAAATAGAGAAAGAGAGTTAAAAAAAATCCCATCAAACCTAGAGAGTAGGGCATTTGATGAATGCTAACCAAAATGAACCCCTGCATAGATTATCTTCTAGTTTCCTCTGCCTTTTTCTGTCTGTGGAACACTCGTTCACAGGCCCTTCTATTCTCTAGGCTCACAGTAATTGAGGGTGAAACCACCCAGTCATTGCTTTAAGCTCTCACACTCCCCATCACACATGGAAAGTATCAAGCGAAAGGAAAGGAGAGGAGAGGACTAAGCCAGAGGGAAGGTGAGCAGAGTATCTACCTTTATATTGCACCTGTTCTCTGTGCAAATCCCTCTGAAAGTTAAACTTAAAAACAGCCCAAAGGTAACTGCTGAGATATACACAGTCAAGGACACATCGAAGAACTCATTAGAGGAGACAAATGTATGATTTCCATTCAAATAATCTCATTATCTTTGGAAATACAATTATTTCTCTACAATTTTAACCAGGTTCTCTTTTTTATCCCACTTAAATGTCTTAATGTATACATTTAGTGGGTTTGCATTTATTTAAATAAGTAGTATATGTGCATTTTTGCTGCAGGGAAAGTGAGGCTACATTGCACTGAGTGGGAGATTTAGTTGTCCCATGGCACAGATGAGCGATGTGAAGTGAACTAAAGCGAATAGCGAAATAAAGGCTGCAGGCTCTTCTCTCTGTGTTACCTATACTGCTCACCATGATGTATGAGACAGGTGGATTGGGGCTGACGTCAAGTCAACAATTCACCCTAGGTATGTAAGACCTTATCTTTAACAGGACACACTCGCATGCACACAAACGCATCCTCCAAGGCATGTATGTGCATACGTACAGTGCGTTTGCTCCCACACACATACACACAAACCTTATCTTAGTGCAGCAAGACGGCAATGTAATCAGCAGTAAGTCAAGCCTCCCGTCACCGTAACTCTGCACGCAGTGTTTCACAAACGACACAATGTAGGTGACAAGTGGTTTGGTAAAGACAAGATTAGCTGTTGCTGGTACTACTTTGTCACAAATTGAAGGGGGAATTATACTTATGTGTCACGGTACACAACAGTGCTTGCAGTACAGCAATTGATTTATAGTTCAGCATCAGATTTCACCTGTTGATGGCACCATTGCAACTCTATATCAATACTGTATGTCGTACATTATCAGGTCAATGCGTAATAGTGATGTAATTGTGTATCCATTGCTCGAAGTGTGAGCTTGTACACTAGATTCTCCAGAGAATAAGTCTCTGGTAAAAGTATGTTCATAGCGTGTACAGTGGATTCGTACAAGACAACACTACCTTGATGACAATTACGGAGTTGTCTTTAGATATGTCATTCATCTGGTGTGCTCAGGAGTACACATTTACTTTGCACCTCCATCTGCTACACCAGAATACACTAGTCATCCCAGATGGCCTGTTACATAAGTAAACAGGTAAAGGTTAAACACTGGTCAGCTAGCACTGTGTGTATGAACAGGTTCGAGGAGGCAACATTTCCTTCTTGTGACAGGTGTGTGTACATGTCAGGGGTCAGTACAGGCATTCAAGAAGCTATGAATACATAACTACAGGGTCTCTGAGACTATGGAAATTCACTATGAATATTACATGAGGCTGTCAGGAAGGCAATTGCTATACTTACTCCGATGTCTATGCTTACAAACCAACAACACGCATGCACACAAACTTTGAAACTATATTTTTCAATGTTTTATTTGACTGTAGTCAACTGATTTTTTTTTAATGCTGTATTTCTTTTAAATATAGTTTTCTTTTTTTAAATGTTTATTTTAAATTCTATGTGTGTCTTTTTTCCTGATGAAACTTTAATTTTAATCAATTCTTAAAGTTACATCTTGTCAGAGCACATTTGTATTTTTATAATGTGGCAATCATGGTAAATCAATTGATGGACATTAAGTTTCTGGTGTTTTATGGGCTCGGCACCTACAGTATGGCTAAAAGTTAAAAAAACACAATAAAGCAAAGTCATTCCACAACAGCTAATGGCCCAATACTTTTCAGATTCAATTTCACTCTGGCAGCAAGTCAAAACACAACTCTAGTCTGGATGTGCGTGTGTTTGTGTAATCCCTATGTTGGGATGGGTTCTCAGTCCAAACTAGAGGTGCAAGGCCAGAAATTGCAGAGGTGCTGGTTGCTAGGAGACAAAAGGTACCCAGCTGGAATTGACTAAGCCTTGAGGGTAGTGTGTGTGTGTGTGTGTGTGTGTGTGTGTGTGTGTGTGTGTGTGTGTGTGTGTGTGTGTGTGTGTGTGTGTGTGTGTGTGTGTGTGTGTGTGTGTGTGTGTGTGTGTGTGTGTGTGTTCTGTCTGTGAGAGAGACTGAGACTGGCAGAGGAAGGAGAGGACAATGGAGTTGGTCCCAGCTGTGCTGCAGTGGGTGGGATTCGTCCTGAGAAAAAGAGCGTAACAATGGATATCAGTGACTGCTCTGGATGTTTACTCTGTCCTCCACACTGCTCTGGAATACCCTCATCCTCCCACACTGACAGCCCACATACAATGAAGGAAGGGGAGTAAATGAAGCAAACCTAACAACCACAATGTAATGATGACAGACAGAGACAACAATTTCAGCTTGTGGATATAAATGATCTGCTACTATGACCAATAAGGCATGTACAATTATTTCTCGTGCTATTATGCCAGACCTCAGTGTTTTTCTCAACTTTTCATTGGAACTATTTCTTTGGTAGAAAGTATTTCCAAAGAAAATTGTTCACAGTGGTGTCTGTGGATTATCCTGAGTAACCGTGACATTGTTTCTGGAAAGAACTGTTGCACTGATTCTTTTAAATGTGTTTTTTCAATACTTTGAATGGCACTAGTAAAATTCTATTCACCTAGTTTGAATTTTGTTGGCGGGTCAATTCTACTAAATGTAATTCTGAAAACCGCAGACATGTTATATTACCCATGCATATTCCTCAAACTATTTTGTATATGTCACATATAGCCTGAAGGTGTGTTCATTATTGAGTGACCAGTCTATATTATACGGTGGAGCAGCAGATGTGATCTGCAATGCTCAGGAGATAAAGATGAGGCCTGAGAAGACTGAGCTTTCAGGGTTAATGAACCCTTGCAGAGGTGCAGCCGTAGGCATGGATTATTAGTACAAGGGCCGGGCCAAACACACACACACACACACACACACACACACACACACACACACACACACACACACACACACACACACACACACACACACACACACACACACACACACACACAGATTTATGCTAAAGCATCTCTTTGTCTACCTTCAACTGCACTGCACTGCACTTATATCAATAAAATATTTTCAGCTCTTTAAAGGTGTATTTCAACATAATCATCATAACTCATCTTGACAACAGTGTCTGAAGATAAACATATATAAACATATTCCTCAGTGAAGGAAATAGTTTTCCCCTTTTAAAACAGATAGAGTCCAACACAATGGGCGCTGAAGCACATCCATCATCATCCACGAGCATTAGCATAGAGACTGATTACTCCCCAGGGCTGCGGGTTGTCTGGGTAGAGTAATGAATGCATGCCAGTACAGTTAGTATACTGTCACTAGCCAGATGAGGCCAATACCTTCAGATGAATTGCCGCAATGACAGCTGTGATGGATAAGTGGGAATACAGTGGCTTTTTGTTCCACATGTGTGAACACTGAATCAAGTCCATTTGTTTGAGTTGAACTAACATGCCACCACGCTTGCTTGTGTATTCACGTCTCCGACAGCATGTGTTCTTGAGAGCAACTTCTGAATCATTTTATTGCCATAAGTTCTGCATGGACGCCGATGCGTAGCCCAGGGCTGAAAGCATGCATATTTGAGGCTGTGTGTATGTGGCTATGTGTGTGTGTGTGTGTCTGTGTTTGTGTGTGTTTTAGAGAGGCTGGTAGCCCCCAAGGAAGCTGTGCATCAGGAGGCCAGCCTGGCACTCACTAGAGGACCAACTGCCAGAGCAGGGGGCATGAAATTAAAACTCACCACCCAGGAAAGAGGGAGAGGAAAAGTCAGAGGGAGGAGGAGAGAGCAGTGGTGGAAGAGGAACAAAGGGTAATAAAGATGCAGGGGAGGACAAGACACAATAGGCTGGCAATATAAAATCACCAAAGTCAAATAGGAAACAAAAGAAATTTACATCGGTGGAATGGAAATGTGCTCTGCATTAATGATGCCTGTAGATATTCCTCTATACCATATCTGCTTCAAAAAAAGAAAAAAAAAGCATCTGACAACAAGAAAATCCCACAACTATCAAAAAACCACAAGACAGACCTTCAACTGCTTGGAGAAAAAAATTCTGTTGATCCTCAGAATTTCAGGCCATATATCACATATGTGTTGACTTGCCTTGTTGCCAGACAAACATTTGGTTTGTGTTTCTTGTGATGGCAATAGATCACCCCACTGGTCTAGACCTAATCAACACTGAGGCTGTACACAGATCTGGCACCTACACACATACGCTATACTTGATGTCTATGTAGGCGTGCTCTCTACCATATTCAACTCTGACCTCTAGAAAGAACAGGAGGCCCCGAGAGGCTATGATGGATATGCCAGACACAGGAGTGTGTGTGTGTGTGTGTGCAAGGACACATTTGTATGCTTACCTGACAATGCTACATCCTGTAGCTGAACTTTACTATTTATTTTCTTTGGTGTATTTTACTGCTCTGTGCAAATCATACCCCCATCTACCCCACATACTAGTACAGACATGGTGTTTACTGAGAAAATAATACATGCACACACACACACACATACACACATTCTCTACTACATATACACGCAGAACTGGGAACAGCCAAGCGGATGTCCTCTCCCTGAGGTTCCTATCTCACCCTAGCCATAACCTTTCACCCCAGCTCTGGGAGTCAGGCTTGGAGGGCCCTGAGCGTGACCGATCCATTAGACTCTCCTGACAAGGATGAGGATGACATCTGAACCCCCAGAGGCAAGGGAGGGAGGAAGATGACAAACAGGAGGACTACTAAAAAGCAGTGAGAGCATGGACTATGGGGATGAGTGGATAGTTAGTCTCATGAATATTTGAGGCTTCAATTTTGAGAAAATTCTTTATTCCCAAACGTATGAAACTTTTGAAGCAAGTCCCTGACCTTTCCTCAAGTAGTTGTCAGTATAGCTGACCATATCCAGTTGCAGAGATTTTATTAACAGAGCAAGGTGTGTAAAAGAACCTGAGTTAAACTAAATAAACAAAATCATGGAGATGAAAGAATTTTCATTTTTTCATTACGCTGATTCTTAAATGAGAGCTGCACACATACACACATAACAGAGAACATGCATTTTGCCATAAGAAGTCAGATACAGTAGGATTTCAACAAAGTGTCACGGATAGCAGAGATGCCTCGTTCCAAGCTGAAAAGAGAGACCTTGGGAGGAAATAAAGGAAGGGACAGGAGTATGAAGGGAGGAGGGGGTGGGTGGGTGGGGGGTGTAGGGAAGGAGGGAAAGAGGAGGATGGGACTTTAAGGATGAGCGAGTGAGAGTGACAACCCTGTCTGGAATGCCTTTGTCTGCATAGGCTAATATTTGCTCTCGGATTTTGCTTTTTCCTCTTCTCTTATTTGCTGTTGACACAGAGGAATGAAAAGGCAGATAGCCAACGGGTTACCTAGTAGCAAGACTTTTGTGCTTATATGCGTGTGAGTGTGCATGCATGTGTGTTTGTTGCCAGCAGGTTCCCAAGCAGCAGGTGGTGAGCAGAGGCAGAGAGTATCGTGTTTAGGAATCTTGTTTGCTGCTCAAAAGATGCCGTTACTCTCCCATTAACCCTGCTTAGAACCACAAACACATGCCAAACATGCACCCAAAATGTTTGTGAAATTTTGTTTGTTTGTGAGAGAGAAAGAAAGAGACAAGGAGAAAGGATGGAGACATACAAACTCCTTACACATGGTGCCAAAATCCCCTGCACCTCCAACCCCTCCCTTCATTCCTCTCCCCTCCCGGGGAGTCAGGAGTTTGCAGCAGCCTGGGTGTCTGCCTGAAGGCCAGTCTCACAGCAGGCCAGTCATAGAGGCAGCACTTTGATGTCTTTGTGGCAAGACTTCATGCCTCATGTCCACGCTCATTAACTTTGTCAATGACAGATCAATGTGAGCCTGCAGAACGCTGCACTGCCTCGAAATTACAGCCTATTTACCATTCTGGGTCTGAGTCTGGACTGGCCTTGGCATCGCTCTGAACAAACACACAATACAGCAAGAGGGGGAGAGAGAAATTGTTCGCTCATGATAGCATCTACTTAACAAGAGTAGCCCCCTCATACATGCAGCCTAATGCAAGGAGGATATTGCTACACTTAACTCTGGCATTGCGACTTCCTACGGCTTACTGCTCACAGACAGCAGTCACATCTCCATCTCCCATTTACATCCTGTAGTTACCTGTTTAATGATTAGGAGATTATGGCCCCTCTATCTTTTTGCACCCTAACGTCAGTCAGACAAATGCAGTCAACCACAGAATCATTTAGGCTTGTCTCTCACAACATGACCCACATTCTCAAGATTGAGCACTTTGCACCTTGAAACCAAGTCCTGCATCTGAGTTCTGTCCTCTCTATCTTGTTTTATCTGGCACTCATTCTCATTGATCATTGAATGTTTACTGCTTTTCCCTGTTTTTTGATGGTTGAGTAGAGTGGAGTAAATCTCTATTGCAATCTGTCTGGAAGATAGGATTAGTGTTGTTAAGAGAGAATAAACAGTCATTTTCTGTACAGCTCCTTTTGTCTATAACTGGGTGCCAGAATTCGCCAAAATGAAACCTTTTTTAAGTGTTTAAGGTTTTTCTGCAAAACCGTTTTTGAATTCAACAGAATATGTAAAACCTCTCAGTACATCAGTTTTATGTTTTAACACAAACAGTCAAGTCAATAACCATGGCAAAATAAAAATAATGATGATTTAGATTGATTTATGATATTGAAAAATATGTACAGAAGACTAAGACTCTAACCAAGCATTTGATGTAATCTTTTGATACTTGAAAGTTTTGAATACTTGAATACTGTGGAAATATTTTACACAGCCTGTATTTGAAGGATCTAAGAAAACTTCCCTGTTTTACCTCAATGATAAAATACTATATTTAAATATATATATATATTTAAACTATATTTTATTTGATCAAAATCACTTTGAAAGAATGCATTGGCCGCTTCAGGAACTTGTTTTGATGAATTCCTTAAATATGAATCTCTCTGCCTCCTCACTCAATGATTCCTTAAATAACTCTTCCACAAAACTTTACAGTCACTTCTCCCAACACATGTAAAAAACCCCACATACACATCCACATAAGCATGTTCTGAGTAACACACAGGACTGCATATGCACCACATGTGCACACACAAACAAGTCCTTGCATGGCATGTACACATGTGTTCAGTGCGCACACACACAAAGGCTGATGCACGCAAACACACACAACCAGAGAGATCATCTGTACTCTAAATATTTAAAAAGACTATTCCTCTGTCTGTAATTAAAACCACTGCAGCATTCCAGTGTAGTATCCCCTACCATCAAACCCTTTCTCTCTCTCCCTCCATCTCTCTCTAGTCTGTTGTTCTCCTCCTCGTTCCTTCATTTTGACCTTTGCTTCAGTTGCCTAGAAATGGGATGTTTGAAAAACTTCCAAAAACAATGAAACTGTGGGAATCTTCTGTGGAACAACTGCCTTCTCCTTGACACCCATGAATCTCTCACTTTCTCTCATGAGCACCCCACCACCACCACTACCCTCTACCACCACCACCACCGCCTCTCATTTTCACTCACAGCTCATCTATAATGGCATTGGTTCATTTACTGTTGAGAAAAAGTAAAAGGTCAGGTTTTGCCTGGAACGTAGGCAGCCATCTCTCCTGAGGAGAAGGTAGCCTTTCTTAAGAGAAATAATGATATGTTAGGACAGCCCGCAGTGCAAATACAGGAACTGTGAGTCAGCGCCACACTGTTTGGTTACAAAACTCAGGGCTTCTGTCATGCCCAGGCCTGCGGTGATACTGGGGATAAATCCTCTCCCTTCCCCACTGCTTCCTCCCATTAGAATCTGCCCAAATCCTGCCTTTATCACTGTGTTTGCTTTGCTGAGCTCACTAATGCTCTCCAGCCTCTCTCTCAAGGTAGGTGTTTATATGCGTGCGTGTGTTTGTGTGTGTGTGTGTGTTAGCTTTGGTCTGCACTGTAATGCTTTCCATCCCTTCACCATCAACATGAAAGGAATGCAGATTGTAATGCGACGAAGGCCTGAGATTGGGAACACACACTTAGAAACTCAAAGACATATTCCTGGAAAGGAGAGCAACAGTATATTCCTCAGCTCTAGTAGCCATGGATGTAGTGCGTGCGTGAGTGTGTATGTGTGTGCGCGGAGTTGTAAACAAGCACTTCTCATGAAGTAGAGATGGTCTACGGAGAGCTGCTCTCATTTCAAACATCATTTATTTATCAGCCCCCTGTGTGGGACATACGCACACAAAGTCACACGCGCACACGCAGTGACAGAAATTCTGCAGTTTATTCCATCACGCACCAGCGATCAACCTCAATCCCTCACCCTTCTCTTTCCGCCCCCTTCTCTCAATCTCTCCCTCCTTCCTTCCTTGAAATTGATGGAGTGTTTTTGTCACCCAATGCTGCGTTTCGTGCAATATTCATCTAAAGAAAAAAGCTCATCTCACACTCAATGAATTTTCATAAACTCTGTTTGCCACTGATTGGTTAATGAAGTACTACGGGCTTGACACACATGCGTGTATGGGTACTTGCACACACCAACAACCCCATTATCCAAGCTTCAGGCGGGAGCTTTGTTTCGTACCATTGGAATCTGACAGTGATTTATGGAGAAAGGGAGTCACACTACACCCTGATACACACAGCAACACAAAGCAAGGTTACTGGCCCAAACATGGGCACAAAGAAAGGTTACTGCTCCACCTACAAAGCCACACTGACAGCAGTGCACGCTGTGGGTTGGGGTCAACACCACATCAATGCAGCCCAAGGGATGAATTCAGTCGACCCACTAAATTAATGCATTAGCCGCTTTCAATAACTTGTTTTGATGAATTCGATGAATATGAATCTCTCTGCTTCCTCACTCAATGACTCCTTAATGATTCTTCCGGAAACTGCATGAGACTTCGTAAAAGCAAAAATCCTGATGTCACACTGAGTCCAAGTTTATTTGTCAGTTTCAGAAGTAATTTTCTGTTGCATTACCACTGCAGTTTTGTCAAAGCCATGAACCCAGCATGGCCGGACACACCCTGCCTCTCAGTGCAGGTATGCCCTCTGCAGTGCCAGGCTGTTTTTTTTTTCTCTTTCTGCTTGGGCATGCCAAATCCTCTTTATATCCGCTATCAGTTACAGCTCAGGTGAGGACACCACATTCCTACTAACTCATTATGAGTGTTGAGAACACAAGACAGCGGTTGAGCTGGTAATCAGCAACACTTTTAGCCCAACGGTTGGTTTTGGAACACACACATGCAGACGCTGCAGGAGGAAAACTGATTCCCAAGGGAATACTTTTTCTACACAGCAACCACAGAGCTTTTCTGCAGCGCTTTGCAAAATCCATTCTGGGTGCTAGATTGTTGCTGTTAACATTCTTGCTGGGAATAAAACTGACAGCTGTGATACACTGTCTTGTAATGTCAGCAAGCCCAAGAAAGAAGAGGAAGGGATAAGGCGAGTGAGACAAACAATTGAGGGCACAGAAGGATGAGGAAAAGTTAACCTGTCTCCTGTGCTAAAAAGTTGGGTATAAGACACAGAACACACAGTGATGACTCACGGAGACAAAACACTGACAGTGAGTCATCCTTAATGATACTTAATGTGTGGTAAAACACTCACTGCTGGTTTTGCTCTGAGGGCACAAGGATGCACTGCAGAAACTAATGATATCATAGACCAGGCCTCTTCAGCATAATCACAGTCACACAGACTATATAGAGTTTGGAGTAAACTGTAGAAGTACAGAGAGAGAGAGAGAGAGAGAGAGAGAGAGAGAGAGAGAGAGAGAGAGAGAGAGAGAGAGAGAGAGAGAGAGAGAGAGAGAGAGAAAGAGAGAGAGTGAGAACAGGACTCATTTGAATAAGAGCTCATTTTCTAAAAATGTTCTTCTCTGTTTAGCTCATTTCTCCACTCCTATTCTCTTAATGAGTGCTCCAGCTTTGGCAACAATTGTATATGTTTGTGTGTATGTATCTGTGTGTTTGAACATGCATGTGTGCGCATGTGTGTGGAGCTTCATGAAAGCCACTGCAGGGCTCTCCAAGGCGGTCAGCCACAGCCAGCTTGACGATTGAGGATCGGAATTCAGGAGGGCGGTTGACAAAGAGGCTCTCCCCTGGTGTGTGTTTTACAGAATGAGAGAAACACAGTATAGATGGAGAGAAAGAACGAGAGAGAGGAGAGAGAGAGAGAGAGAGAGAGAGAGAGAGAGAGAGAGAGAGAGAGAGAGAGAGAGAGAGAGAGAGAGAGAGAGAGAGAGAGAGAGAGAGAGAGAGAGAGAGAGAGAGATGAAAGTGAGAGCAGGTGTGAGTGGCTGCAGTATTGACAACTAAAAGACATTGGTCTATTCAGTGCTGTGTAATTGCTGTTACAGTGGCTGCTTTTTTCTTTAATTTCCCCTTTAGAGCGATACGGCAGCTCTTGTGTTACACATTAATTATGTTTTCCGGGATCCCCTCTCTGCCCCTCCCCCTCACTGTTGACTGACAGCTTGGCTGCCTCCTGGCCCAGCCTGGCTCAGAGCAGGGGAGTGGGTGACTGAATAAGCTAATAAATGGTGAAGGAGGGGATGGTCACACCCCACACTTTTGTACCAGCGCTGTCACGCCTGACCCTTAACCAAACACACACACACACACACACACACACACATACATACACACACACACACACACACACACACACACACACACACACACACACACACACACACACACACAGACAGACACATACGCGCAAACACTTTGATGGCTAACAATGTGTGCACACAACCCTGTATATGTGTAAATGTAGTGACACACAAACACACGCAAACACACCTTCACATCACCTCTGTCAGCCCTGACCCTATACCAAATACCCAGGCTCCCCCCTGTATCCAAGGTGACCAAATGAGGCCCCAGCTATTGCCTAGCAACCAGGGAACAATGAGCTCCAAGGAGACGGAATGGCTTGAGCAAAAGGGCAGGCTATTCTCTGGAGATGGAGGGAGGGATGGAGGGATGGGAGCGGAGGGCGGGCGAGGAGGGGACGAGGGGTGATGGGAATGGTGTTAGGACACATCTTTACCCGTGTCACAAAGAGGGTTCCTGCCTGGGAAACAAGGCTGTGCTTCTCTAACCTCGCTGGTCGGCTCTGTTCAACTTTGCTCCACTCAGCTCACTCTCCCAACTTGGAGAAAAAAACTCCAAAAACAATTTGACTTCACTTTATGTACTTCACCCTCCACTTCACATATGCATAAAGAATGGCGGGAGGCAGGGAGAAAAGCCAGAAAAGCAAAATGAGGAGAAAAATAAAATATTACATAATCAGCTGTTCCGTTCTCTATGACCAAGGAAGCTGTCAAACACTGCAAATGTCTGAATTATGCTAAGCAGACTAACTTAGCAACAGCAACATTGCAGCACATTTCCTGAGATCAGCCGAGGAAACTTTTAACTAATTTGATTGTTGATGCTGACACCCCCAAGATTCAACTTTACTCTGTACTGTAAAAGAAACTTTTATCAGCTCTCCATCTCTCTGGATGAGCGAGGGTGTTAACACAGATGTATCACCCTCTTTCAGCTTTCTATATCCAGAAACACAGGTAGGAAGGTGAATGAGGGTGATATTGCCGAGGGGGCTAATGCAGCATAACAACACTCTGCCAATTCAGTCTCCATAGAAACTATTAGGAGCTATACTATAAAAAGACAAAGAAATGAGTGAAAAGTCGAACCCGCCCAGATAACTGGCTCAAGCTGTAATGATTTCACTCAGGTATTTATCACAAATCCATCTTTGATGAGTCTACTGCCATTATCTCCAGCGAAAGTCTCTGGCAGTAAACACGACTCCTGCAGGTTTCGTCTGTTCTTACAATTGACACCCCAGTGGACTCTACAAATCTAAGTCAAAGATGTTTAACCAATTAACTTGTGAGAAAGAGTTGAGAAAAGAGGGAGCAGAAGAAAGCGAGAGGAAATTAAATGGGTAAAAAGAGTGTTGAGGAAGTGTGGAGGGCTGTCATGCACCAGTCTGTTAGCTGGTTCATGTGAAAACTCTTTGTTAGCCATGAATGGCCACCTCTCTTTTACAACAGCTTTATGAAGTGGAATCTGGGCATATCCCCTATGCTCCCTGTAAATACTACACAGACTAACTGTAGCTTTCTTTCTTTTGTACATAGGTAGTCTAATTACCGGAAAGAGCTTAAACAAGCATTACAGTTTTTCAGCAATGAGAAACACTCAGCAAATTAGAAATGTCTGTGTGTGTATGCACATGCTTGCCTGATTTTGACAGAATAAGACTTGCTTGTTAGAGCTGTTTCTTCGATTAATGTCTTTGTGACGAAATTATAAGTGTTCATTAGTGCTGAAATGATCAAGTGATTATTTGAACAGAAAATTTTCATGACAAAACACGTGTCATTAAAATATTCCATAAATTGACTGATTAAAGATTCCCAGATGTGAGAGTTTGCTACATTTCTCTGTTTTATATCATTGTAAATAAACATTATTTGGCTTTTAGGCTGCTGGTCAGACAAAAAGTTTCAACTTGAGCCATGTGAAATGGCGATAATTGATAATGAAAATAAATATCAGTTGTACACTACCATGCATAAACATAGCTATTCTATGACGTGGGTAGGGAAGTGGCCCAATATACAAATCCAAGTAATCCCTGTCTGTGGGTCTAATGAAGGTGTCAGGGGGAGGGAGCAATAATGGTGTGTGGCTGGGCGTTACGGATTAATAGACAGACAGACAGACAGACAGGCGCACACACACACACACACACACACACACACACACACACACACACACACACACACACACACACACACACACACACACACACACGTATAGATTGGTTTTGGAGGATTTAACGGGGTGGGTGAGGAGGATTTAGGGAGTGGCAATGCTGCTTCTGGGTGAAGTCAAATCAAAGAGTGTCAGACTGTCATTCTCTCTTTGTCCCTCGATATTACTTATTCACATGGCAAATTTATGAAGTGTTGACTCTCTCAGAGAGCAAGAGAGTTTGTGTCTGCCATTGATTTCTGGCTTATACTGTTGTCCTGCCTAAAGTATTTGACCTTCTGTAGCCTGTAAATAACAGGAGAGGTCCCCGGGATAATGTATTGGACAATGCTATAACTTACACAGACTATAATGATTTTCCCAATTCTTTAAGAGTATTGTGTCTCTCTGTGTCTGGCTGAGGCACTCTTGACTTCATGGGAACTGTCTACATCTCCAGGTCTGGACTGGGCTGGGCTGACCTACTACTCTCCTTTTCTACAAGCCACAATCCTGGTAATATCCACTCCACTAACACCAGCACCAACAACACCCCCTCCAGCCATCGACTTGATCTCCACATGAAAGGGGCTGCGAGCTCATTACCACTGCCTGGGGCTCACCAGGGCCTCCAGTCCCCAGGCCCTTTATAAGCCAGAGAGGATGGAGAAATTCAGCCAGGAGGGAAGAGGAATGAAAGAAATCTTATATAGGGCTTGACATCCAGGCAGCCAGGTGTTAAAGATACAGATAAGACGCAGGGAGGAAGTAATCAAGGGGGAGGAAAGGGAAGCGATAAGGAAGGTAGGACACGGTAGATGACAGAGAGGAAGTGAGGTACAGTAAAAGGGGTAGGGCGTGCAATGATAAAGGGCAGAGCTGACAGAGGGAGGAGGCTTTCTACTCCTATCTCTGTGCCGTGTTTCATCCTCCATAGGGCCCCAGTGTCACCCCGGCCTCCTCCAGCTTTGAGTCCAGCTTTGAAGTGATAATGGGACTTTTGGCTAATGCTCCTCTGCAGGTGCCCCTGCCTCCCTCTCCCTCTCTGTCTCCCAGCACGGCCACATAGATGAGAGGAGATGAGAATCCTTTCAAAGTCTATAGATGAGGCCAATCTTTCTTCTCTCTCTCCCTCTCTTTCTTCCTTCCTTTCGCTCTATCTGCCAACCCCACTATATCCCCACTCTATTTATTGCTTTCCAGTCACTGTCTGTCCCTCTCAGGTCCTTCTATTGCCCTCTAACTCATTTTAGCTTCTTTCCATTCCTCTCATTCTTTGTCTATTTACTTGATAGAATTGCAGTGCTACACAGGATTTTGGGAGGGAAGCATTTTAAGAAAAAACAATTTAAAGCTCATGGGGGCAGGGAGGGATCAACTTTCCAAGCGGTATAAACAATAACTCAAGTGTATAAAATAGGATGTCCATAAGACAAAATTGTTACAAAAGATTTTATTATATTACTCCCCACCGTCTTTTCTCTATCACTGCTCTCCTCTCTTTCATCCTTTCTGTTTTCCAACTGTGCCTTCTATCTCTCTCCAAACTCCCGCGTTCTCGATCAATATTCGATGCCTTTCTCCTCCTCCTCTTTTCTCCCTCTGAGTTGTCAGATTGGTGTGACTGCAGGCCTTCCTCCAGTTACAATGCACAACAGGTAAACACACATACACACACACACAGATCTGGCTGCATCTCAAATGTAACAATCATTTCTGGAAGCTTTGTTTGGGTGGGGTAGGTGTGTGTGTGTGTGTGTGTGTGTGTGTGTGTGTGTGTGTGTGTGTGTGTGTGTGTGTGTGTGTGTGTGTGTATACCCTTTGAGGAAACAACAGGGAAAAGGAATCGATTCCATCCCCCAGCGATTTCCTGTTTTACTGTATAAACCTAAGAAGGAACGACACCTCCTGCAAAGAACAACATACTGTTTCTCACCATAAAATAGCTCCACAGTAGGCACACACACATACACACACACACTCTGGGGCTAATGAGATCACTGCTTCATGCTGTGATACCAGCAGGAGAGTATTGTGAGAAGGAGCCAATAGTGGAAACAGATAGGCATCTGCACTGGAATTCAGTTTTTCCTCTTCGCTCGGCTCACCGGCTCTGCACCTTAGCGTAGTATGTGTTTTGCTGGAAAGTGGGCTGTCCATTACCTAAGCAGACAAGTGTCTTTTGTTTACTGAGAAAGTAGGATGGCTGTAGAGAGACTGCATAGCGAGGCGAAATACAGGAAAGAAGCCTCTGGTTGGATTTTATGTTTAAAACAATCAAAATAAATAAAACAGATGATGTTTAAACTAGTATTTTCCAGGAAAATGTTTACATGCACACACACAGTAACTCATTACTTTAAGAACCAGATAACAGTAAACAGGTTTTTTACATGACTGACAATGTGTTTAAAAGTCAATGCAATGTCTGAGAAACATGCATTTTGTTGGTTTGATTGTTTACATGTCCATACATATACATACAGAGATCCGTAATGCATGTTTCTACTTTGAATTTGATGCACTGTAAACCATTGATTTCATTTTTGATCAATGTATTTTTGTAAATGTGTAATGGCAGCAGAGAATGATTGACAAAAACTATGAACAACCTAGTCATTCATTTGTTTGCTTGTATTCCATTTAAAAAAAAGTTTTGCAATAGACACTTTTAGGGAAGACAGACTCATAACAAGGCCTGAGTTACCAGAGATAATAACTTTGATATCCATAATACATAGTTACCATATACATTTTCAAAACACACTATTTCTTGCCAAAGTCTTAAAACAATTGCAGCAGAGCAGATAATTTTCTTCATGCACAGTAATGGTCTGGGAAACTTCAGTCGGGTTTTAGGGCAGGTCATAGAACAAAAACAGCCCCTTAAGGTTTTAAATGATCTTTACTTAGCAGGTGCCAAACTTTACTCCTCCTGTTGGATCTGTCTGTGGCTTTGATGCTGTTGATCATAATAATTTAGGTAAATATTTTTTTAAATGGGTGGGCATTATGGTATGGTTTTAGATTGGCTCAATTCTTTTTATTTTAGGAAAGTCATTCTGTGTGGAAATTGGGATAATAAATCTGCTGTGGTACTGTTAAAATATGGCGTTCCACAGGGATCCGTTGTTGGGTCCTCAATATTTTCTTTTTGCATGCCACAGAGGGTCAGTTACCATTTCTATGCCGACAATACACTATTATTCGACTCCTTTTAAACATTACTCAATTAAACCAACTTCACTCTTGCACTGCAGATATCAAACATAATCAAACATTATTGACTAACAGAAACCTTGGTATTATCTTTGATAACCATCTCAACTTCCACCAGCATATTAAATCTGTTGTCCAGTCATGTTTTATTCCAATCAGAACATTTTCAAAAATCAGGTCATTTTTATCTGTTAGGAACTCAGAAACAGTAATTCATGCATTCACTTCATCCTGGTTAGATTACTGCAATGAACTCGAATCATGCCTTACCCAACAAAACCTCAGTAAACTTCAGATTATTCAAAATGCCACAGCCAGACTCATAAGCAGGGAACACATCACACCGGTTTTAAAATAACTTCATTGGCTTCCAGTCCATCTTAGAGTGGATTTTAAACTTTTAACGATCACTTTTAACACTCGTAGAGGGTTAGCTCCTGAATATATAGCTGACCTCCTTGCTCCTTATGTGTCTGAATGCAACCTGAGATCCTCTGAAAGGTAATTCCTGGCCATACCTCAGTCAAATTTAAAGACTAAAGGTTACAAGGCCTTTTCTGTTCAGGCCCCTCAGTTGTGGAATGACCTGCTAGATGAGATCAGGAAAGCTTAACACTTTGTGTTCTTTTCAGTCACTTTTAAGAACTCACTATTTTAGACCTGCTTTTAATTGATTTTACTTTGTTTTAATATCTTTCTTTATATTTTATAATTTTATTAGAATATTTTATTAATTGTTTGCTTTCATCGTCTTTAAAAAAACAAAAGTATGTAAAGCATAGCAAAGCAAGCATAGTAAAGCATGATCCATAAGTATACTGATAAGGTATATGTAAGGTATATGGAATGCATAACAATAGAAGCTAAGTGTTACAGCACAGTGGTAGATGCACTTTTATGGACACTTGCAGTTTTTAACATTGAACTCCTTTTTCTACAAAACACATTTTTCACAGGTTAAAACGTTTTGAAACACCATATTGCAAGGAGTTCAGTGTGGCCTTTTTGGTGCACACACAAAATCAAATGCCACATTTAACCATAGTAATGTGTATAAATGTCAGAATGATTTTAAAAACTTGAAGGTAATCAAGCCCTGTTAATTATGCTATCAGAAAATTCACCTTTAAATTCAGGATAACTTTGGGCACATCACAGGTGCATGACTGTGAATGTTACCTTGATTTGGTTATAATTGCAATGCACTCAGGGACAACAGCACAACCATGGTACTGCCAATAAGGGCGCACTCACACTAGGCAATCGTACCGTGCCCAAGCACGTTTGCCCCCTAAAACCCGGATTATTTGGCTAGTGTGAGTGCAAGTGTACCGTGCTTGAGTACGGTACACTTCCCTGGCACGGTACGGTTGGAAGAGGTGTGCTTGAGCACGGTACACTTAGTCACGCATGCGCACTAGGGATTCATATTTTTCCCGAAAATAAGACATTTTAAATCCCGGGAAAAGAAGACAATTTTCCAGGAAATCCCGGGAAATCAACGATTTTTAAAAGGCAACATTAGCTGAGCCATGGTCATTTCAAGCAACACTAAATGCAACGTGGAGACATTATGCATATATGGGTTCCCAATCCGACCATTGTTTGTGTATTATTTTATCAGTATTAAAGCAAAAGAACTCAATTCATGTCCATCGACATTATAATGAATAAGCTAAAGGCTTAATATTAGTTTGCATCCAGCGTGCTACGTGGACTTCATTACATCTGCTGCAAGGCTGCTACCACAATTATGAAATGGTAAGTTTATTGTCTGTGACTGCAACCCTCATAAAAGTAATATTCTACAAATCTGCATTATATAAACTAACGAAATTCGTTAAAATAAGTCATTTGGCGACTTCCAAGTCATTAAACTAAGTCTTACTTTTACTGGAGTAAAGAGTTGAATCAGTAAGTCTGCTTTTACTAGAGTCTTTTTTACACAAGTATCTAGTACTGCATACTACACAGGCATGACTCAGAAGAACAAGCTTGCACTTTTTAATCATAGTGCGTTGTGTTAATTGATCGGCTGTGTTGTGTTTTACCGGCGCACAGCACGTGAACACACACCTGTGCATGTTTTATGAGAGTAAACTGTCTATATGTTTTTGCACAATGTGTCGGAGGCAACCGTGCTTGCGTACACTTGGGTTTGAGGTAATGTGAGTGCGGGCCAGCAGGGGACAGGGGAGGGGGGACATCCGTGCTTCAGCACGGTACGGAACAACTGGCCCTAGTGTGAGTGTGCCCTAAGAAACTCCACTGGAGCTGTAGGGTAGAAGGTGATGTGCTCAAGGGCAACTTAACAGTAGTTACAGTTGGAAAGTTACACTTAGAAAAACGGTATCTCATTCACTTGCACATTCAGTAACAGTATATTAGGTGAGATTCAAACCAGCAAACCTGTTGCCACAGCTTTGTTTCTTTCACCATTGCATCATCTTAACCTCATTAATCTCTGGAGCACAAGGCATCATCTTTATGCAGTAAAACACTCAGTCACCAAAATTTCAAGTTCAGCTGCTATGTAGCAGCCTTTCCAAAGCCTGTGGAGTATCAAGAACAAAAGGCCTAGAGGTGCCCTAAGTATAAAGCCCTAAGAATGGACCTGCTTACCACAGACAGAGTGGAGACAGAGCCCAGAGTTCACACACACATGCATAAACACACAGAAATATAGCCATGGGGAAGAGGAAGGAGTTCAACCAGAGATTCTCCTTCCAGAGGATAAAGGGATGTGTCTAAAGCCTATAATTACATACACACACACAACTAAAAATCCAAAAATCTCTTTCCATCCATTACACCACACTTTTCCCAAGCAATTGGTTCAGATCCCTTTCACAAAATATGGGGTTCTTTTTGAACCATTTCCCCTCCCAACATTTCTTTTTACTGTGTGTATTTCGCGTGCTCAGAGAAAGATAAACAGCCTGAGTCCGAGCCCCACAGAGCATTAGTTGCTACAGCAGCAAATCAGCAGGAGGTGGGCAAAGTACATGTGCAGTGGCATTTGTGTGATTGCGTGTGTGTATGTGTGTGTCAGGACATAATTTGCCCTGCAGTTTGTTTGTTTGTTCTTTTTAAATCTCGGAATCAGAGACAGAGCCTGAGGCCACAGGATAGGGCTGGAACAATCATTTACTGTACTTGTGTGGGTTTGCTGGGCACATGGTCATATGTGGGTAGTTTCCTGCTTCTTTCTGCTGTGGAGGATGTTGGGAAGGGTTTTGACCCCCCCCCCAATCTCCCTACCCAAGCGAGGAGAGGCAGTGTTTGGATCTGCTTGGGTTACATCCAACACTGAGCTCAAGAGTCTCAAGTCCAGACCCTAACAGCTCATAACTAGAGATTACACACAAGATACTGTAGTCTTTTTGCTAAGCTCCTCACACATGACACTTCCACATGATGATCCAGAGCAGATAGTGCTGATCGAAATCCCAGATCTCGAATTAAACCATAACGAGACGGACAGATGCACTGAATCAGGGAAACACCTATTGCAGGGAGATTACACTCTATTAAAGCTGTGATGAATGAGCTGGGTTTCTCATTCTGATAGCTGCATTCATATGCCATGCTGTTTTACTGCACAGCCATTATGCACACATGTCCGCTAAGCATGTGTTCATACACCCACAAGCATGACAACCCAACTAGAACTATATGGTTTGTTATTCCTGGCCGGGATTACAGCATTCCTCAAGCCCCTGCTTGGAGATTCCAGGGATTGTGTGTGTGTTTGCATGAGTATGTGCATGTGTGTGTGCGTGCGTGCGTGAGGAAATGAGGGGCAGCCTTTTCTCCCGTGTGTCAGTTCCAATCTGGACCAGGCGAAGCCAGCCGTCAAAGAGGCAAACTGTCAGCTGTCGCAAAGAGAGGAGGAGGAGGTGGAGGAGGCCTCCTTCAGCAGCTCCGCGAGTGAAATCCCTGTGTGTGTATACTCATGACAGATCTAGACCACACTGTGATGTCTTATTCATGCCGTATCAATTCATAATGACCAGGCCAGTCCCCAATGTGGGAGCATACATGCACGCACACCCACAACTACTCACACATGTGCATGATTGGGACGGTCATTGTAGAATAACGTGTGTGTGTGTGTGTGTGTGTGTGTGTGTGTGTGTGTGTGTGTGTGTGTGTGTGTGACTGTGTATGTGTGACTGTGTGTATGAGTGTGTGTGTGTGTGTGTGTGTGTGTGTGTGTGTGTGTGTGTGTGTGTGTGTGTGTGTGCATGTTTGTTTGTGTGAATATCTAGAGCATCAGAGCTGGTATAAGCGAGTATGTAGAGCAGTGTGTACCAGATGCTGGACACACACACAAACAAACACACACACACACACACAAAACAGCATTGATGTCCCCACGCTCTATTGTGAATATTTAACAAGCTTCAATCCATCTGTTCAATTATTTATGAGGAAGGACACAGAATCGTTAGTAAATATAAACACCGCTGTTTCTCTGCTCCTTTCCGCCATATCCTTTCTTTTGCAACTGTGACCATCTCATTCCCTCTTCTTCCACTTTCTTCATCTGTCCCTTTTTATTCCTCCTGTCATTCTTTCTCTCTCACTCCCCTTGTGCTGCTGTTTTGAATATTTCAGATGGCGGAGTGGTTTTTAAATTACCCCCTTTTGGCTTCCGCTCTTCCTCACATGGTTTGGTCTGCATTTCTTTCTCACACACGGTCCGACTCGTAAAGAAAACAGCGACAAGCCATGAAAGCCACTTTTACCAGCTGACAAGGACAAGGGCAGGAAGAGGGGCAGGAGTAAGGAGTTTAGTTTTAAACATAACTGTCTGTGAAACTTCTCACTCCAACAAAAAAACGCCACAAGCAAAATTTCATTCACCTCCATTTTATTGGGGTGAAGGTAAAAACCTTAAACACACATAGACACATTTAATCAAATGTAGAGCATAGCTGGATACCGCTACAGGTAAGTGAAAGTGAAAGTTTTCATAATTTGGGAGAAGCAGTACCGTAAGTAGCCAGTCTCTCTGATAATGTCCTGGTAATTTGCTTTCATTGTGTCTCGAGTTAACTTTACTCACCAAAGCCTTTGCTATCAGTGTTTACTTAGTGTCAGACAAACCACAGTCAAGAAATCAGGATGTCTGCCATCGATGGCACAGAAACCTCCTGATGAAGACGGGTTGCCATGGGGACTACTGCCAAGAGGGGGCCCAAACGGTCCTCTGAGAGAGAGGGAGTGAGAGAGAGGGAGAGAAAGAGAGAGAGAGAGCGAGCAAGCGAGACCTAGCACGTTGAGGCAGGTCATTCATCAGCAGATACAAAGAGAAGGAAACGACAAGACCAGCTTGGACCATTAACAGCCTGCCAGGCACACATGCATGGACAGAGACGCACACACAACACACACACAACACACGCACGCACACACACACACACACACACCGCACAGTATTATAGAAACACTTAAAAACAGTCACAAGGTGGGGAAAAAAACACATTCACACATCAGTCTTTCATGCAGTCATAAAAAAAAGTCAAAAGTTTGAAAGAGTTAATTTGCTTGCTTTGCTTCACAAAAAAGTCCTGGAACACCAGAGAGGGTTTACAAGCCAATCAATTTGCAGCGAACGAATAAAGGAAATACTGCATACTGAATGGTAACAAAGTCAAAAACAAGTGGGAATACTGTGACAGAGAAATGATTTATCGGTTTAATGATAGAGCACATTATTTATTCTAGGTCTTCTTCCCCCAAAACAATTCTTTCTTCTCACACTGCGCTACCGTTCCCTAAGCATCAAGCGATCAACAAACAGTAAACACAGCATCCCTCCAACACAAACACAGAATAGGCAGCTCCGCATCAACACATAGTTGATACCGCCCTTTTATCTACAGTCAAAGCCATATAAAAGATGTAATCCCCTGTGTATGCCTGCCATCCACACATTAGCACAGAGAGATGTAATTATAGTGTTATTCTGTGTCTGTTTGTGTCTAATTAGTGTTATTTACATTTTTCCTCTTTTCTCTCTCTTGTGTGTGTACGCATGTACACGTGTGTGACCCAGCCAGTATTTCAGAATGTGTTTAGGGTTTGTGTATATCAGTATACCCGTCGTCAAGCATTAACACGAAAATGAATGATGGAAGAAAGGATCTTAAGGAAGGATGAAAAACGCCCCCTCTCCGTTCCTTTGCCAAGGTTTAGTCGGCTCCCCTGTAGAGCAGGTACTACCACACCCTTCCCTCCACCTTCATACCCCCCGGGGAGACACACAAGGGAAAATCTCTCCTAACCATCCCCTCACCCCACCGCGTAATACCACACATTAGCCAATAATGAAAGCAACACTCCTTCAAACAAGCCTGTGTCGTTGCTGTTGTCACACCATCTTTGGTGACCCATCAGATTCTGTGACCTGCCCTGATATTATTACGCTAACCCTAACATTTCACTCCTCATGCCTAAACTTAACCAACACTGCAGGACACATAATCTGATGGGCCACCAAATACAGTGTATCACCAGCATTTGTTTGTGGCAGCAACAAGCAACATGGTAATCAAAAAACCAAAAAAAAAACCTTCCCCCTCCTCCCCCAGCTCCCAGCCCCCATCCTGAGCCCAAACCAGATGCTATTCCCCTGGGCCAGCTATCAGGCTAACTGTTCTGCACTCCCCTGACTCCACTCACCTATTCCTCCTTTTCCCTCAATCCTTCCTCCCGCTCTCCCACTGCGAAAAGGCACTAATTACAGACATGGATGAGTAGATTACAGATCTGAGGTGCAGTGGAAGTGGGATGAGGAAAAGTCAGGGATGGTGGGCTGGGGGCAACAGGTCGTTAACACTGATGAATGCAACTCTATTTTCACTGTTATTACTCACTGATGTTCTGCGCTGAGCCTCTCACCTCTGCGCCACCGTTCCCATGCCTTATTGTCGTTGACATCCATCACAGGCAGCTTTAACTAACTCTAACTATCTCTAATCATCTCTAATCAATTCCAATTATCTCTGCTCAGCCCCTCATGCATCAGTGTCTCTGGTATCTCTCAGGCATGGGAAGAGACAGAGGAGCAGGGGCGTAGATAAAGAGGTGGGCTCTCAAAACAGCTCAAAACTGTAGCTGCACTATTCTCTATTTCCTACATAAAATAGGACATTTAAAATGGCTAATTTTGTACAACCTTAACATAAACACACTTTTAATTTACTGTAATACTTTGGAACCAACTTGGGATCAAACATTAGCAGCATTATTCTAAATATAGAAAGTAATTATTGCTGAATATGATTTTTCTCCTTTTTTACTTTGGTAGGTTTTAGATTTTTTTTTTAAATCTGTGCTCTAGCCAGAAAACTTTTCATTATTTCTCCATCCTCCCTTTGTAGTTAAAACTCATTACCCCGTTAGTTTAATGACTATGGGAGTCAAGTGTTTAAGAACTCCCCACAAAACAACAGTCCGCTGTTCATTTAACGAACAGCCTTTTATTAACCCAGCTAGCTTTTTCTCAAAAGTTTAATGAGAGCAACGATCTCATCTGCTATCCCTCCCTCCTTTATCCCCTACGTCCTCCTTTCTGTTTGTCCTCTCAGCAGGATGCCGAACACAAATAGCCACTTTGGTATACAAGCTTTTCCTCAAACTCTCACTCCAGAATGAGCAAAAAGAGGGGAGTAAAAGAGATGGAGAGGAAGAGTGTAAAAGGTACAGAGAGAGGGAAGGGGAGCAATTATTCCCGCTTCCAAGGAGAAGAGAAACCATCTGGGTTAGTGCATCACCTGAGGGCAGTTGGTTTTCACATTAACCTCTCTTGTTAGGATCATAAACGCAGACCCTAACAAACCCTAGTGAGCACTTTGAGCAAGTGCAAAGGTGCAAAGATGTGTGTATATATATATATATGTCTTAATGCAGATCATAAAATGGTGAGGACCGCTGAAAAGATGAAAATCTAAGCTTTTCTATAGGCTTATAGGGAATGTTATCAATATTATTTGAATACATACCACTCTCAAGGTACCAAAATTTGGCACCCATTGATCTAACATGGCAACAAGGCATGATTGGTTGTCCTAAGCAGAACCAAGTTTCCAAATAGAAGCAGTTGTTGATAATTTGTGGCCCCTACCGGCTAGTTAAGAGGAGTGAGGAGTCATCAGTCAATGGCGGTAAAAAAACAAATCAGTTAATGACATTACAAAATAGGTTTTTCAAAAACTGCAAATCACCGCAACCACAAGAGGTCCCCACAAAAAATATTAGGCTGATGGGTCCAGCAGTACACGAGATTAGCTGCGGACAGATACAGACAGACACGCACACACGACCAAAGGCATGATCCCCTCCAGGCTTGGGCCTGGTGGAGATAAATATAAATACATATGCAACCATATACTCTCTTTCTCTGTCTCTGACTTTATCTCTTTATGTCTCTCTCTCTTCCTCAGACACACACACAAAAGTACACATGAAATAGCGGCGAAAGTCTTCCTTTGGGAACTGAGAACCTTTTAAGTCCATTAAAAGCTGCTGGCGGGAGCAAGACAGGCTGTAACCTAACCGCATCAGACTGGAACCAGAACCCACGGTGTGGTCCAGACACACACGGCTCAGGAGTTAAGAAACACATTAAGAAAAACCTTTGTCTTTTCCTGCTGTTCATGATCCCACGCTACCAGACTTAATTTTTAAGTGCTAGAAGTCTTCCACAAAGTAATACCTGTCAATCAACCAAATGTTGTATTATATTTCTTTGCACTGGACTATTCATTTGTTTTAACTACGAAAGAATATACAGCATTTCCACACCTGGAAAGCTTCAAGGTCCATTATGGCTCTCCTTTATCCAGCCAAGGATAAAGGACAAATGAGTGTATACATAGACACAGAGCAAATTGATTAAGCACTCTCTTTAACCAGAATATGACTGAAAATCTATTGCTAGGTTTAGAATAATTAGCATGAAGTAAGATTGAATGAAATGGAGAAGCTGTGTTAGCACAATCCTCTGGCTGTTGGCAGAGCCAGTTGCTCCAGATGGACTAATCATGCTTGTTCAAGGCCATGCGCTGGTCTGGAAGGCCTTGGTCTGCTCTGTGTCTTTTCCAGCAAGTCAGACAACTCAGAGCTGCTCAGTGTTAGTGACCCACAAGCAGTCCAGCCTTGCCCCAAAGGATGACGCTTTACCCTAAAACCCTATAGGAGGACTTTGGCATAATGATAGGTGACGTGGGGAGATAGTTGCGAGGAAGTGACAGATAGATTCAAGATGGTGTTAAACATCAAACGCAAGATAAACAGATGGGGGGCTGAGGCCAGGATCATTGGTTAGTAGCACCACTATGTGGATAGAAGGGAGGGAAATGATTTTTCCATGTCCCACTGTTTCATTATTCCCAGATGCTCCAGGTAATCTGAACTGGAATAATGGGAGCTGGAATGATCAGCTAGAAACAGGGACACTGATTATCTCAAAGATTTAAAAAAGCACTAAGCCTTGTTGCAGATGGGAATAAAGTTTACTATTACTGTGGGATTGTCCCACTGTATAGGGCGCACGAGTGTAAAAATGTGTGTGTGTGTGTGTGTGTGTGTGTGTGTGTGTGTGTGTGTGTGTGTGTGTGTGTGTGTGTGTGTGTGTGTGTGTGTGTGTGTGTGTGTGTGTGTGTGTGTGTGTGTGTGTGACAGTATTGGATTGGCCTTAACAGGTGGAAAGCAAATCAAGACAATAGTCACGTTTCCATTTAATGTCCAGTAAAAAGAAAATGTATACATGTTTCCATCAACTGGTGTGGAGTGAATAAACTAAGCTATGTGTAATTTAGTTGGAAGAACAAGCTACATTATGCATGGCTGTAATAAACAGGGCAGATGTTGCGAACGGAAACAAAACCAGTCGCCTTGGCCATTTCATATATCCATGCACTATCTGAGAAAAATGAAGAGAGGTCCTCAGTAATTTGTTTTAATTGGGCAAGTCATAATTGTTCTTTCATGTCAGCTGGTATTGGCCATGTTTTCACACATTATGGTAATATCTGGAAAGATGCTGAAAGCGAAACAGCTGATGTGAGATAAATGTTTGCTAGATCAGAACTTAATCGTCAAAGGTGTTTCCATCTCCCATTTAGCGCATTAACTCTTTTTTGAGAAAAACATTTCAAAAAACATCTCAAGTGAGCATAAAACCTTTTCTGGGAAATTGAGAAAGTTGGGTTTTTTTTTGCCATTTCCATCAACCTTTTCTAATGTGATACTTACACAAAATAAATATGCATAAAATTATATTGATGGAAACAAGGTTTGTGATGACTCATTTCATTCATCTAATGACAGGCTTACTTATCTCATTAAGAAACACAGACATCCTTTAACCTGGAAGAGAGTTTAAAGTCTAACATGTCCCTTAGCTCAAGTCCCAGTGTCATACCAACACTAAACTTGCACAGAGAAACTACAGATGATTTGGCATGAAGGCCCAACAACCTGGAACAAGATTTTCTACTTATCCAGTCCATTTTGTCTCACAGACAATGGAAATAGTGGGGAACATAGGGAAGACACACACATCTCAGTTAATAAAGGATAAAGTCAAGACCTGGTGACATTCCAGCAATCGAAATTGAAGCTTAATTGTTGTTTAATTGTATTTACACCACAATAAACCAAAGCCAACATTCATCAGACCTGCTGAAACCAAGATGTGCTGTTATTTAACATAAGAGCTTTGAGTGACATTGGTGTCGAGAGACATATCGTGTGTACTGACAGAGAAGGAAAAGTGAGTGTACTCAATTAAAATAAAAAACTGAGTGTACTTACAGTCGAGACAGGGCAGGGTTCTTCTGAAACAGCAACTCAGGAAGCTGCTGCAGTTGATTACGGTTCAGCCGCCTGCGGCAAGGAAAACATATGATCAACTAGTGAGTTTGTATGTGTGTGTCTATGCATGCGTGCCCTTGAGTGTGTAGGCTGTGAATAATTTCTCCAAGCTGCCGTAGAATCGGCTTAGCCACAGGCTATTGTGTTTCAGTTTGCTCTGAATGTCACATAAATATCCAACTGAAAGTTCAGGGGAATTAAACTCATAGTCAGAGACAGCGCCATAAATTATCTCTACACAGTTAAATTACAATGCTACACAGAGAACTCAGGCCTCTGCTGACTTTCCCAGAGTAACAGAAGAGCAACCTTTCCAATTAAAAAAGTGAATGACATCCTCCAGTTATCTGAACATAGGCAGATTTAATCTGGGGTTAACTATCAAAACAAGACGTTTCTAAATAAAATGAAGATAAATTGATGAGCCTATTCAAGCTCAAAGAAGCATTGACAGGAATGGTGGTTGGCAACAGACTCCATGTCAAACAACTAACGTCCAAGACTGGCAGTCTTTATGCAAATAAAACAATTAAGTCAATGAGGAACAGACTGTTGCTAATCTGTTGGAAACCACAACTCTCTTCCCCCTGAATGGCCCATTGGAGGCACATGGGAGTGAATGCAGCGGCTGTGGCACAGAGAGGCTGCAAATCTGAAAGGCTGGTTGCTGCCATGCCTTCAGACACTTTCAGACAGATGTTGGGACCAGTGCCACTCACTGTATATACTGAGAAGAGTGTTGGCCAGCTGAGGTGGAGATTTAGTGCATAATGGGCATTAATGGTCTGCTGTTGCCTTCACACTGAACTGTACCTGCTGGTGGGTTAGTGGCTTTTAAACATTAGAGAAACGAGCCGCTTAATTTCCACATTGGTCTGGCACTTGGATATGTCTACCCAATGTTTGGGATCAGTTGAATATGAAGAGGGAGGGAAGGCGAGCAGTCCATGGCCTCGAGTTTAGTAATGTAAATTGTTAATGTGGGTTTCAGATCAGGGGAAAGTCTTTTATAAGTTAACCGCTATGTGTGCATGACAGCATGTGTCCATAAAGTCATCTGCTGTGCAGGTTTCCATGTGGGTAGCACTATTGATTTGCTAATGGGCTGGTTGAGGTGTGGTTGACTGTGTTTGTGTGTTTTCCTAGCCAGTTTAAAAGCTGTTGAGGAGTCCTGGTGCTGTCCAGATGAGCCAGGGTCTGCGGTGGGGGAGGCCTCTTAAGCCCACATATCCCACTGAGGGCATTCCTGTCAGGCAAAGCTAATAAAAAAAATACCCCTAGCCCACGCTGTACCCTCTCAGCACCATCCGACCACAATGGAATGATAGGGAAGTGCCTCATACTTGATCCGCCATTTATGGTTGGTTCCCCCTGTTAGTCCCATTACATATAACTAATACAAGGGCTCAGTAGAGATCAGTAGATGGGTGGGATTTTCATTTGAAGTTCAAGGTTAGAAAAGAATGATAAATATGTTATTTCTGGTAAGTCTATCTGTAGATGACCCTGGGTGGTACTCACAGTCTCTCGAGTTCTTTCATGTCATCAAAAGCCCCACGCTCGATCACAGTAATCTGATTCTCCATCAGCTGCCTGCAAAGCGAAGACAAGAAAGACAGAAAGAGACTCTTAGAAACTACATGACACAGTGCGGCTTTGACTTTTTGTGTGTAGATGGTCACTCCAGCTTTAATGAAGTATAAAGGGTTTTGAGGTTTGGGTGGCAAGACTTATTGCAGTATGTATATTCAATCTGGGTGTAGTATATTCAACACCTCTCTCTCTCTCTCTCTCTCTCTCTCTCTCTCTCTCACACACACACACACACACAGAGAGGGCAACGGTGTGGACTGAGGGCACTGTATGGAATCTTGGCAAAAGAAGCAGGGATAGCAGCCAGGAAAGTTTTCCAAGGTGGCTCAGAAAGTGTGGGTCTGGACTCTGGTGTGGTCCACTGGGTGTAGCGGCTGGGTGGAGACAAGACGAAAGGTAGGCAGTGGGTCAGAGAGTGTGAAAGGGGAAACTGAGTTGGGCTCCAAGGTTCTCACAATGGGCACTATCAAGGGAAAGTAGTTGCATGTTTTTGTGTGTCTGTTGGCCGGCATAATTGGACAGTATCAGAGTTGCAGGCGCTACATCAAGGCTATTAGTGATAAACAAACATGGACGCACATACACATACAGTACAAGCACATAAACATGCACACAAGCAAGAACACATCCTTTCCTAACCTACACTGCCAAAGCTAACGCACGAAAAAGAGGCGTGGATGGTTTTGGAAGTGTTACAATAACACAAGGTCAGGAAGGAGAGAAAAGCGTCCAGCGACTTTAGAAGCAACAAGAGCTTTCCTTCATTACGTATACAACTGTTCTGTGTTGAAGGCAACCTCTCATGTCTCCTGTGAGGCCTGCCGTGCTGCAGCTCAGCAGTCTGGGCTTCCTCCCCATCGAATATAAATGCTAATCACTGTTCGCACTCCATAAACATAGAGAGAAAAGTGCAATTCACCGCCGATCTCTTTCTCATGAATTTAGATGGAAGTGAAAAAAAAATTGAGATGAGTACTTCTGAATTGAGAAAACTTTATTTTTACATAGTCTGAGTGCATATAGCTTTCAATTTCTCTGATCTCTTTCTATCTATTTGTTCCTGATTGTTCCTCTATTGTGTCTGTGTGTCCTCGCTCTCTCTCTCGCTCGCACTCTCTCTCATGCATACACAGACAAATTGCTGATTTAGACCAACCAAGCACCTAGTGCCATACAAATAGAGGTAAATCAACTGTGTTGATTTTAGACTGACAGGCTAGATGGCAGCTGACTGTAAAGATAAACCTCCTGTTTATCTTTTCCTGTTTGGCTCCTTCTGGGGGTTGCCCAGAGGTCAGCAGGATCAGAGGTCACCCTTTAACACATGCAGACAAACTGTTTTCTGTCTGCACATACAGACATGCATGCACCTACACCATGTTAATTGTGTATCATGTATATGTTTAGGTGCAATTTAGAAAAGCAAACAGATTAGTTTGTGTTTGTGCATGTGTGTATTACATGTAGCACAGCTGTGGCTATGAGGGTATCAGAGGCTTTACAGCAAGGGAAGTTCTGTCGTTAGTACCCCTGCAAGGAGCTGTTTCCTTCTTACCTTCCAGTGACAAGCTGGTGACATGAAGGCATTTAACCTCCACTTGGGGGTAGAGGGTGGCGCAGAGGCAGACGTGAGGGGACAAGGAGCAGTGGGAACTAGTGAGCTGAAGCTCAGAAAAAAGGCGTGGGACAGGGGGATGGGTGAGTAACGATTAGGCTCGAAAATAGTCAGGCTTTGCTGGGCAGTAGGAATTATGTGCAGCTCATGTTACATTTAAAACATGTTCAGGTCTACATGGCTTCCTCTTCGGCAGTGTTTTCAACACCTATGGCACTACTCGCAAGTGTGTGTGCACCCATGCACCCATATAGACACTTTTACAACTACTTTATTACCTGAAGTCACAAGTGCTGTTTAATTTCAACACAGATGGAGTCAATGACTTCACCTGAATGTGTTAACTATGTGGAGAGCCTATTAAGGACCGACGCTTGTGTACACATTACTTGTTGATGTGTGGGAACAGAGGGCAAGTGAGCGTGTATGTGTCTGAGGGAACAATAAGTGCTACTACAACGGACAGAATCCAGTGAGTGAAAAGTCCATTACATCGCTAGCTGCAGTCACTCAGTAGCTTAATGTACTCTGGAGTAGGACTCTTGACAGAAGCATCTCCACTTCACTGGGTTTATGCTAATTCAAGCATTTCCAGCAAGTCTGTACAACTTGTAAGCTGCAAGGTTAGATACAACACATGTATGCATGAATAGATAAATTCAGACACTGACATGCACCACAGACAAAAACTTCTCATCATCACACATAAACATGAAGGAAAGTACTTACAGAACTCGGAGGTACTTGAGTCCAGCAAAGTCACTCTTGGTGATGCGTGTGAGATTATTTCCATTCAGCTCCCTGCAAAGACAGACACGCAAACATAAATGAATAATTCATCTTTAGTCTCCCTCTGGACCTGTTCAGCCTGATGACTAAAAGCAAACAGTGGCATGGATGCATTTTTGTCTGATACCTGACTCAAAATCCTATCGGGATCCTTTTCAACACCCATAACCACACATTTAGGCATACATGACACAGATACACTCACGCACATAGCCCCAAACTGTGTGCTAAAGCATACTTCTGGTGTAATGTGTGCTAAGAATGTATTTAATTGCTGGTGCTTTTATGAAATGAGAAACTGCTTTGGATGTGATGTTACTGGTATATTGTAGAATTAGAGAGGTTGTGTTCAAGGGAAGTTCTCGTTCCTTTCTAATTCCACTGGGACATATTATAAGATGTATTAAAATGTAACACGCATTTGAGTTGCCTGTTTGTCTTTCTATTCCAGCCCTCACTCGCCAACACCCACAACCCCCCTGCCTCTGTATGTCTGCCATGTCCTTCTACTACTGGCGGGGATTAGCCAGAGCCAGCGAAGGGGATTTGGGTAGGGCCACAAGGCCAGAAAGCTAAGTGCTGTGGATATAATGGGAGCAGCCTCCCTGCTGAGAGTTGGCCATTGCTGCAAAAGAAGGGAGAGACAATATAGTTGATAAAGAGAGAGTCTGAATTTGCTGTTGGGTTCTTAAATAACCAATGTCTACCAGCTGACAATAACTGTTTCCAAAGAGTTACTTAATTGAGTCTAATGTTAACATGCTGAACTTGACTGTGGCATCCTCAGATTATTTGGTGAATTGAATTGCTTACTTGAGCTGACGTAAGAAAGGTTTATTTTGTCCTAAGTTACTGCAGGAGGCTGTTGATGCATATTTAACCACAGTAGCACATTGTATTGTCATGACAGACGGGGGAAAAAAGCAGACAAAGCAGGCAAACCAAGCCACCCAGGCATTTAGAGTAATCAGAATATGCAGAGTTTCTCTGTGCTACTGCTATTTCCAAACATTATGGGTCCACCCAACCCTGCCCCCCCTCAATCCCTCGCCTCAAAGCCCAACCAAAAAACTGGTTCCAAAACTATGCCGAAAGCACTGGTCTCTCTCCCTCAGTCACTCTCTCCCTCTCTTGTCTAATGACCACTCCGGGGACTGTAGCGCTATGCAGTACTAAAGAGAACGTTCATTAGGCAGATGGTGTGTGTGTGTGTGCGTGTGTGAATGCGTGTCTGTGCGTGTGTACACAGGTGCATCGACAGGCCAAGCGACAGAGCCACAGGAAATAAATAATGGACTGGGCTTCATTAGCCTGGGCTCCGATGCACACACATGTGGTTCTCATTACAGGTGCTTACGCAGATAAGCACACACATACATTCGCACATAATTCTGGATTCCCAATGTCTTATCTTCAGGGTGGTCACTGCTGATGACACCCAAAGGACATTAAAAAGGAGAAAGATAGAAGAGGGGAAAGGAGAGAGAGATGGTTAAAGTGAGGGGTAGCAGTGGGGAATCTGAGGAAAAATGACTCACACATAAACAAGTAAAACCACACTTTTCTCCCCCAGCAATAAGGTCTTGCTTTATCCTGTAATAAGAGACATGCCACAGTTTTTGTGTGTACTCTGGAGTTGATTAATTAAAAGCAGTTATGCAAAACATATCAGGGGATTTTTAAGTTGTGATCGGGCAACTAAACTAAATTTACTCTTCCTGGAAATGTCTTCATAGATTATTCATTCATATTAGATTATCCTACTGAAAGTGTCCATTTGAAACATATACTGGCCATGCACCTGTTCAGCAATGCAGTGCCATTTAGGCACTGCTGAAATGCCACCAGCTTCTTGTGAAGTTTTAAACTTGTTGAGAGGAATCCATGGATCCACACTGTTTATGACATATTCTGACCTTTTCCTTTGGCATTTTGCAACAGCAACGATGCAAAGCTTTCAACTCCTTAAAGATTGCCCAGGTGATAATCAGGTTCTCGAAAGATTGCCTAGGTAATAATATGCCACTATATGCCAATATGCCAGCACCTCATCTGCTTCAAGGATTGATGGCTTATCATGTGCATATTCACATGACCTTCTGCAGGTAACTGTTACAGTAGTCCATAAATTGTACTTTTATGAGATTTACTGTACTATACAAACTTTTTGCATAAACAGAAATGAAAGTGGACAGTATGTTCTATGATAAGAGCAGCTCCTGCTGTTTGACCCCAGCTGTTGATGTCTGCTGACCCACGGGAGGATTCTGTCTCTGAGGTAACTTGCCAAGTTACTCCCTTGTCTGTGAGGATGCTCCAGTGCTCTAGTTGATTGAAAGTAGCTGGGATTCACATTAGCTTTAGATACGGAAGAATGTGCACACACACACATGCAGTGGTATATATAAAAAAGGTCAGTTAAGTTCTGCATGGATGAACAAATGTAGGTGAATCTAAATACAGAGAGGTAAAAGAATATGAACTCAGCAGTGCTCCATACAGTCTGTAGTCAGAGGTGCTCAACTCTCCACGTCTAAATAAAGACATTGCATGCCAATGAAATATACAGTGTCAATGTCTCAAAGAAAATCTGCTGTTTATTAGCTACATTATCATTATTATGCTATTTTCTTTGTATTACAATCAAAGAAAACTAAGCAATAGCTTTTGGCACAGCAGCAAAGGCACGTTCACTCCCTTCATAGACAGATGTTTTGTAGTACTGACTGTGTAGGTTTTCACATTCCATTAATGCGGTATTCCTTTGGAAGCTGAAAATTATTAAGTATCATTCTCAGTTCCTGCAGTGAAGGATTTCCACCTCCAACTGCTTCAGTCAAATCCATTCCATCCTCTGGAAACTCTGTAAGGATTCCCAGTGCTGACACACTTCCTGGAGAGCCAGTGGATTTATGACATCACTATCTAATCCTTCTTCATCTTCTGTGCCCAGTTGATTGATGCCTGGGAGTACTTCCTGGTGCACCTTCCCATGGGTGGACAAGCGGCAGCTATGCTCCAGCGCTCCACAGCTCTATAACTCAAAGGGGCTCAGAGCACTGCTATAACGCTGAAAAACTCATTATGTTTATTTCTGCCAGCTGCTGGGGTCCTCAGGTCTGAAAGGGACCTGGTTTGAATTGAGAAACTTTACATGAAATGGAACCCCAAGACTAGAGGGAGGATAAGCAAACACATTGACTCGCTAATGCCTGCACACAGACACAATCACACAGATACAAATATCCACATATGCTCTGTTTCTTACACACATACACAAAGACCATATAAATATACCTCATCAAGGAATACACACAAGCACACCTACTGGCATGTACACAAACAATGCCCGTGGGAAAGACAATTGTGTTCTGCTGGGAGCTGGCCAGAGCAAACGAACATAATGATCACAGGAGAAACTACTGTTGGCTGCACAGCTTTTAACAGACATTATCGATTTATGCAGAAACGCTGCAGAACTAAAATAGATGAAGATGCAGTGAGACAGTGCGGGCTTGCAAACAAGGCAAAATGATGAGTCAGTATCTTAAAAGGAGGCATAATAAAGCAGACCACTCTATTGAGTTAAGTTTGTGTTTAGTTTTTTTCACCAGATGCACAAAAGCTGACACATCACAACAGTTTCACGAAGCTGTCTGTTTTTCATTGATCAGCTAAAATGTCACAGATTTGACTTCTATGGTTATCTGCATCACACTGTGTCCCAATTCTGGTGTTGGACACTGTTCATAAAGGTGGCTCATGATAGGTATCAAGCTTGAGTTCAATAATATCATGTCTGCAATCACAGCACAATCAGCAATGAAAAAATTACTCCCAAGACATGGCAAAACTTAAGCAGAAAACTAACTGTGGTCAGAATTGCAAGCTTTAGTTGCTGGAGACAGCATGGCCTGTATGCTAATAATAGCATTTCAAAAGATGAAAAAGTATGCTTTTTATCATAAAGGTAATTCTCCCTCTATCCTTCTATCCCAAAACATCTGCGCAGTATCACTCATTTCTTACTGCTTGTCTTTTTTCTTCTTGCACGCACTTAGAAAAGCAGGCACAGAACAAAACAGCAAGGTGTTGATACCTCAGCTAAAGGTCGAACGTGTCCACTTTTTCAAAATTGGTTTAACATTTAGGATTCTTTTGCAGATCAAAGTTCAGTCAAACTGAACTGTGTGCAAATCTTCCTGAGACTATTGCACCAGTTTTTCAATATCACATTTAGGACATAATAGAACATAACAATGTGCTCTACTCTGTATAGATCTGCTTTTAATGATCAGTGTTTCAATGCAATGAATTACCTCTTTGTGGCTATCACTGCTTACATTAACTATTTCTTCCAAGTTCTTTTGCTGCTCTAGCTCCTGCCACACACGGAAAATAAAATCATTTAATGTGTACAAAAGTTGTTTTTTGTACCCGCGAAAAACCGGGAGTTTAGAAGAACAAGTGTTAAACTGATGACTTTTTGTGTTAAATAAATTAGCCACTTAGAGTAGCAGAGACATTTAATGCATTCACCTCAATTGTGGACACTAGATTTAAATGGCTTATTAAGGTGTGTATTTTTTGCTGTGCAGCCATTCTGTATCGCTGCTGCGGGCTCCACAGGACCATTTGTCCTGAACAGCTTTAGCCTGGCAGGGAAGGCAGAAGCCAGCTGATTGAGGATTGGTGGCAATGTGTTGACCAAACTCCTCACTGTGGAAACAAGCTGATGACCAAAAGTCTGAGGTCCTGTATACAGTCTAAGCGTGGATGCTCATTAACCACAATCACACCCCGATAATGCTATGTGACTAGACCAGCAAGTGCTCTCCCTAATGAATGAACTGAACAGGTTGAGAAGCTGCGGAAGTAATATTCCTCCTCCTCCAGACTCTACAACATATGGACGTGACAGCCGTGAAACACACAGGAAGAGAGAGAGGTGGAGGAAAGATAGAGTCACTGAGAGACAGAAAAAAGAGGGAGCTTCTCTGACAGTGTTGTTAGCTGCCTGAAAGTGACGGTGTGCAGCGGTGTGGTGGAGTGTTGCGAGTAACAGGGGAGCTGTGAAGAGCTGACGGGCTGTCTGGAAAACGACAGTGGAGAGATGAAGCCTTGACGGCTCGTAGACTATGAGGAAAAAGTGACCTACCTACTAGTTTGTCCAACAGTATATGGAACCAGGCGGTACCATACAGGCTCACAACAACTTCCTACCCAAAGATAGAGACACTGAGAAAAAGAGGAAGGAAGAAAGAGAGAGAGAGAGAGAGAGAGAGAGAGAGAGAGAGAGAGAGAGAGAGAGAGAGAGAGAGAGAGAGAGAGAGAGAGAGAGAGAGAGAGAGAAAGCAGACCACCATAACCGAAATAACACACTCTTCAACCTAACTGGAACACTTCTATCCACACTAAGAGGCCAACTTTCTGCTCAGCTTGAACAAAACATTCCCTCTCTATTGAAATGTGGCTTTCAGACGAGCGGTTAGGCCCTCAACTGTACATTTATAGTGTGTGTGCACACCGGCAAGCGTCTTAAGTGTGTGCGTGCAGTATGTAAAGACTATGTCTGAGAGTGTTTTCCCGGCTCCTGGGCTCCTCAAGAGCTATTTACAGTTTTCATTCTGCTCAGTCAGGCCTCAGGAGCAAGATTACTGATAGGAAAGGTAAACATCAGGCAGATCCCACACATGCATTGCGCACACAGTCAAATGCACATACGCACAGACACACAGACAACCCTTTCTCAGAGCCTTGACCAGTGCATGGTATCCTGTTTCATGCAGAGCCTCTAATTTTATAAACTGCGATAGGTAAAAGACAGGGGCCCTAATCCAAGCATCTGTCTTGAGCTGTTTTACCTGGCCTTCACACTACAACTACAACCTTGACCAAAGTTTTTTAAGTAGCAGATGCTGATGTGAGCAAAAACTACACAGATAGGAAAGAGACTGGGAGATGGGAAAAGGCAGCAAGGGAAAAAAGACATGGGAGGAAAAGTAGCACACAGACACTTTCTGATCAAACATAGATAACTTCTGACACTCTCACAGGCCAAAGTGAATCAATTAAACATCTGTTCCGATGTGTGTTACTGCCACAGGCTGGGAACAGAACACACAGTGAGCTGTAGTAGAAGCAGAGACTGAGGGGTCTTTCATGGTTTATACTGTATCTGTAGTTTGTTTAGTGACAGACGCTGAGGTTCTGTTGTGGCTTTGAGTCTCGCATGAAGGCATTTAGACAGTGTGAATGTATACTTTGACTGTATCATGTGTATCATGTGGACAAAACATCTGCTCTGCCACAGTTTATTATGTTTCGGTTACTCTACACAGAAGATGGAGAAGGCTTTTGCCTGACAGATGTGCACTGACGACTGATAATTTAATGGATGCTCCACGTGTGCTGAATCTGTCTGTTGATCCCCAAAATAAAGAGTGGTTTTATGTATGTCTGTCTCTCCCATTGATCACACTCTGTAAAGATGAGATAAGCTTGCTTCCAAAAAAAAAATTGAAGCTGAAACAAGAAGTCAATTAAGTGATTAGTTAATCAACGGAAAATTATTTTTGGTCGTTGATTATTTCAGTCATTTTTCAAGCAAAAATGCCAATAACACTGGTTTCAACTGCACAAGTGTAAGAATGTGTTGCCGTTTTTGTCATATAAAGTAGTTAACCAAATCTCAACAAAAATCTCAACAAAACAAGGTATTTGAAGATAAATAAAATAATACTACAATAAACTGAAAATTAACTAATAAAAAAAGTGAGAAAAGTGTTGACTTGTATCTAATGAACTTTTATTTGTTTTACTATATTTTAAGAATTAACATGATAAAACTGTTGCACTGAACACAGCACGGGTACAATACGTGTGCAGTCGAGTGCAGATCTCAAGTGTTCCTTGCATCTGGAAAGCTGCCCGTAATTTCCTCTCAGACTTGTATCACATCAAAAGCATCTGACTAGCGTGAAATGTGGATTATGAAGGCATATCTACAGTGTCAGGAGAGTGTTCACTGATGTGCACATTTAAACACACACACACACACACACACACACACTTACACTACCCCCATCATTCCCCATTGCCAGCTTCTTACTGGCTAGCCAGTCTGTTAAAAGGAAAGATGGACTTCTGAGAGATGAAAGGCGATCTAGGTGGATTCTCCAAATTTAATTTTCATGGTCTACTAAGATTCAGCCACTCTTAGATAGGCGTGCAAAGCAATCATGCATGTACACTCATATGCACATGCACACACTATATATCAGCAATCACATGCACAGGAGCGAAGTAAAGGTGGTCGTAGAAGCAGTTATTTGACAAAGCTGGCTAATTGTATAGACCAATAAGAAAATTAAAAAGACAACAGAGTGCTACAAGAGGAACTACTTCACAATACATTCATTACCACCTGTATTACAACATACTTGACAACAAAGCTTGAGAGAGGGATGGCGTCCACCTCAGTATTGAGTACAAGAGAAAAGACCACAGCTGTGTTGTGCAGGCAGTAAATTGAACTCACTGAGTCCCAGGCCTGTAATTTCACAATCCTCTACTGAGCATAAACATTCTCTGAATGATCTTCATTCCAGGCATTATCACTCCTCACGGGATTACCAGCTATGAGGATGGATATATTATACTGTAAAAAAGAACGTGAATGAAATTCAGTCTGCCTCAGGGCTAGACCTAGTTTGCCCTTTATAATAAATAACATAATCTTGTTAATTCATTCATTAGCTTTGTGGTTACATGACTGTTCACTCCTCTGTACAGTAATACCCTCATTAGTGATTACTACCTCAGTTACTGTGCCAATCTCCCCTTCAAGGATCCTCATCCTGCTCTTGAGGAGGGGATGAGGATCTCTCCCCCCCCCCCAGCTCCACGCCTCACCCCACTTCTTTGTCTTTTCACATCTCGCTCTTTCTACTTTTGTCACATAGCCAGAGTTGGCAGGTAGTGGGCCTGGTGTGTTCAGTCTTGTCAGGGTAAATTATGGATCAGGTGGCCAGTGAGCTGTCAGTTGTACCAGCTATGTGCCAATGCCAAAAACACCACAGGCATTCCCTGGCACATGCACACATACCTCCCACCTCAAACCCCCAAATACATAAATATGGTTATCGAAGCAAGGAAGCTCCTCATCTACAACCACCACCAAAACCTAAGTTGTTTTCACCTAACATTACTTATTCACCGCAAGCATGCACACACACATATATGGGTGTGAATGCTCGAGTTTATGAACAAACATTAGATTTATATAGGCATGCACAAAAAGAAACACACACATATGGTGTGCAGCCTCCACCTCCCATATTTTGGAAGAGCTCCAACATGCCCCTGAATCTCAGTACAGGGAACGATCTGGCCCAGAAACACTCATCAATACATTTGGCTTTTTGCAATTAGATGAAGGCACACACACGCTAATACACACAGCTCCTCCCCTTCTGCAAATCAACTCATTCACAGATGAGGCACACACTTAGGCTAATCTAAGCAGCAGGGCTGCTGAAAGATGCAGGTTTGGTCAATACCTGTCCACCTAAAAAACCTCAAGCAACAACCTTCACTGCTTGTGTAAATCAGCTTTAGAGATGCTGGTGCAGCCTGATGTCATGTCATTACCATGTTAATGTGATATTTTGCCACAACAGATGCATGAAGATGAGGGCCGGAGACAAGGCGGATGTGACATAGAGGCAAGGAAAGAGATGAGATGGGGAGACAGAGAGGATGCAGAGTGGGATCAGAGGGGGAGGGAGTGGCCGGTGGCCCCCGTACGAAGCAGGGTGTGATTTTAACATGAGGAGCTCACAGTCTCATTACAGGCTTCAGTCTGAGAAGCGCAGGGGTCAGACCTGATCCAAACCCACACTGACAAGTGCAAATGGGATTCTGCTGTCTGTCTCAACACCCTCTATACACACATCCTACCCCATAAACACGCACACACACACTTTTCCCAAAACCAACCCCCTCTTTCTCTCACACACACACTAGTTCCCTAAAGCATCACCCTGTGTACACACAAACACACACACACGAACACACTCATCCAAACAAATACCTAAAACACAGAGAAAAAACAGCCTGCCAAAATGAAGTGAAGCCTACGTACATAGCCTCTGACTTGCCTCTGCTTTTTCACATCTGCACCTTCTCTCCTTCCCAACACTTAATCTGCCCCTTCCCCAAGTACTTTTTGCCATAATACACACATGATATCTTTCTAATTTAAACAAAATTTTACAGAGGAAAAGCTTTTGTTAACATTTTATCCTAAAGACAAGGACCACCAACTCATGGGAAAACTCTATAGAGACTTGAGTAACTCATTACTCATCTTTGACCGCAGTAGTGGTCGCACAGTTTTATTGACATCATTTTCACATACATACATATAAATCTAGCCATGCACATGGGACCATCATGTGGGGCAGGATGGGCTGCGCTGACTTGCACAATCACCTTGATGAATCACCCTATATAACGGCCTGTAGAGGAGGATAGTCTCTATTGTTGCATGGTACCTCTCTGTGGAGACAAGGTATCTTTTACATGAGCTACACACACATAAACCCCCCCCCCCCCCCCCCCCCCCCCACACACACACACACACACACACACAGCTAATTCATGCGCCACCACACACACTCACACACAAAAAAGCCAACGATCCAGGAATAAATTACACATGACCTTTAGACACATCATGTTTAAAATACTGCGTCCTGAGTCCGATGGATGCGCTTGAATAGATCTAGAGATGCTACAACGATAAAATCCCCTGCTGTACATGACCTATGAATGCACAAACAACTTTTAACACAAAAATGCTCTTGAGTGGAGGGGCAGGGTATATTTCCAGTGTGAATGGCCATTCATGTAAAAGGAAACCACAAAATGACCATGTTTCCTTTCTGCTTCAGTGTTGAACCAGCATGTGCACATAAGCAACCCGGAAACATGCAGACCGCTATGCAAAAAAAGAAGAAGGTGTTCTTAGAAATTAAATATGAAAAGCATAAAATATGCAGTCAGCTCCCACTATGCCAGTACTGCCTCTGACACAGGCTTTCTCTCCGTTCCCACTGCATGTTTTATTCAGGACTGATATTCTAAAAGCTGAAATAGAACAATCTATTTCCCCTTGCACTCCTCACTTTTGATTTACTGATAAATATTTCAGAAGAATGTCAGAAAAGACAGAGAAACTCCACTCTGCAAGCCGGCGTCTGCCTCACATCTCCCACCGTCTCCCATCCTCCCACCGTTTTACAAGACAGCTACGTGATCCTCGTGCAAGACTCACTTAAGTAGCAGATTTGCTTAATTTTCTACATGATTTAACAATTTGCGGAGTGAGCGTTCAGGGGCATGAGAGGGGGGAGAGGGGAATCTTTGACCGGGAGTAGAAAAAAGTGAAAAGGGGCAAAGGGGGAAAAAAGAGATAAGGAGACTTGCAGTGCTGCACAGACAGGATTCATAGTATAAGTGGGGAAAAAATAAGATAACAGTAAAAGCAGAAAATCTGGTTCTATTTCACAAAATGTAAACTTTAAGTCAAACTTCACTTTTTAAACATGAAATTTATATCACATTAAAAAGTGAAACATAAATCAGACGTCTATTTGCTCTTAGGGTTTAATACATATAGCAAGCATAAACAAGCAGGTAAGTAAATTATGGACACATGTGAAATGCACACATCTGCTCCTGTTCTTTCCAGTCCCTCATGCCTATTTATACCTGACTGGAATGCCAGTGTCTGACTGACTGACACACACACACACACACACACACACACACACACACACACACACACACACACACACACACACACACACACACACACACACACACACACACACACACGCAGCACTACGGCAACGGGCTATTGTTCTCTCTCAGTATAGACAAAGTCATGTGCACCACTACAATATAGCAAGGAAACAGAAAGGAAAGAGAAAAGAAGACAGAGGGACACAGTCAGAGAGTTTTTCTCTCTCACACACACACACACACACACACACACACACACACACACAAGGAGGTAGTGTGCAGATGGTACTCACAGTCTTTCAGTGTTGCGGGGTATATTCCTTGGCATGGTTTTGAGACCCAGTCCATGGCAGTCTACTGTGGTGCCACTGCAGGTACACAGGGCTGGGCAGGCACTGGCATTGCCCACCAGCAGGGCAGAGAGCATCACCACCCACATCCAGAGTGGCTGCCCGGCCAGCCTGCCCACGCCTGCCCCAAAACAGTTTCCCCTAACTGGCATATTCACCACCACTGCAGCCTGCTATTCAACAGCCCTACTTCTCTCTGTCCAACCTTTCTTCTCTGCAAAAACAAAGATTCCTGCTACACCTCACAAGTCCTCAAGAGTAATTTTAGATTTGTGGTGAATTTAAATAGAAACAAACAAACAAACAAAAAAACTAGAACAAATGCTAATATTTTCCTCTGAGCTGTGAAGCAAGGCAAATCCTTTTTGTTCCTCTAGATTTGTTTTGATATCCACCACAGTTTGCTGATGTAAAAAAAGAAGCTGTTTTCTTTCTCTTATTCTCTCCTTGCAAACTCCTCTCCCTTCTTGTCTTTGTGGAGTTGCTGCGCTCTGGTCTGCACACGTCTGCGTCTCTGTCCTCCTCTCACTCAGTCCCGCTCAGCTCTGCTCGCCTGAAGAGAGAGGGAATAGTGAAAGAGCAGATAGAAAAAAAAGCTGTTTCTCTCTCTCTCTCTCTCTCTCTCTCTCTCTCTCTCTTACATACACACACACCAGTCATCCATCACAAGGATCTACAAATAGCAGAGCCCCCGACTCCACCCCTACCCCTCCTCTCCCTCCTCATACAACACCCCCCAGAACCCTGCCTGAACTCACTCTCATTCTCAAGATCTCTCTTTCATTCCCTTGATCCTATTCACTATCCAAATCTACTCCAAATACCTTTTTTTCCCCACTCACTCCACTCCTTCTTTTCTCTCAGGTTTGCCTCCAGGCGAACCCCCAGAGAGAGCCCTAACCTGCATGACACTGCATAACCCTTGCCCGAAGGGAGAGGCTGTAGGGAGATTGGTCTGTGTGTGTGTGTGTGTGTGTGTGTGTGTGTGTGTGTGTGTGAGTGTGTGTGCTTGTAAATATGTACATGTAACGAAGGAGAATCCACTGGGGAAGAGAGGAATCAACACCTCAATCCTTGGGGGCAAAAAGCTGGAATAAGTCATCCGTAAGTGTGGGTCTTAACATGTAGATCAAGTGTGGCCACACAGACAGAAGCTGCAGCAGGGAACTGGGGTGAAAAAGCAGAGCACATACACACACACGTGAATATTCATGAACTGCTGACCACAGCTTATAAAAGTAAGTAACACTATATTTTAAGAAAATACATTATTTCCTACTATATACAAATGTAAAGACAAACAGCTACACACACAACCATACCCGCTCTATTATTTAGATTTATGAGAATAACAGGCACACAATCCCTTGCTTAATGTGTGTGTTAAGTGGACGCAAAGAAGAATGACATAAAATGGACTGCTTTGGGAAGGGAAAATTGAATGATAAGCAACATCTGTGGTCTATTATTTATTTTAAAGGAATGCCTAATATGAAGAGGTTGACATTTAGTTAAAACAGTGCATATATTAAGAGTCTAGTCGCTGTTGACAGTGTAATTGTAGCTTTCAGGAAATATTTCCAAATGCATATTGATTTGCAGTCCGTGGAATTGCAAATTGGTATTCTGGATGTGGACAGGAAACAGACCTCTCATTTTTATGGGCTCAGTCCAAAGTGCTTTGTTCACAGTTATCCACACAATAAATCAAAAAGTGGCACTATTGTGAGAAGTTACCTAGGAAAGAGTAAGCAGAAAAAGAAGAAGCAGTTCCAGTATAACTCTGAACAGACTTTGTTACTGAACCAATGTGTAATAATATCTGTCCTGTCTATCCTTGATATCTGTGAATCTGCATACTGTTGTGCTCAAACAGCTGAATGGCACAAATAATGGCACAATTAATAATAGGTCTACTTCATTCTTACACATCATTTTTGTGACTAGTTTTATGTCTGTTCAAGTAAAGCTGTACTTTGTTCTGAGTTGTAGCTTGTTAGGACAGTAAGATAAAGCTTTATTAGAAACACAAAATGGTAACAAAAAATTACATTATTGATTATGTGTCATTTAGCTCCTGATTCAGCATTTATCAGGAATGATTCATTGGCACACACAATGTTCATTTGCATTAGTATCAAGCAGTCCGTTTCTACACAACTTGCTGTATAATTCTTGATTCAGAGTAAGTCAGCAATAAATTGTTCACTGTTTATCAGCAGTTTGACACTAATTTGTCCTTTTTTTACTCACAGTTTTGTAATGTAAGCGACACCTCAGCTATCCTAACCATGGCTGTGCTTACTGTAGCTCACGTCAGGCCTAACTCAGAGGGGTTTGCTGCAGGGTGGATTCCTCCCAACATAAATATCAGCACAATCACATTTCATTCACTTTAACTGACAAAGGCACTAAAGAAAAAAAAGAGACAAGCAGGGAAGATGTGAGCAGAAACGTTTCAATGTGTGCATCTGTCAGCTTTGTTACTTGACTAGCATTTACCAAACATGTGCACATGCATACAGTATGTGCACAGGCAGGTGTACACACACACTTCAGAAAAAAAGCTCCATCTGTCCCAGTCAAACGTGTCAGTGCAGTGTAGATCTCCCTTCTATGAACAGCTAATTAAAGAGGAGACAGTGGTGTTTAGTAGTAATGGGGGGTGATTGTAACGTCCCTCCGCTCTCACACAGCCGCGATAGGAATGCACACAAATACACAACAGGAATTATTCTGTTGCTCTCAAAGCCGTGGGAGGACATGGCAGCAATTTAAAATTAGTCTGAGTAAGGAGAATTTGCAAAACACAAGACCTGGTTAACAATTGACTTAGAAGAGCAAATAACTTAAATGAATGGGGTTTTTCACAGAATATAATTCAAATTCAGTTATCCCTGCACATCTTCTGTCCTGTGGAGGTCTATTAATATTTTCCTTCAGCTCATACCCAAAGTTAGAAATCAAGAAACCAAACTTTCATTAATATGAAGCTGGCAGCTGCTTAACTCCTGCACGCTTGACTTACAAAACTGAAATGTGCTTAATAGAGAGAGAGAGAGAGAGAGAGAGAGAGAGAGAGAGAGAGAGAGAGAGAGAGAGAGAAACCAAATTTGGCATCCAGAAAATTCCCCTGCGTGCTGCAAACCCAAGTTATTCGTATTTCACTCTCAGAAGAGCTGTGTATCAGAGAATAGGCAAGAAAAATTCAACTGCCCATTAGGTGGTTGAAGAAAATGCAAAACTATGCCAGAGTCTACAGAGGTATTTTAACCTTGAATTGAACTGGTTTTCCCCTTTAACACAATGGTCTGTTGCTGGCTTGGAAGAAGTATTTCACTACATGTTGTTTTCAAGACAGAATTAGCTCCTTCTGAGCTACATTTTAGGAAATACGATTACAGCAAAATCATATCCACTCCTCCTATATGCTTTAAGGTTTGTGTGCAAACCAGATAATGCATAGTTGATTGCAGTTTGTCTGACTCATTTTAGTCATCATGCTCTTTCTGGAGAAGGAATGCTAAATAAAACCCCTCTGGAGTTCTGGCTGTAAAACAATACTATTACTATCCTGTATGGAGGCAGTCTGTTGTATATTTACAGAACAAGAGAAAAAACAGGCCCATTCTAACAAATGTTTACAACATATACTTACAATACCAAACATGCATTGACATGGACACCATAATGACACACTGAGACATTCCTGCTATTGTGAGGAACTCACTCACTCACTATCCACCCGCTCTCCCACCAACTCCATAAAATGTGTTTAAAATGGGCAAAATGATTTAATGCAAATGGCAACAATTAGTATGTTTTAAGTTTCCTCTTTTGTTATTGGTCACATTTTGATAAAAAATGATTTCAAACTTTACATTTTGTTTGGTATCTCACATAAATTTGTGTACAAAAATCGTCACATTTGCTTCATTTTCTCCCTTATTAGTACTTGCTGCAGTGGACACAACTTACCAAAGAATGTTTGCGGCATGTTTTCTGGCTGTAGGAAGTTGGGACGTACTTAAATTAGAGCCGGTGGGCTCAAAGGGAGGAAAGAGCATTCATTGCCTTTAAAGGAAGGTTTTTAAAATGTAGTTTAATTAACACTGACTGCTCATGCTGTACGCTTATTCAAAAAAATAAGCAGATTTATTTGATTTAAACATATCTTAAAAAGTTGTCGATGTCGATTGGCGGATGTTTTGTACCTCAGGTGCTCGAACTAATCATTTGCAACTAAACAGCATCACCTTGTGGCTGCAAGTAAAACTGCAGTATATTAATGCAGACAGCAACAGCACTCAAATTCTATGAAACGCAAGGAAATGGAAAAAAAACACCATAGGTACAGCACTATATAATTTGATAATTCACATAAAAAGACAACCACGAATAGCTTGAAGTCTTTTAATCATAGTGAGTTGCATAGCTTCACAGTAGCATCAATATCATCATCAGTCTACACAGTCCATCTAGTTGACCATATGGCATTTATCATATGCTTAAATTGTAACAGCTTAACAGAATGGCCACTGAACTGGAAACTAAAAGAGTAAGACAACGAGGAGGTCTGAAAAATGGTAGTGGCCCTAAAACCTTCCCAGAAAGCACCTGGATTAACAACAACAATAGAAGGCAAACAATTTCATCTTCATTTGCTTTCAATCAATACAACAAACATTTAAAAAAATAAAATACACAATTAAAAAATTCAAAATCTTGCACTTAATAGCTGAATAACTGTAAAGATACAAATACATATAAAGCTATAAAACTGTGTACAGAGTTGCATAAGAATCAGACCACGTCTGAGAAAAAGCTAAAGTATACCATGTAAAACAAAATGGCATTTGAAGGAGCAGTAGTTTAAAAGTATCACAGTATTGAAACCCAAAACTTGAGCTAAAGTGAAACAAAGACAAAGATATACCGAAAATCTACACAGGCTGGTCCTTTGGCCGTTCACTCGATCTCCCATATACTATTCTTCAGTGTCTCTACTCACATTATAGAAATTTCAGCATATTCTGAAAGCTATGGAGAGACTTAAAAGCAAAAAAGTAAATCTTCCATACTAAATGCTAGATAAAAATTGCAACATACAGTAACTTAAGATATATGTATTTAAGGCACATCTTTGAATTTACCACTTTTCTAATAAAAGTCTTGGAACGATTTTAACTGACAAGCAAATCTAACATTTAAATTAAAAAAAGCCTGCACACATCTTTTATCCATACATCTAATGCTCTGGATTCCAGGACATGAAAAATCAAAATAACCAATAAAACATAAATACATAGAAGTTTGGGAAATAAATAAAAAGCTTTGAATCAATGGTAAAGCTAAACACCCACAAATGTACACAAGTAAATGTGGACGTCACTTGCATCATTAAGTTTGGAATGAACAAGATGTGATTAAATTAAAAGTCCAAAAGATCTTTTTTAGACTGGGTAAGAAATCTGGTTTGAGTAAATTGCACTAACTCAATATAAACCATGCACCACCCACCTATATGTCTCTGAGCTTAAAACTTACAAGACTGCAGAGAAATTCTAGTGATTTCCTTTCTTTATTATTTACCTCTCAGTCTCAAAAATCTTGAGAAAAAAAAAACCCAGCAGACTGATGATCTAAATTTGATTTAAAACAAAAAACAAAAAAACAAAGCTATATAGTATATTACACCGTTAAATTCATGTGGCCGCCTCAAGAAAATCCGGTAATACCCTCAACAGTTAGGATGGATGTTTCCTTAGCTGTTAAGAGGACACTCTTTTAAAGACTATTAATCCTGGAGGAGATGAGAGGAGAGAGGAAGAAAATAGATTAAGTAATTTTTAATCCTTTCAGCCGAGTACATCAAGCATCATTAGCAATGTAAGCACTGAGTCAAAGTGAGGCCTGGCTTGCCTGTGGTGAACCACAGACAACTCCTTCAGCACAGTCATGGGGAAACTACTTTTCACTAGTCGATGACAGTACTGCTCCACAATTTAAATGTGACATATTGATTGGTTCTGTTCAAATGAAAGAGAATTACTACTTGGAGTATTTCTCCATATATGTGTGACATCATCGTAGGGGAATGTTACAGAAAAATTTCAAAGTTTCAAAATTTTTAATTGACCTAAGTTCATTTTGAAATGTATTGTCTTTAAAGTAATGGTAGCAATGGGAGATGCTTACTAATATTTTTGAACAAACTGTTACCAAGAGCAGGTTGTCAGTGCGAGACTTGTTTCATTAAGTTGGCTTTTTAGTGTGATGATGCAATACTCACTCCACAGCTGCTGTTTTCTCTTCTGCGTCCATCAACTGAACTGCTGGGTACAGGACTCTGCAGTCTGCCGTTTTCTTTCTCTGTTGATATTTGGCTCCCCAACACCTTCCTCTGTTTTATTAGCAAATCACCATTATTTGGAGATGGAAATCATTTTAGACAGTGAAACTGCATTATAGATACCGTGTATTTATTTTTTCTTATGTTTTTCTACCAAATATTATTCATAAATGCACTGCAAAAATGTTGAATATATTTCAATAACACCTTGAATCGGAATATTTTCAAACTTGCATTATTTATATAAGCTTATCTTATTTTCATTTTTTTATTGTCAATTCACCCACGTGCTTGTATGCGCATCCTCGTGCAAGTACGAGATATAAACAATTCGAGGAATGCTAATCAAAACATTGCTCAATAGAATCGGTAGTACCTTCAGTTCACTGGTTGTGTTTATTTGAGGTAGGCATTAATGAACATTTTCTCAAAGAAAGTGTTAAGGCTGAAAAATGGAGGCTATTGCTGTACACACGAGTGCTGTCAACAAACCTTGATAATTCCACCCAAAGAGCGTGAACGCCAATGTTTCCTGCTGAAAGGTGTCCGAGAGTCAGCTGAAGGTGTCTGCAAAGGCTGCTTCTCAAACTAAACACACACAAATATGATACAGTTAGGTACTCAAGACGAGAGATATTTGTGCTTTTTCCTCACAGAGTGCATTGACATACCTGTCTGATCAGTTTCTTTTTTTTGGCAGACTCAGGCATGTTGTTGACTTGCTGGTACAGCTCTTTGAGTGCAGATTCAGTATAACTCTGAGGCTCAGATGACCCAATCGTGCAGGTGCCGCTATCATCACCACTGATTGTTCTCATGGAGGGAGATGGGGAGGCGGCTGTTACCACAGCCAAGGGGCCATCTTTGGTCCCAGAACAGAGTGTCAAATCATCCTAGAAAAGTCAAATAACATGTGACTAGATATTTAAATTGTGGTTCTCAATGAAACCACAAACTCTTTTAAAGAGACATCACAACAAAACATGTATGGCTGATTCACACAATGCAAATGCATCGACTACAAACAAATAGCTTTGAAATCTATATACAGGACTTAAAACAATTATGCTTTGAAAACCCCACAGAAGCAAAACAAAGTTTTATTTCAAAATTCTTCGAAAATAAATTATATTAGGTGCCCAGTAAATACCAGCTTCTAAAGGTTCTGTCTTTATACATACAATAGTTAACTTTAACCAGTGCTGTGATCTGACACTTAAAAGTTAATGGATTCAAAAGTTAGCAAATAAACGTAAAGCATTGCTAACACTATCTCTTTGCAGAATGATGAATTTAGTAAAAAAATTAAAGTTAAAATAGAGGAAAAAACACTCACCTTTGATTGAAGAGTTTTTGATCCTGTGAAGTATAGGCGTGCATAATCTTTGATATATGCAGGTGCCTTCAATGAAAGTAAACATGTACATTAAATTCTCTAATGAAAGAATATTGCGAAGAGTAAGTCTAGTGTAACAGATTAATATGATTGGTATTCATACATTCACGACCACACACAAAGCCAGTTGTTGGGACGTAAAAAGACTGTCGATTGTGGGACAATAAGAAAATCAAATAGCCTTTCTTCCTTCATTGATTTTTCTTTCACATGTAAATTCTGTATTACCTCTCTTTATTCTGCATTTCTTGTAACCCTGGCAACAACATCACTTCTCATAAAGAGTTCATAAGAGGTGAAGAGAGAGAGATAATACATTTTGAGACAATAGAGGAAAACATCACGACCACATGATGTACTGTATTTTTATTTACCAAAATAAAATCTCATTAGGAAGACCTGCCCCAGCAAAAGCAATATGCTAAACATGTCACATTTACAAGATACATAGTTTATTAGTAAGCCAAAAATATTGTTACAGTATAAGATATCAACTCCAAAGAAAGGGCTGTTAAGCTGCTTACCTTAAATAGTTTTTGTGAGTGCCTGATGAGGAAAGCAATGCCTTTATTCAGTTTATCAATGTTTCCCTGCAGATCACTTGCCAACACCTACAATGTAAAAATAGAGAAAAATAAATAACACCAAAGAAATTCAAGAAAACTGTAAAAAGGAGAACAAAATGACTAAGGTCCTTACATTTTTGGGCCAGATGATGTGTGGAGCGAACATTGTGGCTAGATTGATAGCAGACATCTTGTTGATGTGCTGATTGCGAGCGGTGTGATATAACAAGTCCAGCAGAAGCTTTAACAGGCTGCGGTTAGCTGAGGGGAGCAGCATGAAAATCAGCTGAAATGCCTCAATCTGCCGCTCCTTGTCAGGTAAGTTGGTCTTATCTCCCTTGTCATCAAAGCAGGTCAGTTCTGGACACAGTAGATGAGAGAATTATTACAATAGACCATGGGGGTTACTATTATATTCAAATTAACGAGAAGCTAAGAAAATAATTATCATTCATTCAATAATTCCATGACAAGGATCAGTGTATGAGTTGACCAACACCTCCAATCTTCAGGTGAGCATGATAGTGTCTGTGTGTAAGCAGAGGCTCAGGCAGTTCTCCCAGGAAGGCTTTGAGCAACGTGGCAGCATCATTGGGATGGAAGTCTCCTGTCTCTAGATCTATCTCTGCCCCAGCATTCAGCATCTCCCTCAGTGCTGCCTGCCTAAGGCTGTGGCCTGGCACACGGAACAAACCCTCCACATGAAGGTCTGGGGGGTGGGAGAGAAAGATGGAGAGAGACAGCCAAAGAGGAGGGGGAGAAAAAAGGGAATGTGGCAGGTAGACACAGAGAGACAAAGACGCAGAAATGAAGAGAGACGGAGTGAATGAAATGGAAGGAGAGAGACAGCTGGAGCAAAGTGCTTTCAGATGAATTATTGACTCAAGCATTTGCTCCCGGTGTCCACTTTCAGCAAATGACATCATCGCTTTCTAGAAATAAACCATGACCTCATGCTAATTCAGTGCTGTCCAACTAAGTTAAAGAAGAGGCGATAAGAGTTAGAAATAGCACTGATGCTTAAGTAATACTCATGAGATTTAGAGATACAGGCTAAGCTATTTAACAATAGAAAACAAATAAAAATTTACTTTAAATTAAGCAATTATTAACAGTGTTTGTGTAACAAAAATACTGTCATGGTAAGAGATTTGTTTCCTTTTGAGGTCATGCATGCAAAATGTATGTGGTCATAATATCACAGACTGGGATGTAAGTGTCCTCCACATGTCACAGGTGATGCGTGTATATGAAATGATACTCACTTTTACTCAGGTATTCAATGAGCTGATAGATATGTGCTATTCCTTCCTCAGTTAAGGGTGCACCAAAAACCACTCCTTTGTCTGAAAGGCATCAAATGACACAGTATAAGGCTGATTGTACCCCTTTTGTGAGCACAATTTGATTCATTCCATTAAACTAATCATCACATTAATTAGATCCATGCATCTTTTCCATCTATCCTGTGGCCCTGCTCCTACCTCTCACAGATTATAACTGCTCACACCTATTTTTACCTGGAAACAAGATGACTTTTGCAATAACAAAAACAAAAAACAATATTTTCTGCAGAGGGTTTTTGTGGAGATAAGCACAGCAACTAATCATTAAATTAATTATAGATTAATTTATTGATTAGAGTTGAGGTAATTAGTTAATACTAAAACTGTCTGTCCTGGAAGAAGTATCCCTCCTCTATATATATATATATATATATATATCTATTCCTGAAGTTTTCATCCTTATTTTTGCAAGATTTTAGGGCGTTTTTCCATATCTGAATTGATGGTCTGCTGCCTGTTGTACAGATTGTAAAGCCACTTGAGGCAGATTTGTGATATTAGGCTACATAAGGCAAGGCAGCTTTATTTATATAGCATATTTCATATCCAGGGGCAACTCCATGTGCTTTACATAAAGTTGTTGCTTTACATAAAAAAATTACCTTGACATGACTTGATCAATCGATGATGATGAAATGCCACACAATAAAATGAAAAATGCCTTTCACGGTTTGCCAGGGCCCAAAGTGAAGCATGCGCATTAATTATTTTGTCTATCCAACCAAAGCCAAAGAAATTCGATTTACATTTTTTTCTTGATAAAATGAAATTAACTGATTATTAAAAGGATCGTTTTTGTTTTCAATTGTTAAATGACTAACAGGACAGCCCATGTGGGGATAAATGCAATTTAAGTCTGCCAAAGTCTTAATTAATGCGTTAAACGACTTATTGTCCTTTTCTAGGTTATTTAACTCGTCCTAACCAACACACAGGGTCCCCCTTGAGATGGTACACCTTGTGTGGTTTATCATGATATAATGTTCAAATACATTCTGACAGCATATTTGTCTTAAATTGGTGCACACATTTCTGGCTCTGTTGGCCTAACCTTTTCGTTTCAGGAAGTTGAAGGACCGTAGAAAGCCACTGGTCGAAGGCACCCTGGCCTCACACTCTCCTGTGAGCTGGGCAAACTCGTCCCCTGGAAGGTCTATGAGTCGAGTAATATTGCTAAGAACCAGATCCGCGAAGGCCTGTGGATGCTCATATCGCAGCCTCTCCACAAAGAAGTCTGGGTTAAAGATCACCGGCTGGCTAGTCTTTTCCTGGCTGATAAACACACTGCATGTCGTCCCCCTGTTAGAGGAAACAATAGTAAAAAAGTTTGGGTTGTGATTTTGAGGCACATAGGAAGACTAAAGCTTCAAGTATGGCTGTTAAAACAATACGGATGTTGCTAGTTTTAAATGTAACATTAGCTATGTTCTCTAACCAGCCTGTAATACTACGTGCTTAAATGTAAACATATCTTATCACCACTCTTTATCCCAGATATCTGAAAGTTATATCATTGTTTTGAAATTAATTCATTGGCGAAATAATACACATAAAGTGGGTACCTTCTGACTAGTTTAGTATTGTTTTGGGGATCATCTTCAGCCGCCATCTTCGATTTGAATCTTCCGCTGTTTTATCTTTAGTACCGCCCCCAGTCTTGTGATTGGCGGAAATGTAGTACGTCAAGCACGGATACGTGACGTCAAGCCGTCGAGTTGTACTGTGTATTGAGTTGTACTGTGTATTAAATCGAGGGTTGTTTTGAAACTACCGGTAAGTTAACCATTTTCAAACTAACCATCCAGTAAAGCTGGAAGCAAAGGATGTAGAAAAATAAAAAAGGTCAACAGTCGTGAAACTTTCAGTCCTCAATTATTATTATTATTTTTTAAAGAAAATTAGATACTCTTTAAATTTAATTTCAGTTTTTTCACTGATGAATTTCAAAAGAAAATGTATGTTATTAATCTTACTTCTTTATTAGCAACATTTCACATACATGCCAGCAAATCTACGAAGGAGCATTTGATATATAATTAATTTAATTTAATTTAACTTTTTATTTCTTAATCGGTGTATTATGATATTTCTATTTGGGAAATTGCATGTTTATATCACATACACAAGATTCCAAAATTATAAAATATACTTTTGAGGCATAACCAATGAGTTATGTCTAAAGATGTAGTTCCAGCTATGTAAGCTTCAAACTTTTTTGAAGCTAATAAATAAAAAGCACATGATTGTAATTGTCACTGTCAGCAAGCAACACGTGTTTGACTCAAGTATTGAACTAATCCATTATTTGACTAACGCTGTTACAGTCTAATGCAAGTATCAGAAATGTACAAACCCATAGTCAATTTTAAGTAGACCATTTTGTCTCTTCTCTGTGGTCTCCATAATGAATGTCACACGTACAATAATGATACACACAAAACACCTGCTGAACAACATCTATTTAAAGCTCAACTGCATATTACACATACATATGACCACATTTTGTCAATCGTTTCTTGAAGAAACCCTGAATGAATGTCTTCACATCCGTCACAATACTTTGACCTTTATAGCACTTAACATATAATTTTAGTTATAGAAAACCTCTGGAGGAACATAAATGTTAAGTGATAGCGCAATTCAGGTAAATTCAGCAAGCTCTATAGACACATTAAATATTTACAAAAAACAACTGTTAGCATATGGTATCAATTTACACTACCATATCCAACATATCACACTATGATAACAGTAATAACTGTAAAGAAAGAAAGCACTGAGTTTTAGGGAAAAAACAGTTATATTTGTACTTTTTTTGTATTCCAAGATTATACACCTATACAGAGTCTTTAATAGTGTAAAAGACTAACTAACTCACAATTCAGAGTGACTGCTGTTTCAGTTCATGTTAAAGGGGGCTTTCTTGACAATCCCCATCCCTCTGATCTGACTTGTTAGAGACTGTATTTCCTCTTATTTCCATCTTATCTTTGGCTGTTGTGCTTGCTTCTTCACAGGAGCTCCTCTGCCACAGCCAAGATATGCTCCTATACTTCCAGAAGCAGCGAGGCCTAAGCCTACCCAGAGTTCTCCAGCACGCCCTGCGAAACGTGTGGGAGGAGATACAGAACAGAAGCGGGTCCAGGGCGCCGTTGATATACCACAGGGGAAGCGACAAGTAGGATTTCAGGATTGTGTAGACAGAAAGGATGGTGTCGGACCAGACAACCACGTAGACCTGCATCAGTGACGAGGCAATGTCTGGAAAGTTGCAAACAAAAAAGGCCACCACGACTGCACCTGCAAAACATGAAATATGTTGATAGTTAAATTTTATGGTCTTAATTCCTTCCTCTACATGTCAGTTCAAAACATTCAGTTCATTTAGACTAAATGCAGGATCCTGACAGTATAACATGAGGTAACTTCAGACTGCTTTCAACAGCAACTCAAAGGAAGTCCAATTTGTCTTTGCTCGGAAATCAACTTATCTGACTGTTTTTACAGCAGCCCAATTATCCACAGCGGTCTCCTCCTCTCCAAAACAAACATATCCAATGATAAGAATCGGTTAAAACACTGAATAAAGCAGTTTCACCTTTACAGTCAGTGTTTCTCCAAAGTTATTTGGTGGGCACAGGATGTCCAGAGGGGCTGAAAGCAGAAATGCTGTTAATATTCGCTCAGCTTATTTATCCATCAGACATCGGCGGCTGTGGCTCAGGAGGTAGAGCGGTCGTCCTCCAATTGGAAGATTGGCGGTTCGATTCCCGGCTCCTCCAGTCTACATGTCGATGTGTCCTTGGGCAAGACACTTAACCCCTAATTGCTCCCGTTGCTGTGCCAACGGTGTATGAATGTGAGTGAATGGGTAGTTTCCTCCTGATGTGCAGGTTGGCACCCTGCGTGGTAGCTGCCTGCCATCAGTGTATGAATGTGTGTGAATGAGTTGTAGTGTAAAGCGCTTTGAGTGGTCGAAAAGCCTAGAAAGGCGCTATATAAGTACAGTCCATTTACCATTTACATCTAATTACTAAAATTCTTCATCAGGTTAAAATAGATAGTTTAAAAAAACAAGATCTAAAAAGTGTAGAATGTGGCATAAAGCTGGATAAAAGTCGATTTATGACAGCTTCTGGCAGGCAATCACAACGCTATCACATGCATGAAGGGGATATGATGCCATTGACAGGCAACCAAATGAAACATCCGTGAAAATGAAACCATCGTTACATTCTTTAAAATGATTGATTTCTCTGAACATTGTTGGAAACATTTGGGATAATGTAAGTAAACAACTCAACAAAATATGTAACATAAGTCTAGTCATTTTTAAGACATTTTATAAAAGTTACACATTATACCTTTAGGTAGTCACAATGCCAAGGATTCAGCAGCATCATCAGAGTGACTGTCAAGAGATTTATAATGCCCTACCACAAGAAAATAAGATTGTTTTTCCAAATTACAAAATATGTAATTGGTCTGAACTGGAGAACAAATGCCTTTGTGGGGCACTTGCTGAAACAACAATCTGCTTTATAAATGTCCATGTCTCACCCATGAGTTTTAGCGCTCTCTTTTCATTTAAAAGTAGCTTTCCATTTTGATGGCACTGGACATCTCGTCTTCCTCCTGGATCCGGTCGTGTGAGACCCATGTTTCTCCTTTGACGCCCATTCCTCCTCAGGTGCAGCAAGATGAGCAGGTAGAGAGTAAAGATGGAGACAAGCGGGACCTGTTGTTGGAGAGGCTTGTTGAGTGCTTGTTTTTGAGGCTGTTATACAGGTGCAATCTGTTGAAATGCACTTATCTCACCAGAAAGAAGATTCCCGCTCTCAGGAGTAACGCTCCTTTGTAGATGTGTGCAGGATCAGGCTCTGTCATCTCACACATGGTGGACACATGGAAGGCATCCTCTCGTGTGGAAGCTGTGTAGTCCAGGATACAGGCACGGGCCTGGTCATAGACCAGTGCAAATGGCACAGCGGAGACAAGAGAAATGATCCATACTGAAAGGAGGCATGGCAAACGAGACTTCTGTTGGAAAGGAAGGAGAGAGGGAATGCATTATGTTCGACCCTGTGCACAAAGTCTTATAAAAAGCTGAATATGGATGAGACTTATTGTATTTTCTTCAATTTTCTTAAATAACATTCACTTATCTTTTTCAACCTGTTACAGAGGCCATATACAGATACAGTTCAGTTCATTGTATGTTAACTTAAATGGTCACTGTTTTGTGGTAGACACCAGATAGTGCTAATTCATTGTGAGAGTAAAACTTTTGTTGTACAACCACTCAACCTTGAGGCTGGAGACAGACCACATAGTGTGGCAAATGGCTGCATAGCGCTCAGTGGTGAAAGTCATGATAACCCAGCTTGTGGTGGCACAGTACACTTGGCGGACCATGAAGTAGACCTTGCATACTGCTTGGCCCAGACGCCATGGGTAGCTCTCCCAGTAATACCGATACAAAGTTACTGGGATGGTCAACAGCTGTAGAATGTCTAGAATTTTAAAGAGAGAGATGAAATAATTAATAAAATTTGAACTGAGGATGGTGGCTTGAAGTCAGTAACACATTGCAGCAGTGGCAGTAAGTAAGTCAAAGACTTTTGAAAATTGAAATTGTACATGCAAATGGTAATTTCATTTAGCATGCATGTGCATACTATATAATAATAGAAATGGAAACTGGCATACCAATTTCATTTGACATTAAAAGAAATTCAAATGCTAATTGCTAAGTTAAAATGTTAATTATCTTATATAAGCACACAAGTTATGCACACATAAGACTTAGACTTAGGATTATATACCTGATATGACCAGGCTGAGAAGGTAAAAACGAATGGCACTGACCCTCATATGAGCATCCATGATAAGGGTCAGTATGCTCACACCATTAAATAAGACCTGCAGAGCATAAGGGTACAACAGTCAATGGTCTGCAGTGTGAAAACAACTGTATTGTTTGCTGTAAGCATGTCATTTAAAGTTATTGTTACTACTGCTGCTTTTCTTGAATTTGATCATCATTTGTACCACATTGTGATGTAATTCAGAAGATATAGTGTGTCAAGTGTGTTTTGTAAATTGGACATTCATACTCCCAACAAGAAGACGATGCTGTAGAAGATGGTCATGGGAACAGCGATGGTCAGTGGCTCACTTTTGGTGACACTAATGTCGAGCTGTGGCATCTCACTTGGGCTGACATTACAGCTGAAGAGGAACGAAATCTGCTCTGACAGGTTCATGGTGAGGCAGCTGTATGAGATCTAGAGAAATGTTACAGAGAAATAGTCTTTAAGTTCCATGACTTGGCTGGGTTAATGTGTGTAATAATGATAATGGGTTAAATTGCAAGTTGATTAACTGGCAATGATGTTTGTGAGCATACATTCAGGTCAGTTGTCATTGTTTTGAGTTAGTTTTAAAATTAGTGCTGCAATCCTTATTTTGTCCAAAGTGGAGGACAGTGCCTGCTGTATTTTAGTTCTCACAATTGAATTAAATTAAATTAAACCGAGTGGTAAAATAGTACTGTAGTAGAGAATAACAGACAATAATAGTAATAGACAAGGACAGAATGTATGTTTTGATGAGCAGATGATGATGATGGGCAGAAAAGAAAAGAAATATTCATTACCCACCAAATTATAGCTTTAATAAAAAGTCAAGGTAAAGCAACAGTTATTACTGAAGGTGATATGAATCTTGTCTTTATTCCTAACCTAGAGTTAACATCAGAACTTAAACTGCAGTCTGAGAAAAAATATCTTAAGGAGAGCATGTAGAGAGTCAGGAATAATAGATGTATGGAGAACACTTCATCCAAGCATAAAGGATTATAGACACCCCTGTAGACTGGACTTATTCTTCATGTTTAATAAAGATATATTGACTATTAAAAATACACTAATGGAAAAATGACCAAATCAGATCTCGCCATGGCAATTCTAATAGCGAATTAAAACTCAAAGAAAGGGAAACACTTATGGAGGATGAGTAATTTCCTCTGACAAGATGGAGATTTAAAAGAGACAGTCCAAACACTGTGAAATTAACAGTATAATTTTATGGGAAGGAGCTGCCTGAAGGGGAGACATTATAAGATATTAATCAGTAATTAAAAGACAATAGGAAAAAAGTAAGACAGAACCCGGAAGACAAATGTGAAAATATAGTTATCTAAAATTATACAAACAAAAAGAAACATGCTGAATTAGACTGAGTGTTGACAAAAGAAGTTGAGAAATCATTAATAACTACATAACAAAAAACATAATGATGGGGGACCAAAATCACAAATGATCATGATGCAATTCATTCCCCCTGAACATTTTTTGCTTAGAAACCTTTTGCATTTTCAGACCCAAATTACGCAACTTTGCATGTCAAAACCATCCAAACAACTGCAGTTAAATCTAGATCTAAAGTAACCATCAGGAAAACTTACTAATTAGAGGGAATAGCACGCTTATAACACCAAGTATTTGAATCTATTAAACATTTCAGAATGTCTAATTAAAAACTGTTACACTTCCAGTATAACTAGAAAAAAAATCATGATTGCAATTTAAGTCATTATTGTGAAAAAAAAAGATACATTTGACAGCAAATGTGGATTAATAATGTGTAGACTCACCTCACAGAGGAAAGAATGCCGTATGAAGCCCAGCAATGATTCGCTTCACATGCAAAAACCATCTCCTTGGTTTTACCACACAGTCTCCCTCCTTCCTTCACTTATTCTCCTCTCATTCTACCTCCCCGTCTGACAATCATTGTCTCTCCCTTTGTTTCTTCTGTTCAATTCAAATCAAAGGGGCTTTACTGTCATGGGAAACAGACCCTTACATTACCAAAATAAGTGTGAAATAAAACAACAAAAAATGTACATGAACAGAAGAATATATATATATATATATATATATATATATATATGAATATAAAACACATTAAAATATTTTTTGAATTAATTTATTCAATCATTGTCTATGTACAGAGATGAACACAGTGCAAATGGCCAGTGCAGGAGTACACAGGTGATTGACAATCTTAATGGTGGTTGTTGTCCATTGGACGCCCTTTTCTAGTCACAGCTGCTCACAAATGTTGCTGCTGTGTTTGCTGTTATTCACCCAGCAGATATGCAAGATTTGATGTCTCTGTACTGTTGGCAGGTGGGTAGCTCGGTTTCCACTTCCTGTTGTATGCAGTGGGTGTGCAGTCTGTGTTCTCTGGGGAGCCTGGTCTGTATGCAGCTGACTCTTACGGTGAGGCTGTGCTCACTGAGTCTGTACATGGTCAAGGTTTACCTTGTTTTTCTACTGAGTCTTCTCTGTTTAGGGCCAAATAGCATTGTTTCCAATGTGTCAAATAGTTTTCTTTTTGTTTTCTTATAATTTGGTTTAGTCTAATGGGGATTCTGTCCAGGGACTCTGCTTGTGTTAGTGAAAAGTGTCCAAGAGCCAGCTGACTGAGGGGGCTTCTGTCTAGGGTTTCTCTGTAGGTAAGGGCTTGGTAAGGAAATGTGTCAGGATTAGTTTAGTTTAGGGGATTATAAAATGCATTAATTAGAAATTTCTGTTGGATGCACATAATCTGTCTCCCTCTCCCCAAACACACTCAAATACATACAAATGGTCACAACAGTGGGTTAGGGTTAGGGTAATCCTAAACATACCACTATAGCTGCTTTAACATGCAGGACCATCTGTTCAGAAAATGTAAATTTGTGTGTACTCATGTGCCTGATCTTACAAAGATAAACTGGCCCAAAGGACAAAACATAAACGAAAGCAAAATCACCAACATTAAGTAAAATGCACTTCAAATACAAAAATGCTACAAGTATTAAAACATGCAATAACTGTTGCTTTAATGTTTTTCTTCTGTATAATAGAGCAGAATACTAAACCAAAAGTTATCTGTAAAAATCATGACAGTTTTCATAGTGTTCTTTAACTTCCATATATTACTAAATTATTTTACATAAAATGTTTTTACGATATGAGGGTCAGTATGATATGGCACTAGTTTAACTTTTAAACAGCCCTTTATTAAAAACAACTGTGCATTATTTGGGAAAGCATATTTATTGTTCACATACAAAAATGATTTACATACAGAATATGATTTATTTATATTGTTTCCTATAAACACAAATATTACATTATTTCAAAGAACAACCCAGCTTTTAAAATCAAACAAAAAAAGCAATTTATGCAATAATAATCATCCTAAAAAAACAACCAAAAGTGCAAAATCAGAGAGCTGTGATTTCTGCTTGTGTTATCCCGGCATCCTTTGCCAATGCATGGAAATGGCCTTGTTTTTCCAGGAGGTTGCTCGGAGTATCAAATTCCACAATTTTACCAGCATCAAGCACCATTACCCTGCAGAAGAAGAAGGAAATAGACAAAACTCACTGAGTGTACAAGAGGAGTGTGTCATTACTGCCCAGGAGGATCTGACAAAGAGGTATAGTACATTTGAAAGTACAGTCAGTCCAGAAATAAGGACAGGAGGGGAGAGTGGGCTTTTTTTCAGGTATGGATTTTTGTCAGATTTTATGTTTTTCCATGTGTGTCAGGCTTGCAATAAACAGGGTTTGAAACAGGATTGATTGATAAACTGTCCATAACTTTATCTGAATGGATGCTGAGATACAATTCAGTCTACCTGAGAAATGAATAAGCAGGTAATGTGGATGCATGGATGGATGGATATATTGATGGTAAAAAGAATGAACGGGCCAAAATAGCAGTTAATTTTTAGGTGGGCAATTTTCTTCTAAATGCTTAAATTCTGTTGATCTCTGGTGAAGAGTGATTAATTCATTTATTCAATTAGTCATTTGTTTTCTATTGTTGAAAAATGTGCACAAAAAGGTAGTTTAAAAACCTTGTGCAGAATTGATAACCATAAGCTATTATCATTGCTTACTACATTTTCTCTAGTTGTTGTATCATGATGTTATTTTTATTTTCAATTATGACACAATATAAAGAAAACTGGGAAGACCTTGCTTGCAAAAAAGGAAGATTTGAAGAGTAGTTGACAAGAAGAAGGGCATAGAGCTCAAAACACACTGCTATCCTCAGTATGCATAGTGACCTGTTGATATGGAAGTACCTTTTCATGTGAAATGTTGAGTGTTGAATACATTGAATAAATACACATACCCAACACCACTTTTCACCCCTATCTCAAGGCTATCGCACTGCACACACATCCAGAAGAAACCAAACGGGATTTTGAATTGGAACAGATGTTTTTGTTTGATTCTCTACAAAGATGTATGTAGGGGGGTTATTTGCAATTCACAGCTGTGACCATCTGACTTCTGTCACAAAAGAGGAGGCACCCTAAGTGCTGGAACACCTGGCCCATTAAAATTGATACTGAATCAGACTAGCCTATTGTTTGAGAATGAAACAGATGGCTAAGGTTTGAAAACAAGAAGAAAGGAAACACAAAAATAATCTAACTCTAATTTAGCAAGCTCCATCTGATGATGAAGACTGTCAGGTAGAGTTAAAAGCTCTGAAACAAGTAAGTAGAGCTGAGATTGTTCTGTCAGTTGTTGTTTTCAAGATTAAGAACCAAACTAAACCTATAAACCCACAAAGATTTAATATCTACAGCTCATGACAACTGAGAAAATTCTGCTGATATATATTGTTGTGATATGGCTGAAAGCTCTGAAAAATTGAGTAAGTAGACTTGGATTTAGACGATTATATCAAATAAATAGCTTCTTACATGCTGTATTTGTTGTTTATTCCAGTTTTTGTCAAAAGGAAGTTTGTCATTTTGATACTGTCATAAAAGTCAGGAGGTATAATGTGCTATTTTTTAGTTTATTTGCGTCATATTATTTGTTTTATTATTTACTTTGACAACAAATTAATTTACTTCTGGGAGGAATTACTAAATGTGAACATGTTACATAAATGATGTGTAATACCCAGTGGTGTGCAAAACAAAAGAAGAGAAAGGAGTGGCTAACATTTGCAACACAGCAACTCACCTGGAGCTGTCCATGATGGTATGCAGGCGGTGGGCAATAGTGAGGACAGTGCAGTGTGAAAACTCTTTGCGGATGGTGTTCTGAATTAGGTCGTCTGTCTCCAGGTCAACAGCTGCTGTGGCTTCATCCAGGATCAAGATACGTGATTTCTTCAGCAGTGCTCGGGCCAGACAAAGCAGCTGCCTCTGCCCAATACTGGAAGGACAGTGATATGTGTTGATATTTCAAAAGACCGTCTTTAGAGTGTGCATTAAATAGTTACAATAGAGCACAAATGGACATGTTTCAAAAATATATATATATTTTTTTGGTTTTTAAATTGACATAGGATATTTGAAGGTAAACACTTGAGCTGTGTAGGTGGAATGTAAAGAGAACCCATTAAGCTTAGATTGTGGGAAGTGGACTCACAGCACGTTCAATGACAAGGTAATTATCTTAGGATGCTGGAAATCACCACACTGGCGGGTGCAACAAATAGTGTGTATGGAAACATAATTTCTGAGAAAACAACATAGCAAATGGTTTTTACCACCATTTCAACAGGAGATTGAACCACATTAAATATATCTTTAATGAGAGTGGAAGCTTAGTCTAACATCTCTACCTGATTACTAAACTGAGACACCAGATTCGATTTGAATTGATTTAAATGTACGTAAGGGCACGGGGCAATTACAGAAGCAATGAATACTTAATGCACTAGAAAATGATTGTATTATTATAGTGTGTTAGAACACTGATACATATTGTCAGAAGTCTGTAGGTTACAAATAAACATTTACAGCAATCCATCAACTGGGCATCAAATATGTTCTGTGCCATTTTCGTCAGTGTTGACTGAATTGTGTATCTGTGTATTTCTCGGAAGTACCTTAGATTCTCTCCCCCCTCTGAGACCTCATGTTGCAATCCTTCATGCAGCCCTGTTACAAAGTCCTTCAGATGAGAGAGCTCCAGCACTCTCCAGACCTCTTCATCACTGAATCTGTCAAATGGATCCAGGTTCATTCTCAAGGTCCCGGAGAACAACACTGGATCCTATTCCCACAGGGTTAGAGAGGTCAGTGCACCATTTAGAACTGAATGCCTTGTGTGCATTATAGTGTCTTTCTTTTTGTGTACATACCTGTGGTATGATCGTGAGCCTGTTTCTGAGGTCATGCAGGCCAATGGTGGAAATATCTATGTCGTCAATGAGGATACGACCTTCAGCAGCTTCAATGATTCTGAACAGGCAGTTGGTTAGGCTTGATTTGCCAGCTCCGGTGCGACCCACTATACCAATCTGAAGTGAGAGACAGCATATTAGGTGAAAGAAAATGGCTGGCAAATCATTCATATGGTTTTTATAACGTACAGTCACTGACCATCTGTTTCTGGATATGTACATAAAAGTGTAAAATCTTTTTCACATGGATAACTGCATGCTTTTATGCTTATTGCAGATTCATACCATACATTAGTGATTCAGCCAATACTGAGTTCATGAAATCTTTCAAACCAGCTGCAAAAACACCTGGTAAAGAGATTCATTTTAAACATAGGTACATGACAAAACCCCCTGCCTGAGGTATTACAATGATATATGTATTATATTCATCTCTGGTTTGTTGCAGGCATTTCCATTACAGAGGCTACGTATCTGTATGCGCCAGCCATTCTGCACACTGTAGATATAGCAAAAAAATAACTCAAATACAGGGGGAAAATAATTTCAGCTAAGGACACTACAGAGTAAAGCAACTGAGCCAAACTGAAATAAACAAAACATTACATTGCTTTCCAAAGATAAAAGGCACAAAATGAAAGGGAACTGAGGACAGATTCAGATGTATGTGTTCTTCTTTTAGATGGTTGGTTTCACCACCAATACGTAAAATATAAACTGTTGTTTAGTCAGTGATAACACTGACTTCAGAGTTAAAATCCTTTCACATCTAATTCTAATGATGAAGCTATATTAGAATAGAATAGTCTTTATTGTCATTATACAATGTATAATGAAATTTACAAAGGCATCTTTGCAGTACATTTGGTTAAAATAAAGGAAAGAATAAAACAATAAATAGCATATAAAAGAATGAAGAATAAATAAATAGCTGCAATTCAATAGACAAGAATCAGTGCAATGAGGTCATGGAGCGTCAATACAGGCGCATAGCAGCAGAATAGCAGCCTAAATTATATATTAGCCTATATTATTTGGTTATGCAGGTTTAGTTGATCTTAATATCAATGTATTTGCATGTAATAAATGAATAATGTATATATCCACACAAAACTATTGATCCAGAGATTTTTCAGCAGTCTACATTCACACTTTGATAAATCCTTCATAGTCATTATATACACAGAGACACATACAGACCTTCTCAGTGCTATGAATGTCACAGGAGATTCCATGGAGCACCAGGTCTAAACCAGGTCTGTAACGGACCTTGTAGTTTTCAAACTGCATTCTTCCTGACTCAGGCCACTTCTCTGTTGGCCGAGTGTCAGTTATCCATTTGGCCTGTAGAAACACAGACACAGTGTTGTTTTTCATTTTTTGAGGTCATTGCTTAGATTGTGTGTTTTGTTTTATTTATCTGTGCCTTCTTGTATGGGCAGATAAAGGAAAGAAAGATGCTAATGACACCATCTAAAGGCTCTTTTCTAAAGTCTGTGTCAAAAGTAGAAAACTTAAATGATCATCAAATACATAAAAAAATGAAAGGAATCAACGGAAAAATAATGTGCTGTCAGCAGCTAAAGCACAATTCAAGTTAAATGGTAGTAATTTGATGGTGACCTCATGTTTACAGAGTGGTTTTTGACAGTACAGAGAAGCTCTGTATTTGACATACCTCGTTCTCAATCTCTGAGTATTCACTCACTCTCTCCACAGCTACAATATTGGTCTCCAGCTCTGAGGACATCCTCACCAGCCAGTTGAGGGTCTGGGTTACCTAAAAAGCCCCAATAGGAGAAGGAGGACTGCATTTATATTTTTAGTATTATTACACCTTATTATTGCTGCTAACATCATGATTATTAGTGTAATTATTATTGCCATTGAAATCAACATCATCAGAGTGTGATTGTATCAGCAACTGACGTTAAGGGCGTAGGATATAGACAGGCCAACCAGGCCGCTATCCAGAGAGTCCCTGGAAATGACGGCAAACAGAGCAGCGAAAAACACCACCAGGTTTCCCAGAAACTCCAGACGAATGGCCAGCCACCTGTAGAGTGAACAAACATGCATGAAAGCAAATTCATCATTTTACCAACACTCTGAAAATCCCACAAGGATAATAATGTGCTAGGATTTGTTAATGATTTGTGTTTGAGGGTACATTTAGTGTTCAATATCTGACCTGTTTGACACTATCCATGGGTAGACAGTCTTGAGGTTTTCATCAATAGTTATTTCATTGTGTTTAAGAAATCTTTCTTGATGGCCATAGGCTCTTATCACCGACAGACCCGCCACTGTCTCACCAAAGTGTGAGTATACAGGAGAGCGAGACACTGAGTCCAATCGACGCAGCTGCCTTGAAGTCGCTACATAGAAGCGCTAGGTAAAGAGAGAAATCAACAGATCACAGTGGAGGTTTTAATTGAATTCCATTAACAATAGGAACAAGCCATTATCTTGTTTATTTTCACTTTCTTTTCAAGAGATAAATCACTGCTTTTCTTTAATCTCTTTTCCCTCTGCTGTGTTTTTTATTCACATTTGCCTGTGCTATCTTGTTCCACTTACCTGTACAAAAAAGTAGACCAGGGCAAGAGGAATGATGATAATGGTGAAGTAAGGGGTGGCCAGACAGATGACAAACAGCGTACCCAGCACACCCAGCAGACACAGGAGCCAAGAGCGGAATGATTGTGGGATGGCTTCATCAACTGTGAAAATGTCCTTTTGGACCAGTGTTGAAGAAGTTAGTGTTTATTTAAAAAAAAAAAAAACTATTACATTAGTTTCAAGGAACCCAGAACAGATAAAATGATCCAATATAGATAGATTCCTCAATTTTTTAACCCATGGAAATATATATATATATGCCCAACTAGACCAAGCCAGCTGTGTAACACATATTTTAGGGAGAGAAATGTCTACAGATATAGTTTTTACTGTAGGTGTAACCTGGGAGTGGAGCAGGTAGTGTGACTGAGAAAATTAAGCTGCACTGACCACACCACGCTTAGCTGCTACAGTTATATAATTCAAGGTAAAGTTTACACCTTCAAAACTATGGTGTGTTTTGAAAATGAACCTTAATGAACCATTCCTACTGCATAGACTTATTTGAGTTACCCTATTAAGACTATAATTATAAATGTATCACAACCTTGGAAAAAAAATGAAAAAAAACCCTGAGACGGTAAATGATAAATCCTACCTTTGCAAAGCGGTTTACAACCCTTCCAATGGGTGTGGTATCATAGAATTCCATGGGAATTCGCAGTATGTTGTTGAGCAGCCTTGAGTGCAGGATACGAGATGCATTGACCGAAGCATTTGCCAGGAGCAGTGTACCAAGGAACACAAAGACACCTGCAAATAAAATTATTTTATAAAATACATGATTGCACCTTCACATAATGAAATCTAGTCTTGTACAAAAAAATGAATGAGGTTAGGGAAAAGAACTTTGGACCCATGTGCACTTTCTCTAATGGTTGAAACTTTTATCCATAAATATCCAAGTGAATGGTAAATGGGCTGCAATTGTATTGTGCCTTCCAACTACTCAAAGTGCTGACTACTCCACGCCACCATTCACCCATTTACACACCTATTCATACACTGTTGGCAGAGGCTGCAATGCAAGGTTCCAAAGTACTCATCAGGAGATGTAGTACCCTAATGCTCCTTCACACAAAATGAGGCAAAGAAAACTGCATTTTATCATCTCAAATATACATATATATACACATATACATTACATCCACCAACTCTGTAAGGGAAGTGCTAAAATACAGTTCTTATGTTCTTATCACTCAGGCATGATTGATATAATAGTGTAATTCCTAATCTTACAGTCCAATGAAAAAAAAAACCTGTTTAAGCCCACACTCAAGTGCACATCAATCTAGTAATCACCTTTTGCAAAGTAGTTACATTTAGTCAAAAGTTTTGCTGCTTATCTGCTAAGTGAAGCACCACATTAGTTCAAGCAGAACACATAAAAGATGCACATATCATCTTATTATCAATAGTGGTTCCATCTCATAAATCCAGCAGAAATACTTAATGTAGATGAGAGACCAACTGACAGAATAAGCTTGAGCAGTGCTTTTGGAGCGCACTTCATCACTTTTCTCAGTTTTGGTGAGACAAACATCATCATACGTTTCCTGCTCCAGGAGAGGATCACCAACTCTTATAAACAAAAACTTCATGACATGCTGACAAATACTTAAAGTACAGGATGCACCAATCATTAAATTAAAAAAAACACCTTTCTGTCGCTTGCGAATCTCTTTGAGTATCACAATACAGGTGATGAATCATTTTTTCTTTCTGTTGCTAGATGTTTGACAGCATAAAAGCAATTTCATAGAGGATCACAATATGTCAACAGCTGGAAAAGGATTATGGGTTTGCCAGCCATAATTTTATGACTTTCAGTCATGTTTTTGTTCCATCATCTGATGAGAGAATAGATTCTCCAAACCACATATGTGTGCAGGCATATGCCTATTTATTTTTAAATAATAATAATTATTACTGTAGTCCAGGTGGTATAGTTGCCAGCTTGGTGAAACAACACCATACACTATAACACAGATTAGTTAATTAGAAACAAACATCAGCCAATCCTTTATCATTTACAAGCAGTTGAACTCTGCCCTTCAGGCTGTAACCTCACCCTGTTCTCTTTACACCCTGCATCTAATTGACTACAGGGAGAAATTAAAGACAGTGGGGCCTGCTGCATTTGTTAAATAATTAACAAATATTGCAATAAAAGAAGATTATGAGCAGAGCTGTCACCTCTCACACAAACAGAGTGAGAGTCGCAAATGACTTTTTTCACACGCACTCACGTCACGCTGCTATTTCTCACGCTGTCAAAAATAATACTGAACTATCTTTTTAAAATTATTAGTTTGGACCCCCACACACACTTCTACCATGTCTATAATCATTACATCAGTCTATCCACTCTGCACTGTTTTCAGAGCGCTGTGTCAGTGCTTCATTATTGAATCCATTCCTCTTGTTTATTGAGAGAAAAACCCAAATCAATGAAACTCTGCTCCACGTTTTCACTGATACCACACACACACACACACACACACACACACACACACACACACACACACACACACACACACACACACACACACACACACACACACACACACACACACACACACACACACACACACACACACACACACACACACACACACACACACACACACACACTGCTGACGCTCGGTTGCTGACAGACACCGGGAAACAATGTTCAGGACAATTTTAACTTACTGAAACTAAATATTAGTATTTTGTCGCCTTTATGTTTCTGTCACAAAGCCTCTACACAGACTGTTCAGTTATCTGACTGTCAAGAAGCGCTACTGCAACGTTATTAAAATAGTGAAAAGATGAGGAGAGTGGTTAGTTTTCATTTGATTGTTACTGTAGAGGACTGGTCTATTTTTGGTTGTTACTGTAGAGAGGACTGGTCTATTTTTGGTTGTTACTGTAGAGAGGACTGGTCTGTTTTTGGTTGTTACTGTAGAGAAGACTGGTCTATTTTTGGTTGTTACTGTAGAGAGGACTGGTCTATTTTTGGTTGTTACTGTAGAGAGGACTGGTCTGTTTTTGGTTGTTACTGTAGAGAGGACTGGTCTGTTTTTGGTTGATAGTCTCTTGGTTTGATGTTTGCACCCCCAGACAACATGGACATAAAGTTGTTTTTTTAAAGGGTAAAGTAAGTCATCACTGGTAGTAATCAGTTAACTTCAGCTAACTACAACTGAGTCTCTTATGCACAGGAGCTGACTAATAAAAGCCTGACTGCTTCATTTATAAACTGGCTCATAAAACTGACAAATATTCTACTTTTTGAGGAGCAATCTTTGGCCTACTGCTGAGGGTTTGGGGTAAATCTCCAGTTTCACAGTCTGGTACTTTACAGTCAGTTGTATTTACATTCAGTATTTATATTCAGTATCATTTGTTTTGATTATAAACATGAAAGAATAGATACTGCTCACTAAATAATCACTCTACCACCTCTCCTGACATCTAGGTGCATGAGAGTGAGTCAGAGACAGGTGCAGGATGCAGGGACAGTGGAGAGATCCTTTGCTGTGGTGAGTGATGAAAGAGATTTGACCGTTTAAAATAATTTGTCAATGGGAATATTGAATGGGAAACATTTCCGTCAAGGTGCCCTGTATGACCAATAAAGTTATATTGTCCTACCCACATTTCAAATGTTTCCTACGCCCCTGTTGTGCATAGACATGTTTCTTTACTTGAAGTACTAATTTAATAAAATGTCTTTGATGTATGGTGGCGATCCATGAAAGGGCCCCAAAAAGATTGGGGGCCCGCTCAACTTCCCTCAAATCTCACTCCAAGGTTTTCTGAAAAGTTGACAGCTCTGTTATGAGGCAACAGAAAGAATAAATTAAGCAAACATGATGTGCTCTGGTGAGTCCTTTGGCAGCAGTACCTCTCTTTCCTCTCTAATGATCAACCCAGATAAATAGTAAACACACCCAGTTACACCAATCACTTCACAAACTCCAGTATATGTAGATGTCATATCTCAGTTGTCATATCTCATGTATTTAAACCTATGGCAGTGGAAGCTCCTGTATGTATGTCTGTATGAACTGTAGTGTTATGTCCTTTTTATCCAATTTTAATATTGCTTCATGTGGTTCTGTTTGAAGCCAAAGACAAATTCAATGTGAGTGGGCAATAAGGATTTCTATTCTATTCTATTCTATTCTATTCACCAAGATACAGCAGAAAAACTCATTTATTCTGTAAACGGACAGGGAATGATATAACTTAAACTTTTGTGCCGTCTTGATGTCCACAAACTCCCACATGAATGCTGACTGAGCCTTTGAGTCTGTATGATTCACTATGTACAGCACTGCCTTTTGGGATGCACCAGTGTGTTCATAATATTTAAGAAGAAATCAACTACCTGCAAAAACATTCCTCACAGAAAACAACAATGGATTTAGTCTGCTGTAGGTCTTCAAGAGAAAAGATATATATAGGTACTTGCACACATTTTAAATATAAAGCAGTTGGAATGAATAAAACACTTTGGCACAGCAAATGGTGCTCCAGCCCCAATGAAACAGAGGAAGTGGTAGTATTTCATGACATGTCATCGCAGATGATTCAGTCATTCAACATAATATTTTGGGAAATCACCAGAAGTTAAAAAGCTCGCCTCATGTGACAAGAATCAAAAATGTTGACGCAGCTGTCAGCAGTTTGACAGACTTCAACTGACATGACAGTTGCGCTTTCTCAGTTCAAGCTTTTCTATTCTGACAGTCTAGTTCTGTCATCTATACTTATTTTGTCCTTTTCATTATTTAAATTCATATAAAATCCTCCTCACTTCAACAACATACCCAGTTATGTGTTTTTTACATCCTGACAAAATGCCTCAGAGGAAAATTTGATTAAATTAAATTGTTGATGGCTAAAAACGTAATAGTAGTAGTAAGTAGTAAGTAGTAGTAAATCATTTAGGCAGAGAGGATAAATATTGGGCCTAAGCAGATGCTTGTTTTCTGTCAAGGTAAGTAGGTTCAACTTATAGCTCGACATTTTTGGGAAATATGCTTAATCACTTTCTTGTTAAGGGTTAGATGAAATAATCAATACCACTCTCATGTCTGTGTATTAAGCATGTAGCTCGAGTCTGCCTTACTCTCTCCAAAATTGAAACAAATGCCTACCACCAGCAATAAAGCTCACTAATTAACACATTGCATCTTGTTTGTATAACCAGGAGACAAGTAAAAATGTAAAAACTTTACAATGAGGTACTAAAAAATCCTGAGCAGTTACTAAGGAACTAGTGAGGACCAAATCAGAAATTACCTGATAAGAGTCAAGGACATATAATAGATGTTTTATTCATAGGAAGTTCCTGAATAACTTTGAATCAAGGACTATAGATAATAAAGAGTGAAGGGGAGCAGACCTGGAGACATTACATCTTCTAATCATTCTGCAATGCTTAATTCATGCCTGTGTACTATTTTTCTAGACACTGGAAACTAAAATATATTTATGGGGAAGGCATATTGTGTTGTTATTGCCTTTCCACAAGCCTCCACAGTCGAAATTTTGTTTATTAAATTCCCTTTTAAGGCATTAGCATCACTAATGCTGAAGAAAATGTCACCATGTGCTTTGAATATGATGATCAAAAGATTTTTTTTAGAATCCTGTATTCTCTGGATTGTTATTAAGGAACTAATTGTGAAATCACCAGTAAAAACACTGGTGCAGCTGCTTGTTAGTTTTGTAGGAGAATATTTTACTTTACTTGAGGGGACACAAAAAGAGCAGCAAATGTTTAAGTAATAAGTAAATAATGAGTAGTTAATAGTTAATAGAGTTCATCAGGAACAACTCATGTAGTTGAAGTAGCCAGTATCTTGATTCATAGATATCTACCCCGCTCCTCATCTCTGCTGTAGGTTAGCGGCTCAAGGCTATATTACCAGCCACTATATAATATGATAATAATAATAACAATAATAAAATGATATTAATAATATATAGTATGTGATAATACTGGAGTGCCTGAGAACCAAACAAACAAAAAGATGCCTCACATCAAAGTACAGTCATTAAATGTATTAAACCCAAATTTAACAGACCTAAATGCACAATATTTTAAACTTCATGTAACCAACTCTGCAATCATACGGGAGAGTCTTTCCCTTCTTAATTTACTCTAATGCCCTTGGGGCGGCGCTACCTAGCTCCCCTGAGGAAAACTAATCGCTATTCTCATTCTGTTATTCCTTGAGCTATCAGGCTACTAAATACTGACTGTAGTAATTTTTAAATAGGTGCCTTCTTAATGAATGTTCTTAAATCACTGCCTTATTTATTTATTTTTAACCAAAATGGTTGATTGTATTGTGTCTCTCTTTTGGTTACAAGGCTGGTGTGGTCATTCATTGAAGTTGGAGATGTTCAATGTATCTTATAATGTTTTTATTTATTTATTTATGCAAATGTCAGTTTTACTTGCCTGAACCTTGTGTGAGTCAGTATGCGCAGGCTAATCACCTCTTGCCTGTAACTCCACACTTAAGGTACAACCATGACAGTGGCAATGACCTTCTCATATAACTGTCAGCAAAAAAGTAAATTAGTGTATTTTCCTTCCTTTGATACAGAAGACCGGAAATAAGCTCAGTGTGCAGCTTGCAGCAGAGGTTATGGTAAAACAACAGGATCATTAATAAGATGAGACAGAAGTGTGCAATGTAACTGAGAGAATTGTAATTCACTGACAAATTGAAGCTTACTAATATGAATACGAAAACATTTAAGAATAAAAAATAAACAGTTACCTTGAGCCACTCCCAGGGCTCCGAACACTCCCACCCTGGTGTCTCTCTTCGAGGCAGGGTATGTTTTGTTGTAGTAGTCCAATGCATCATTAGTCCAGTCACTGAGCCACAGGTTCTGACCAATGAAAGCTATGTTCTGGATGAAGTAAACCAGAAAGACCATGGCAGAATATCCCCAGCCCAGGGCCCGCAGGTATTGGAGGTACACTGAGAACTTCACCTTGATTTCAAAGAGAGAAGAAAATTAGACAACAGATTTAATTTTGAGTCTGGTACAGTATGTGTCGTCGAGAGTATTGAGTAAATGTCAATTTACCTGTCCTGTTTCCATGGCTTCCTTTTCTATTAGCTTCTGGCCTTTCTTAGATTCGTCTACATCTTCTGCTTTTCTTATAGAGCTATTTTTTCTTAGTCTGACTCTAGAAAAAACAGGACAGAGCAGATGCAGTTTGAAAGCAGCATGAAAAGACTGAAAGAAAAGGCTTTTGTATGCTGTGCATGAAAACAAGAAAAACTGAGACAATATTTAAACATAAGATCTTATGGTGATGACTTGATTGTGTGCTCTATAAGAAGCTCATTAAACCCACACAAACCGTCACTCACTTAAACACACACACACACACACGCGCAGGCACGAACACACACACAAGCTGTCTTGTCTATTTTGTGACCCACCACTTGAGCAGTGCTCTAACCTGTTGCTGCGCTGGCTTCGGCGAATACTGTTTTCCCTTTTCAGTGTAACAGATACTGTGTCTTCCAAAGGAGAGTCAGGTTGAGTGTCCTCTCTTTCAGGGATGAGCTCCATGTCTGCAGTATCCTGGCAACTATCTGAATACATATGGTCCAATATTATACATGGTGTCTTACAAACATGTAGAAATATTGCACTTCATTATATTATATACTCGAGGAAATTAAATAAATACATAGTCAATATAAAGTATTGCTATAAATATAAAAAAGCCAGTATTATTGCAGCATAAACAGTATATAATGGAGCCCTTTTTTGAATTATATGATGGTTGCCCATGTGCACACCATGTACGTAATGCAGTGAGACAAAGATTAAATTACCTGATTCAGAATGGGTTCGATTGGTTTGTTCTTTGGCATATATGCCAAGAAACTCAGAAAAAGCTCCTTTTGTGGCACGAAGGCTTTTGTAGGATCCAACTTCAGAAACCACTCCATCCACCAAGACCACAATTTCATCTACATAAGGCAGGAAGTTCACTCCATGAGTCACCAGGATGCGAGTCTGTACAAACAAAGACACACGGGGGTTCAGCTGTGTAATCATAATCCTGCTGTGACAGTAAAAAGAGAAAAGATATGCTGATATGTGTTCACTGTCATAATGCATTTAGTATATTTTGCTAAACTAGAGCTGCAATGATTAGTCAATTAATTGATGGACAGAAAACTATTTTGATAAGTGAATAATGGTTTTAGCCATTTTTTGAGGTAAAATGCCTAAATTTGGATATGTCCAACTTCTGAAATCATGGTAAACTGATTGCCTTGGGTTTTGAACCATTGGTTGGCCAAAACAAGAAATCTGAAGACAGCTTTGGAAAATGATTAATCAAGAAACTCATCAGCAGATTAATTGATAAGTAAGTTGCAATACCATATTCAAATCATAGATCTTTTGAGGTGAAACATTAATACAGATCAATACTTTATATGTCGGCTCAGCACGAACCTTGTCTTTGAGGATTCCGTTGGGTCCAATCACTTTTTCAAAAAGATGCTTTCCAACATGTGAGTCAACAGCAGACAAGGGGTCATCTAACAGATAAATGTCAGCTCGACTGTAAGCTGCTCTGGCCAAGCTCACACGTTGCTTCTGACCCCCTGAGAGGTTGATGCCCTGAGGGCAGGAGAGGAGAGGAGAGGAGGGGAGGGGAGTGAAAAGAAATGGCATAAGACAATATTAGGTTTAAAGACCCATACAGAGTGTCTCTTAAAAATCCAAGGAGCTACAGTATGTTATCCATGTTTGCATATAATTTTTCTCTGGTATTTCAATTTGGGGCCAAAACATTTCTTCATTATAATGCTGCCTGACAGCTGATAAGCCTTAGTTGGAAAAGCTTCCTACCAGCACAAAATGAAGATTTTGTGCTTTGCAGACATATTGTGAGCAAGTTTTAAGTGCCAGGGTACTTGAAAATGTCATACCTGGGGAAAAAAGGAAGCCAATGTCTACTCTGACAGCAGGAAAAACATTGTGATGTTAAGTATGTTTATATACTTGGTGTGAATTGTCTAAAATATGCAAAAATGATGGTAGGGAAGGGAGAAATGACCAACAATTAATATCACACAACACTTGTATTGTGTTTAAAATGAGGGGCATTATTGGACCGTAGTTTTAGGGTTGATCATTGTGTTTGTGTTCTCAGTGAACATCCAGAATGTGTTTACAGAGAGTAACACAGAATACGACACACACAGCAACAACTCCTACGATTAATCCTTGAATCCTTGAATCTTCCACCCTCATATCCTTGAGCCCTGGCCTTACCTTCTCTCCAATCTCTGTGAAGTCACCCCCAGACAACAGCTCCAGGTCAGGGTTCAGGGCACAAGACTCTATCACCTCCTGGTACCTCCTTTCCTCATGAGGAGAGCCAAACAATATATTATCCCTCAGAGTGGCATTTTGGATCCAGGCTTGCTGTGGTACAAATGCAACAGAACCCTGGAAATACAGACATTAAAAGTCAGGCACAGAGTTCCTTTTGAGCAACAAAAGACTGTATTAGTCTAGGTTTTTATTCATACTAAACACTACACACGTTTAAAGTGGGATGGGCTCTTTATAGAAAAAGGTTCTAAAGCCTTATTAGATGGCATTGGCCACAGTTTGAAGATCTCACAATGCTGCAGCAGCCTTCAATGTTGTTTTTTCTTAAGGAACATGGGAAAAAAGAGAAACTTCCTGTTAAATATGCATCAACCTGCTTTTTGAACAAGTGAGTGGAATAACAGATGTATACTGTATTTCTGTGAAGAACAGGTTCTATTAATTAGACAGCTGTAAGTACAGGTGTGAGTAAACCCAAGAAGCACTGAGGAAGCATATAGGTTCCGGCAGACTGGGCACAGGAAGTGCATTGATGCCTTGTTAAAAACAACAACGCATTTGGACTTTGCAAATGACAAACAGAAACATTTAATACCCTAAAGAATTTACATGATGAGAAATCAAGTACTCTCTCATCACTTTTTGCTCTGAAGTGGGTGAAATATTTAATTTTCCCAGATGAAGAACCATCTTCATAAACTCCAGTGTTCAGGGGTACTTTCTGTACCTAAACATTGTTTGAAATACGTTATTTAACACATAACAGAACTTACACAATTGTGCACATTACATGTCCTTGGCTAAACCCACTAGTATTATTAGACAGATATGAAGATAGAGATTAAGTATCACCTTAATGTTGATAAAGCCTTTAGTGCTGTACATCTCTCCCAGGAGGGCTGATATCAGAGAGGACTTCCCTGAGCCTACAGCTCCCACTACTGCCACCAACTTCCCTGGCTTAATGTCCAAAGATACACTGGAAAATACACACACAATAAATGTGTTATAGTGAAATACAGCAGAGACAAATAGAATGTGTAATATTGTGTGTGTCAAAAAACATACTTCTTAAGCAGGGGCTCTGTTCCTCTTTCCCAGGCAAAGGAACCATTATTTATGCTAACAGCAGAGTCTAACAGATGAAAACAGATGGACAGTACATTTAACAACAAACAAAATACCTCACTGGTAAATAAACTTCACTGCTCAATAGAGGAACAGGTGTACATGATGATAATGAACCTACTGAAACTGAGGTCATGGCGCACAGTGTCACTATCAAGATCTTCACCTCCCAGAAATTTCTCCAGGCGCTTCCTCGACACTGTTGTCTAAAAGTGTAATAGAACATGGTTATTGGGCTAATCTAGCACATGGTTCAGTATGTCTTCATGTACCATGTTTTGTTGTGTCCTTACTTGCACCATGGCAGCAATGAGCATGGGCAGCATGGCCAGGGGAAATCGAAGGATGTTAAAGAGAGAGATGGAAGTGAAAGCCTTCTCAGCAGTCAACACATTGTTTGGGCTCACCGCTACAAACACGGCAAATGAAGCCAGAGACACCTGGGAAAGGGACAGTGTTAAAAAAAAAACATACAAAGAGTGTCCATCACCTGTTGCTCATTGTCTTTTTGTGAGGACTCACCAGAGCTGGGGCGCAGCTAAAAATGAAGGTGGAGACTGAACTTAGGTAGGCAAACTTCCTCATGACCATCAGTTCTTGACCCCTAATGCCTTCCACCTGCATCTGGAAGGATGGCTCCCATGCATATAGCTTCAGAATCTGGTGGGAGGTAGAGGGAGGAAGACGGAGTAGCGCAGAAGACATGGGAAAGGGTGGAGGAACATTGAGATAGCATTCATACTATTATGATACCGATAAACCACAGGTGGTGCATGTAGTACAATAGAAGGCACTGCAGCTTTTTCCTGAAGCAAAAAAGCCTTTCATCTGAGGAAGGCCTCACTTAGAGTCCCCCACCTTCACTAATCCCACTGCACTATTTTTACAGAAATGGAGCAGAGGCGGTGAGCCTATACCAATAACCACTGATCGTGGGCTTTTAACAATCTACATTTTCTGAATAAGGGTGCTTACCTTCATCCCATTGAGTATTTCATTCATGATTTTCAGTCTCTTGTCTTTGAACTTCATATTCTCGATCTGGAAGGAGATACTGCATATCAGTGGAGAAATGTAGCCTACTTTTGATAACATGTTGAACTGATAGTGTAGAAAAATGGTTGGCAGAATGGGAGCAACAAAAAAACTATGAACGTCAAGAATTCATCTGATTAACAGGAGATTTAAAACTGATGAAATATTGGGAAAGTAAGATTATTGATACTGACAAACTGCAATATTGACTCACTGACTGACACTAACTGACACATATATTTTGTCTTCTGTAATCTCCCAAAATATCCAATACATTTTGATCACACTGATTATTATTTCTGTGGTCACAACTTTCTGTCTTCCTAAAAGAGTAAACATGAGTCCAATAGAATCAAAGAAACTGTTCAAAAGTTCATACGTCAGAAGGTCATGTGAAAGTTGTTACCAGTGATAAATACAAAACAAAGACTGGAAACAAGCTATAAAGTCATCTGGAGTTGTTGTAACTGGTAATTGTATGTGTCCTGGTGTATTGTGTTACTTTTTACACCATATTCATAATGTGACCTAAAAGTAATAAAGATAAGATGTTAAAACTATCTTGTATGTGTGTGTAATTCTGCTGACCTGGAATTTTCTGGCTTTGGTGGCCAGCAGACCATTGATCGGCACCATTAGTACCATAACTGCCAGTCCTGCCAACACAGAAGGTCCTAACTCCATCCACAGGAAAACAATGGACAATCCGATCTGCAGAGGGCAGGACCACAGCAGGTGGATGAAGTTTGTCACATCGTTGAAACGCTGGGCATCTGCTGACATCAGATTCACTGTTTCCCCAACTGTTGACTCTTTACGAGTGTCATTAGACACCACCAATGCCTAGAGAGAAATAAGAAAGAAGGGGCAGGGGTCAAAGAGGGAAGAGGAAAGGAAGTATAAGTGAAAGGTGTAATTATTTTTCTTAAAATTCATACTCATAAGAACAGAGCAGCAGGGGTCTTTTGGAGGCATGGCTATCGATCAGGTCCCTTTAGGAAAAAATGACTGACTCTGATGTCAATCTGTAAAACTTTTTTTTTTTTTTTTTTTAAACATCAACGGTTCGTTTATTACTGTATCCACACCTACATAAGCTACTGAACAGTTCAAGAAATTTCTCTTGTAGACTGCAAGCCAGGAAATATCCCTTTTCTCAATGACAATCATGCAGTCATCACATGTGCAGAGTTTTCACTCAGGCAGATGACAAGTCTCTGAATGGGTAGTTGAAAACTGCAGGTGGTCACTCATTTCTCATGACATGCACTGCCACAGTGTTTTTTGCCACACCCTCTGAGGTAAAGTAAGATATTTTCGCTGTGCTGTCAGTTCTGAATTTACCTTTTTGTACACAGCAGCGATAATGGCAGTGCGAACCTTCATTCCCAGAACAAAGCATCGCTGGAAGTACTGCTGCAGGAACAGAGACTGCAGAAGGGCCACCACGAGCAGCAGTACTGCATACAGATAACCTTCCCAGGCATGTCTGGATTTGTCCTGAGTAAAGGAGATCATCAATCTAGGAAAAGAAAAAGGGTAGTTTATGCTGCAGCTCAAAAGTAATATTTATTTGTAAAAGATAAATAAGTAGAAATAACATTTGACTTGACATTTTGACATTGCTTTTCTTCTTCCTAACACATTTCCCCACCCCTGTCAGGCATTGTTTTTATCAATTGATGTTTAAACTAATCAATGAGTTGGGAATATTTGAGCTAAAAGGTTGGAGCATTCACAAGTCATCGTTTGAACCTCCTGAACCTGAAGATAAAACATAGAAGGTGAACAATTAGATGTATCTTGTGCTTAATGAAAGAGGTGAGAAATTATGCTCAATCTTTTTTTTTTGTGGCCTTTTCCACTCCAACAGTCCACCATCCTATTGTTTATAGCTATTTGTGTGTTGACCCTGAGTTAATGATCACAGAATGCTGACAGAGTAAGGGAGTGAGTTGGAAAGTTCAGGGCCTGTGTTGTATGTTTTTCATAAGGAATAATTGACTCATTTAAAACCATAATCAATAAAAAAAAAAGTATCTCAGTGTAACTCTTGGCAAATTAGCTCCTTACAGGACAACTACAGAAAATCTGTGAAAATCTGCTGATGCCTCAAAGAGGATTTCGTTCACTTACTTTAGGAGTTGAGGACTGACAAAGGCCAGCAAGTCCTGTAGAAGTTTGAAGAAGGCGGACTCAAACAGAACCCCCTTAAAAGTCTTGTAAATGGTGGATATCATCCATGAATTGGGGTAGTTCTCTTCCTCTTTCTTTTTCTTCTTCTCTTTTTTGTCTTCTTTCTTTCCCTTTTCCTCCTGAAGAAAAACATTGTTTGAACGTTAGTCTTTGAGGACACGCTGATTCTATACAACAACACCTAGTAGAGAACAGTAGTGCTACTAAAAATAAAATATTTTTGAGAAAATACTGCACTGAATATTTAAAGGTTTTTTTCTTCATACTCACCATCATCAGTACATCCTGACTGATACCTTTCCCCAGGCCGTTGGAGAGGCTGTTTTGAAAGGCCTCCTCCTGAGCTTTCTCACGTTTTTTCTTGTTCTGTAACCGGGCCCGAGCAGCAGCCAAATCGGACTGCATAAAATACTCGAAGCGTGTGCTGATGCAACCACTGCTGTCTATCTCGTTCAGTTCCCACATGTCTTCCTGAACCAGGGGCCGCTTGTAGCCTTTCACCACCATACTGGCAAGAGTAGGAATGCAAAATAAAAGTGAGCATGAAGCCCAGCTTGGCCCAAATGTGTGCTTGTTTGCTACGATTTTCGCTGCTGTATTTACCTGTTAAACCAGTTGAAAGTGATTCTGCTCAAAAATGGTGCACCTGCCTCGGGATTCTGTGGGAAAGAAACAATAAGGTGATGAAGGCTCAGACTGAATAACCAAAGGCACAGAATGTATTAAATTTGTTGCTCTTGGTGCTTAGGTACCTTTTCTACAAGCTCTTTGTCTTCTGGAGATAAATCAGCCACAGCAGAGAGAATAAATGCAATCAATTCCAGTCCAAATGAAATGTAGAAAAGGCAGAAACGAGGGACATCATTGATCTCTCCCTGATGGTCAAATATGGGTTAAGAACAGTGTTTAAGAATGAGGGAGGTGTAACAGTGAATGGGGCATTACTGATAACTGCTGTCAGTGTAATGATTCCAGTTTTCTCATAGCTAAAATCCCTTGTTATAAACTTGATGTCATACCAGCCTGAGTGCCTCTCGTAGCAGCGTCTGGAAAGGTAAGATGTCACACAGGACAAGGAGAAACCAGAAGAGGAAGAGAGTGGCGGAGTCAACTGCTCCTTCTGTCCGTCTCACACCCTCCTGACATAGCAACAGCAGGATCTGACAAAGGAGAAATGTCAGAACATTAAAAAAATGCCATCCTTTCATGTTGAGCACAAGAGCGAATATAGCTTTTAAAAACTTCCCATTTACCCATGACACTGCAAACAGGACAGGATTTGCGTAGTACACGCCAGGATTTTTCACTGTTGAAGGTAGATCCTTGTTTGGACCATAATCCTCTCCTAATGTGAGTGCTAGGGCCGCTATGGCAGTCAGGAGCAACAGTGACACAACAATCTGAGGGGAGAAAAGACAGACTGGTGAATAAATCATATGAATTCAAAGGGAATCTTCTGAGACTGAAAATTAACTAGTTATGATGAATCAATAGTTAAAAATGAACGAATTGTTTATATATTTTTTGACAACTTTAACCAAGAGTCATTAATCATGAATTTATTGCTGGTGTTACTGCAATTTAAATCAGCCTCCTGTTTTCTCCCTCAACATCACATCTGGACTGAAACAGTATCAGTATTTCTTTTTCTTGCTGGGTGTATTACCTGTTTGCAGAGGTAGAGCTTGGAAAGGTGTTTTGTGTTCACTTGTGTCCTCCGGAAGAGAGCCACCAGGTGCAATGGGGCACAGAGCCACAAGAACCCCAGGGGGATCCAGACTAGCACCGTCTGCTCCACACATACTGGGAGGTCTGGGTCCGCTCTATCCACATATGAATCATTCTGGAGCACAACACAGCATACATACATAAACACACATTTGAGGAGGGAACTCAATATAAGCTCCATACTCCTCTTCTGATCTCAGGTAAAGGTGAACACAAACTCACTCCTGTCCCTGTACCCCTGGAGTACCCACTATATTACACCATGGGGACATCTCACTCGTCCCTGATTAGAAATGTAATTAAGAGTGACTTACATGTGATTAAATCCTAAATCCCTGCTCACCGCTGTACACACAGCAGTACGTGTACTATGTGTTTCCGGAAAAGACAGTGATGGAGAGATGAGAGCTAATGAAGTGACAGGGATGTGGAGTGAAAGGAGCAGAACACTGAGGAGTTTAATGTGTTTTCGAACAAAAGAGCCTGAAAAAGTGAATAAATTGTGGGGTTTTGAAGCTTTAATTTCAAGCACTTGCAATTTTAAAGTCTCCATTCTCAAGCACCAGGAGAAAATATAGAGCCTAACAGTACAGTCTGTGTCTGTGTATGTATTTATGTGAAGGTGTTTCACTCTTATCAACTAAATGGACCCAAAATAAGTCTTACCTCCAGACTAAAGTCATTAGAATACAGTTTATATTTTTCTGCTGAAAGTAAATTTGATCCAAAACTTTTCTTCCATTTCAACTGTTTCTTACAATCATAGTAATGTAAGTTACGGCTCATACACATGCACTGCAGCTGTCAGATATGCCGAGTCATGTCTTACCTAAGAATCATTATTGTCTGTCATGCGTCACGTGTTCACAGAGCTCACTGTGTACAGGGGTGAAAATACTATGTAATGCTTTCAGATTAAAGTATAATCAAACAACCTATTGCAACCTAAACATTTTTCTTGAATATCTTAGAAGTTTTTTTTTTAATTACTTAAATAGCTTTAATAGGTGCTTCATATTCATCTATCATTTACTGATAATATGACCACCTTTGCAAAATAACACAATTCAATATAGAAGACCTGCAATACAACAAAACAACTTGATTAAACTCACAATAATAAGTAATAATAATTTTGTTTAATCTGTGTCAGAGGTGATAATGTAAGTACTTTATCATAACAGCATAATACAAAATAAAAGGAATAAAAGTTACAGTATATAGCCATCCAGAAAAGAATACCACAAACTTGAACCTGAAAAATGTCAACAAAATCGAATCAACATGTGACAATGAAAAGTTTGTACTTGTTACTGGGATACTGTATGTAATTACATTATGGAATACAGTTGTTACTGTTATTATGTCCACCATCTGCATTCAAGTAAATTCAGTGTATGGTTTAGCCAGTGAACATATATGTGCATCAGAAGCTTTTTCAGTGTTTGAGACTAAAAAGTGTATTTTCCACAACCCCACTGTGGCCTCTTTTGGCTACATTAACCCTCAACTCACCCAGAAGGTGGACCCACAGTACTCCTCCAGAGCTGCTGCACACATGGTCCACACTGATGGCTTCAGTTGCCCTTAGATGACAAGACAACCAGACAAGTGTCACCCTCAGCTTCGCTGCCGTTCAGGTCGACTCAAACGGTCCTAAACTCTCTCCTGGTCCACCCACACTCCACAGACAATTACAGGATGTGACACTGAGGGACTTTGAGCCATGAGGCTTTTAAGCTGAGAGCAAGATTTGCGACCTCCTTATGCAGACAAAAAACAAAAACTGGTTGCCAGAGATTTACCGAATAAACGTGAAGAGCAGATGGTTAAAATCTAACTTGAAACTTGATCTTTCTCCTTTTAGGTCAATCTTACGGGTTGTCTTCTTGCAGTCCTCTGTGATTTGTTAGATGTTTGAAAGCGCTCACATGCTGTCTTCCTGTTGGGTAAATGAGGATCCAGGTCCATAGACACAACGCTTACATGTCTAAAGTTCAACATTTCAGGCAGATGACCGCATGTGAGAGAAAAAAATTGAGAGAGAGGAGTTACACAAGTATTCCTTTGCTCCTTTCCTTGTGTCAAGGGTGGGGCGAGTGGGCAAATTAGACCCCTTTTCCTGTTGTGTTTCCACTTCTCATTTGCTGCATGCCTTCACTCTCTCTGAACTAGAGAGACCCATTTTCGGAAACACCAGTCACATCAGATTAATTTTAGGCAGCCATGCATTCGAATGAAGCTGGTGGGCTTATAGCCAGTGAAGTGCTGAAAAAGATGCAGAACTTTTGTCTAAAATAACTGTTAACTGTTAACTGGTGGGAATTTGGAGAGGGGGGAAGGGTGTTTACTGCTTGGCTCTTTCCCTTTCTTTTCTGTGTGTCTCTCTCCACTTCCTATTCTGATCAGGAGGAGGACTCCACAACCAAAATATGCGCTGTGCACAAGAGCTTCAAGCCATAGTGGGATTGAATACAGATTGACTTCTGTCATCTGTGCTTTCAAAACTTTTATGTAAAAGCTCTAAGTTTTCCCCTCGTGTCATTTTAATAATTGCTACCAGACACTGGTTCAATACACATCCTGCAAACAGAACAAAAGGGAACTGCTGCACATGTATGCAAGAGTCTGTCTGAGTGGAAAGAGGGAGAGGAAAATAAATCAACATAATTGTTCAGTCCACATGTATGTGTCATTCAGCAGCCTTGCACTATGCCTCAATGTGGCAGTTTCTAAAAAAAGACAGCTTTTACAACAGCTGATACATGTTTTCTTTGGTAATGTCAATGAGTAAAAATTGTGAACAACTCACTTCTTATAACACAATAAAATTAATAGTCATAGAAAAATAGAAATAGCAAGGTCATGATGAAGTGACTTGTTTACAAGCAGCAAAACACACCCTTTATTAGCATCTAAGTATGTGTGTGAAAAGTCTTTCACTGAATGGGATGGTCCTAAAAGATACTACTCTGACTGTGAGAAGGTTAATCATTACATGTTTGATAACACCACATGGGCCTGTAAACAGGTTGACTCACTATGCGTGTGTAGCCTCAAGGACAGGCATGTCACATGTGAAGGCAACTGATATGTAATCAAAGAATTGTATCTACTGTTCTATGTATAAAGTAAATCATGATGTTTTAATGGGCAGTGCCTATCAGCCCCAACTGAATATTGTCAGACAATAGTGAAGGCAGTTAATTTGAGCAGCTTTTAGTTAGATTAGACTATTTTGTTGACTACAGTTAATGAAACTTTTTTAAACACAATCTGACTAAATGCAACCAATCCCATCAAGTACAGTTCATCACTGATGTTAAACTGCAATGCTCACACAGTCAAAACTTTATGGAGAAATGACATCATACAACTAGATGACATTATAGCTGACCAGGGAGTTTTCTGAGAAGTACAGGAGGTGTTTTTGATGACACTGGATGACTTTGCTCTGTAAAACCCTGAACAGGTGTGTTTACAACAGTCCAGGTTATGGTTCTGGGGAGGTTCTTTTTTTAAGACATCCAGATTAGTTAATAAACCTACTTCTTGAAACAATTTCAGGATATGTGCTTGTATGGGGTCACAGACTCTTCAATGTCTTCAATGTTACATTGTGTGCTGACATATTACTGGCCTGGAAAGTTCAGGTTAAATAAAATCCATTTGAAAAGCACACATTGTTTTTATGCCCACTAATAATTTAGTTAAACAAGTTGAAAATGAACTGCTAGACAAACAGGAGAATTGAACCTTGTGATGGAAATAACTATAATCAATCACCATGTCAGTTGCCCATTAACTGTCCATTAACCTTTGCTACTCTTCTTTTATTAGGCCAGTATTTCATGAATTGACTGAGTGAACCACTTAAGAATTCCAATGTGCATATACCTTGTACCTGTGCAAATGGCAATTAAGTCTCTGAATATCTCTTGAATGTTAATATTAAAACAGTGCAACATAGTGTTGAAATATTTTGACTTTTATTAAATTCTGAGCAAACTGAATCAAGTCACATTGTTTCTGTCATCATAAAAAATAAAGTAGATTAGGTCCCAGCTAAGCTATATCTTCAAATGTTTAGGGGGAGTGCTGTGAATAAATATAGTTCAACTATAACTCGAAACACATACTGTGCTGAAAGCAAAAGCAGCACTGATCACTATTTTTCTTTTGTTTTAGGAAAACATCATAACATCTACTGTGTATTTTATTACACTATCTCTAAGGCCACATAAAAGGTACAAAACAAGCACGAAAATTATTCATCACTCTCCGCAGTGTGAGACATTATGATAGACTGCATTTCCCAGAAGGTTGCAGGGCTGTCCCTGAGCTCTAACTTCACAAAGACTGTTTGACTGGTGATTAAAACAGCACTCTATGGAAATTCTGAAATGTCTTCTTATTTTGGGCTTTGAAGAGAAATAAATGATGACAAATCAGTATAACCACTTGCGATCATTTCGAGGTATCTGTTTTGTCGTCTCTCATGATTGTCCAGTACCCATTCACAAGGTATTTCTGGCTATTGCATTAAGAGTGCGGACTTTGCTCACGTCTGCCACCTTCAGGCCGTACTCAGGTGCTGAAAAAGCAGCTCCCATCGTCACACAGCTGTTCCTGTACATAAAAACATTATCAGACAGAAAGGAACAAAATGAATAAGAGTTTTCATGCTTTATCAAAAAGTTACAAAAATCTTGTGATGTATGTGCACAAGGTTCAAATCCCATCTCTCGAGCTGAATGAACAGATGCTGAATTTAAATGAACAAACCTGAACTTCATGGCAGAATCCTTGCTGGAGCGGGCAGAACAGTGGAACTCCTGAGCCCCTGATCCCTCTAAAATCCTCTGCAGATTTCTCTCTGTGATCCCACCTCCTGTATTAAAAAAGACATAAACAAATGATAATACAAAAACACAAAAATCTACACACAAAAGAAAAAGTGAAAGTACTGACCTGGCATGATGATAATTCTGCCTTTAGCCTGGAGTTGCAGAAAGGTGAAAATTAGGATGTTAGAATGATAGAAAGGAAGAAACACAAGCTGCTTGCCTACAACAATATAGCAGCATTAAAAAAAAAGTCATGTTTTGGCAGCTTGTTTACATACATGCAGTTTATACATACTTGATCAATAAACCGTTTAATAAGAGGGAGTCCTTCCAAAGCAGAGCTGTCACAGCCACTTGTCAACACACGTTGGAACCCTAATGATACCAGAGACTCCAGAGCCACCGTTGGGTCATGAACCATGTCAAAAGCTGTGGGATCAATATTAGTTTAATGAACATAAGTTAAGACTCAAACACTAATGAAAGCACTCCAAACTGTTGTGTCCAAGTTTAAAGTCTATATGTGATTCAAAAGAGTAATGTTACCTCGATGGAAGGTGACTGACAAAGGACGAGCAGCAGCTAGTGAACAAAAGGTAACAATCAGAATAATAAACTTACAAGCAAAACAAACCTCAACCAAGGATGCAATATAAAAAAGTTACACTTTCTAACAGAATGACTGAAGCTTTGCCTGTGCATTGTGTGGAGCTGCCAATACATACACTACCGTGTCTACAAGAACCTCATGACCTTTTATCATTTTCACTTGCAAGAAAAGGTTTGTTTCTATGACTGAACTTTGGGGATTTTTACTCTCTAGATTTCCAAAGTATATGACTACTGATTTCTCACCATAAACATTGTGCACCAAAACTCCTGTAACAGCCTTTAAGATATTGACTGCTACATATTATTTAGCTGTATTGACAGCATTTACTTCCTTAAGTTATGTTTGTAAAGTAAGACATTTATATAGTATATGGTTATTTTACAGCTTGTGCATTTACAGCTAGGCGAGCTGTTCTAGTTGAGCAGAACTACGCATAAATACGCATAACTGTATATTATAATGGATCAATGAGGAGGTTTTGAGGTGCTATAGCAGAGTACCTGGTACCCGTCATTGTAGATCAAATGTGCACACACTACCCAGTAACTCCATGCACAGCTCTGCATCGACCCGGCCATCCTCTGTCAGGGCTCCCAGCACCAGTCCGTCGGCCCCATAGCTCTTCATCAGCTCTATGTCTTTCCTCATCACCTCCACTTCCTGGTCTGAGTACAGAAAGTCCCCACCACGAGGCCGTATCATCACGTACACTGGAATTTTGACATACTGCTTCACTACCTGCAGCAGACCTGTAGCAGAGCAAAATATGGTGTTAGTGAGATTGTGTTGTTTCAGCAGATACTCAAGAATTCAGAGCTGTGTATGGAGCTGAGGTGCACACACCTACAGTGGGAGTGAGCCCTCCCTCCAGAAGACTTGAACACAGCTCAAGCCGACCTGCACCTGTCAGAAGACAAGACACAATAAAAGCTCAGACTGCACTTAAAGGTGCCATTAATGGTCCATGACATTTCAGAAAGGAAATAACACTGCTTGCCCTTTTAGTGTAGAAAGGTATTGGAGTATAATTGTTGTATGGCAAGTTGAACATCCCCTCTTTCCAAGTACAACTGCCAATTTAATCTATCCAACCAGTAATGTAAGTCATTGTGAATTGAAAAGAAGAAGCACAGTGAGTGCTCACTACACATTACCAACCTCCTCGTTCAGCATTGACAGCAGACTCCACGGAGTCCACACACACCTCCATTAAAAAGCTGTCTGCCATTCTGGACAGGGACAGGGACAGGGACAGAGAGAGAGAGAGAGAGAGAGAGAGAGAGAGAGAGAGAGAGAGAGAGAGAGAGAGAGAGAGAGAGAGAGAGAGACAGAGAGAGAGAGAGAGAGAGAGAGAGAGAGAGAGAGAGAGAGAGAGAGAGAGAGAGAGAGAGAGATTCATTGTGAATTTGTTAGAAAAACACGGTCACAATTCTTTAGCTACAAATGTTAATATTTATATATAATACAACTAACCTTACCTGTTAAATACACTTCCTATCGATTCATGGGACCTTATCTGTCGATTGGAGCAAACAAGAAGTCAGTACTTTAGTGTTGTGGGTGACTCACTACCGTGGATAAGTGTCTTTCCGGATCGTTGAATTTTAAACACCGGGTTTGGCGGGTGGGAGGCGCTACAGTACGTAGAGGCAGGGTAAATGCTCGACTGTCACCACCCATGCGGGATACGCTGTGAAAAAGACATATACCGACGCTCCAATTATACAATAAAAAAAAAAAATTACAAATTGTATTATTTGTTATCAGTGTATGTCTTTGATATGTATGTTTAGGTATCGAGTAATCAAGATAAATTAAAATTATAAATTAAAAAAACCTTTATAAATGTGTTGTGACGTCAGGAGGTCAGAGTTGAAATGTACATGGCAGCCGTAGGAGACATGATTTTGTAAGAGCTGGTTACCTAAGTCAAGCTTCATCACTTACATCAGTACTGCAGGACAGCATACACCAGGACACCAAGATGTTGCTCTCTTCGTTACGGACAACATTTTTTTGCGGTTGCAGGAGAGTTGGAAACGGATTTCAACACAGCAGTGTGAGTAATAAAGCTAGCTGCTAATATTAGCTTGCCAGGAAAGCATGAAAAAGGTCAAACAGGGTCTATGAGCATTCGCCAAAACGATGACACGATTTGTTTCGCTGCTTGTTAAAGGTTTATTTGTCATAACTTTTTCAGAGGGCGGTTATCTAACGTGTAAGCAGTAAGCAAACTAAGACAACGTTTTCACCAGCCAGCAACTCTTAAACTGTCATCAGTAGAAAGGACCAACTGTATCAGGCACTCTTATAATGTATTAATTACATTATGCATGCATGGCCAAAAGAATGTGGACAACTGACCATTACAGCTATATGCATTTATTCAATGTATCATTTTTCAGACTTATTTTATAGCACGTTTCAAACAAATTAAATGCAATCTGAAGTTCTTTGCAAGTGATTGATAAAACGTCTTTAATTTACTGTGCATAATCTTGTGGATTGGATCATTGTTATGTTAAAATAGGAATGGACCATAGGAACATACGGTCTGTCCACATACCTTTTGCCATAAAATGTGCTTTTAGCAATGATTGATTATAGGTTGTATCTACAAGTCTTACATAAAATCTTTCCTCTCCTTCTCAACAACATCAGCGGAGTCCACAGCTAAGACAATGGCTTGTGAGGAGAGGCCAGAGCACCATCACAGCTGAGGCAGGCGCCTCCTCCGCCCAGGCAGCAGCTACTGTCCCTAATGCAGCCACAAATCGCATAGTGGGTCGCTGGTTACTTGGCTGCAGCGGACTTGTTGTGGGCGCTGTTGTCTTGGGTGGTGTCACCAGGTAAATTACTTCAAAAGGGATATGTCTGCAGTCTTCTTTGTATTTAAAGAGGAGTTGAAATATAATTATGTGATTTTTTTCAAACAAGGCTCACAGAATCTGGTCTCTCCATGGTTGACTGGCATCTGGTGAGAGAGATGAAACCCCCTCAGTCGCAGGCAGAGTGGGAGGCTGAGTTTTCCAAATATCAACAGTTCCCTGAATTCAAAATGTAAGATGTCTTTTTTTTCTGTTGTATTGTGCTCTCTCCACGAAAAATCAAGTCAACATAAGTTTGGAACTTGCTGTCATTTTAAAAGTGATATGTATCTCTCATTACAGACTAAACAACAGACAAAAACTACATTTAAGTCTGTAATGTTTTCTAATGCTTCCACAGGTTTGTTCACATCAGCAGTGACTCTAAACATTTAAACATAAACAATCTATGTTTTCAGTTATAAGAAACACTGCATCAATATTATGTATTAAACAAGAATATGTGTTGGGCCATACAATCAGAGATTCATTTTTAGGTGTCATATTGTTTTCTCAGAATGAACCATGACATGACTCTGCCAGAGTTTAAGTTTATCTTCTACATGGAGTGGGGTCACCGTATGTGGGGCCGGCTGGTTGGACTGGCGTATATACTCCCTACCATGTACTTCTGGAAGAAAGGGTACTTCACCCGCTCCATGAAGGGAAAAGTGCTGGGGCTTTGTGGATTTGTCTTCTTCCAGGTGAGATATTCTACAGATTCAGTGATTTTATAGGAACATAGGAGGAGCACAGGAAGTGAATCACTAGCTCACTTTTCGTGCTGTTTTTTTTGGAGGCAAGAGATTGTAGGCATCTATACTATTTGTCTAACAAGTTTAACATTATGAAATGTACTATGAAAGTTGTTCATGGCATTATTCTGTGTGTTCTCTCAGGGTCTTCTTGGTTGGTACATGGTAAAAAGTGGTCTGGAGGAGAAGCCTGAGTCCTATGACATCCCACGGGTCAGCCAGTATCGCCTGAGTGCTCACCTTGGTTCCGCCTTGCTACTCTACTGTGCCAGTCTCTGGACTGGGCTTACTCTGTTGCTGCCTGTAAGCAAGGTACTGCAGAGAGGGGAAACATCCATTTTAATTATTGGCTCTATTTGAAGAAACAGAGTTCTAATGTCGGTCAGTGTCACATGAGCTTTTGTTTATTTATTCATGACTGTTCTTGGCACCTCTTTTTTTTTTTCTCAGATGGCAGAAACCAAACATCTCACGCAGCTCAGGAGGTTCGCCAAGGGTACCGGTGGACTCGTCTTCCTCACTGCTCTTTCAGGTACTGCTTGTTGAGCCATGTTAAAAATATAAATGTGTAAATGCCCATCTTTTAAAATAGTCATTAGGAGTGATTTTAGTTTCACAGCAAGTCTCAGTTTAAGGAAACATGACTTAATTTGGTCATCAAAATTTGAAATTGGACAACCTACAGTTTTCAAAGCCACGGTACAACACTGCACCAAACTGTAAAAATGCTGTAAATATGCAGAGAGTTGAGGGAAACCATTCTGTAAATGTAATATTGATGTGAATGTAAAGTAATACACATACAGATAAATATTATGTAACTTTCTTTAAAATGCTTTGTTGCAGGTGCTTTTGTTGCTGGTTTGGATGCTGGGCTGGTGTACAACTCCTTCCCTAAGATGGGAGATCGATGGATCCCTGATGATCTACTGGCTTTCTCTCCCTCCCTCAAAAACTTCTTTGAAAACCCCACGACAGTGCAGTTCGACCACAGAATTTTGGTATGTCATAGAAATAATCTTTTGGGCAACATTTCAGTATCTTATTCTTATTACTCTGCATTATTTAGCCCTTTCTCTTATCTGACAGTGATTTAGGAGACTGCAGTAGGTTGTTAATGTTCTTCTGTCTCTTTCCCTCCACCAGGGGATCTCCACTGTGACAGCAATTACAGGCCTGTATCTCTTCTCAAGGAGGATGGTGCTGCCCAGAAGAGCCAGAATCGCCATCAGCCTCCTTGCAGCAATGGCATATGGACAGGTAGGCATGTTATTCAGAGTCCAGGCACAAATAACTCTTGACAAGTCTGCTACTCTTCATTGTAGCTAAACTCTGCATGTTTGTGCTTTCCAGGTTGCCCTTGGCATCAGCACCCTGTTACTGTATGTACCCACTCCACTGGCAGCCACTCACCAGTCTGGCTCTGTGGCGCTTCTCTCACTGGCCATTTGGGTTCTGGCAGAGCTCCGAAAGATGCCCAAGTAAATGCCTACTCCTTTATGGATAAATTGAACCCCTAACTAGCCACACCTCAAGCCTCCTAAGAGTCAGCAGTGCTCATTTTAAATAAGGCATTAAGAGGAAAAACAGAGAGATGGGTTTCAACGAAGACTGGACTTTTATGCATATGCTGAAGCATCTGTCCTGTGGTTCTGCAATGGAATCCACATGTGGTGACACTGAATCAGGTCACCATGCAATAATTACAGCAGGGGTGTTATTTGAATGCTCTGGATAAGGATGTTTCAAGGGTGTCAGTGAAGAATTGACTGAGCTATTTGTGGATGCATGTTGCCATCAGAGGATGATAAGTGTTTTGTAAGGGATTAAACTAAGACATGCAAAAACAAAAATCAGCAAATTTTCAACTTCTGGCTGGTTACTAAGTGGTTACTTACCTGTTGCCTTGTGTCTATCACACACTGCCTGTTAGTTGAATGAGATGTGGCTGTTTGGAATGTATAAGTGTATATTTAAATTATGAACCATTTCTTGCTGGCATGATGACTATAAATTATAAGGTTAAAAAAATGTGGGATCTTTATTCTTGCTTTGTACTGTATCATTAGAAATGTAAAACTTAAAGTGGTGTTTTTTAATAAAGAAATTAATGTATAGATATTCAAACTCGAGTCAATTTTGCATAGTAACTGTGATTTTTATTGTCTGTACAAAATATACACATTTTGAATACGTAATGCAACCAGTTGAGGCTAGCTATCTAGACAGTCAGTACAACGGGTTAGTAGGTTTTCATTGTTCTAGACAGTACATGCGGGTATAGACAGGTTTTACATGTGGTCAGGAATGGAAGTTAAAAACTGTTGGCAAGGGACAATCAGAGCTAAACCTCTTTTTTCCAGAAAAAAAAATCCAGAACAAAGAAAAAAAGAAACTACAGGGTTGGAAGTGCATATTTTCATTAGGGCCTTATTCTGACCTGTTACTGTGCTCTCAGAGGAATCAGAGGTGGGATGAGTGGAAAAGTGCGGATACATAATAAAAGACATTATTGCTATTCCATGTGAGTCTCTATTTAAAAGAAGTTAAAGCCTATTTAATAACCTCTTGAGTGCCTCTGGTATGTATACCATATTCATCAAGGACAGTTCTTGTGTGAAAAGGAGCAAACCTTGGGTTTAAAACCTAAAATTACACTGATTTGGACAGTGTACAGGTAAACCACAGCCAGTTTACCAGATTACATCCTGTTTTATTTCTGATTGGCCCTTGCCGAACCAACTACAAAGTATCTCCCTCTCTCTTCACCCATAGATGGGCTGTATGTCTTAACTTCATATACATCTTTAATGTAATTTCTCCTCTTTGGTGTTACAGAGAGAGGGGGAATATGGGGGGGTGGTTAAAAAAAAAAAAAAGTCATTAAACCATGTCTCTCTCACTACCAGTACACACACACATATTATGCCTCTTTGAATTACAGAAGTTGAATGATCCTAATTTCATGTAACAAGGGTTTGGATTTTTTTTTTTTTAATTAGTGGTAAACCTGCTACGACTACGTGACATTTCCGATTACGAGAAGTTCACAAATACAATCTGTAGTCTAATAAATTCCCATTGAATGTGTATTGATAGACTAGTACAATTGTGGTATGCCAGTCCCATGTTGAGGAGTGCTGGCATGGTCAAAACAGCTCGTCAACAGGAGGGCACTTGCCACGTTGTACTGCATCATATGACACCTCTGGGAATGCTAGACAATGTACAACAGTCAATAGACACCTACAGCTAGGACTGTAATAGTTTGGAAGGCCAGGAATTATTCTACTAAAATCTCATGAATGGAGGTGGGTGTATTCCCCATTAGAGTCTTACACAGGTAAGATGGATGACATTTCTTTCTGTTACACATGCACACACACACAAAGGGTGAGGCACATGTGAATGACTGGGGACAGCAGACAGACAAGCAGACTTTGGAGTATCTCTGTAAATACATAATTGGATATTAGTGACATCATCATGCGATATTGAAATCCGTTCCTCGTTGAAAACAACACCTCCACCTGTAACACAGGACCGCTTGTATATCCCATCCGTCGAGTCTTCCCTCAGGAATGTCTCTCTCTCTCTCTTCTCCCCTAGATGGCGGTAGATTCATTTTAAATTCATGGCCAGGGCATGAGCAGTCAAGCAGCTTCAGGGAGGTGTTACCCACATGCACAGAGGCAGGATAAGATTCCCAAACCAAAATCACAGCCATCACGGAGGAAAAGGGTAAAAATGATCAAGGACTGGGGGCAACTTCCTCCCTATAAGTTCAGCCATTACAGGCCATAGTAGTTATTTTGTCAGCAATAGTAATAAATTAAAGTTCAAATAAAACGTGGGAGGACTTGCGGGTGCCAGTGTCCATGAGCCCACTGCTTGCCTTCGTTCTCTGTATCTCTGGGGTAAACTAAGGTTCTGCATGATGAGGAGGGGAGTCGGGGAAACTCCATTGTTGCTTGAAGAACGGCCACTGGGGGTCCAGGAATAGGGAGAGGGCCTCTCAGTGCCCTCTAGACCCACAGCTCTTAACAGAAACACCCACAAGCTTGCAAGTCAGAAGACATCCACTCACACACACACATACGCATTCACAAACTCTTGCTCTCTTTCAACCCCAATTCCTCTTACACACATGCCCCTCCCTGGTGCCAGCGTACTCTCTGGTCCAGGTTCTTAGATGACGTTGTCAAACAGCTGCATGGACTGCATGATGTTCTCATCCTAGAGAAAGATGAAATGTTTGGGTAAGGAATCAGTCCCATTTCTCACCTCTTGGAGGAAGGATTTTTTTTCAACCTTTGGACAGACCCAGGCTAACTGTTTCCCTAATTGCCTCCTACTTGTAGCTTTATATTTAAAGGTCCAGTGTGTAGAATTTAGTGGCATCTAGCTGAACAGACCTCTGAAAAAATTGAATATTGCATTCATAAGTCTGTTTTAATTAGTGTATAATCACCTGAAAATAAGAATCATTGTGTTTTTGTTACTTTAGAATGAACCCTTTAAAACTACGTAAGGAGCAGGTACCTTTCTACAGGGGTGGGTGGGAGGGATGGGGTGGGGAAGGGTATTAATTTGGTTGCAATGCAACCTCACTGCTTGATGCCACTAAAGGTTAGACACTGGTCCAATAGAACTGGTATCAATCTTCTCATCTAACTCTTGTTAGGACAGCAAACCAGAATGTTTCCCAAAATGTAAGACTATTCTTTCAAGGCTTGAAAATCCAATTCTCTGCCCTACCTTTTTGCATGACTCAATAAACTCCTCTACGGTGACCACCCCATCTTTATTTCGGTCCATTTTCTGAAAGGAACATACAGCAGTCAGAGATTAATTTACTGAAAACTACCATATATTCAAGAACTTTGCACTTTATCTTATTTTTAGAACTTGTCAGTATATCAAGTCTGTGGATTTGAACCTGGAAGAAGCTTTCCACATGTTCTCTGGGGGCTTCGTCCTGCATAGTGGGGTATGTGTACTTCCCCATCATGTCATAGATGGACGTCATGATGTCCAACATCTCCTGCAAAGTGAAGGACAAAAGGGAGAAAAACATTGCTGAAGATGCAGAAATTGTTGGTCACTGGAAATAATCACTCAGAAGGAAAAGAACATTTCCAAAAATACTAAGGTGGATAGATGAGTTATAGGCTAAGTTTTTTTGATAAGAAGTGGGAGTTTTGCCACTAGGCTCATTAAACACCTATCTTTAAAAAAAAAAAAAAGACAAAACATCTTATTTTTGTAATGTAATTGTTGTAGGGCTATAACTAATGTTTTTTTGTTTTTGTTTGTTTTTTGTTTTCAGGTCTAAAATGTAACCAAAAAAATGCATGGAAATGTTCCTTCCCCATCAAATTAATAGTGTAGTACATTATACAATGTTAATTTAATCTAATTTAATTCAGTTAATTATTAATCGAATATGGAGTCTGCAACCATTTTTCTTTCAGCCACACCCAAAGAATAGGGTTGTATTATAGTTATATACAGAGGTGTTGTGCCCCTTTAACATTTTGATATTGGGTGGCTTTAAATGGTTACATTTAATAATCAAAGTTTTTAATTATCCTTTAAAATCACTTTTATGTATGCTTATTCATATTTAACCCCACAACATGTTTGTGAGCTTTCTTTACATGAATTATCAATAGTTCTGGCTAGATAACCAGCTAACATTACCTTTATCACAATTTCTTGTTCAATATTGTTATTAAATGCAATATAGTGTTTTAGAGTAGTTAGTAGGCAGTTTAAACATAGAATAAATGTAATAAATGTAGAAGTCGTGGCAGATAATTACCTGTAACAACTTAGTTTGGTGTGAACATTAAGATATTAATTGCGAAACTGTGCTGCCTCAAAAAACATGGTGCCCCTGTTATATGAGGTCATAAATAGTATACTGCAAGGTATGTGTGTGTGTGTGTGTGTGTGTGTGTGTGTGTGTGTGTGTGTGTGTGTGTGTGTGTGTGTGTGTGTGTGTGTGTGTGTGTGTGTGTGTGTGTGTGTGTGTGTATGTTACCTCTTTGGTGATGCAGCCATCCTTGTTCAGGTCATAGAGGTTGAACGCCCAGTTTAACCTGTCATTAATAGTCCCTCTCAGAATGATAGACAGGCCAAATACAAAGTCCTGAGACAGAAGGGGAACAATTTACTAGGTCGTTTTGGAATTGCCCACATCTTGACACAGTAAATGAAGTCAAATCTACATCACAGCCGTAATATCTGTGGGCAGGTGTTTAGAGGGAATACATATTTGTGTGGCTGCAAATTCCACTAGAACACAGATTTACTTTATCTCTCAAAGGAAGCTGTCGTAAAAATAAAGCTCACCTCAAAACTAACCGAGCCATTCTTGTTAGTGTCGAAGGCTTCAAACAGGAAATGTGCATACATACTTGAATCTGCAAAGGTAGAGAACTTACAGTAACCTGCATGCCCTCGAAACATGAAGAAAAGTCTTTGAACAGCTAGGATTAGTAGCAAGCTAAATATAGCCTAGATATAAAAATGATTTGAAATACAACTGGAGGCGAGTGGTTAACATTTCATCAACCTAAATATCATGAATTGAAAAATTGCCTCTTTTCAGAGCATGTACTATAGTTCAGCAGAGCAGATTTATAATTTAGATAATTATGTTCATTTCATTATGATAATTAAATCTACATGTGTACCTTTACTGTACAAAATCAAATACATTGATGATATTTACCTTTTTTATCTGAACTTTTCAAGATGAATGATGACAGAAAGGAGGGCACAAATTACAGTATTGTGGAGCCCCTCAGGTTTAGTGGTAGCAGCTGATAACTCACCTCCCTGAGGGAAGAACTGGGAGTAGATGTTCTTAAAGTTCTCCTCATTCACCACACCACTCGGACACTCCTAGGATACAAATGTGCAGGCATAAAACTCATTAGTTCCCATATCGTACTGAATATAAAGGACAAAATGGTAACTTCAGCTTCAACCAGACTGCTCTAAACGCTGATGATTTAATTAGAACAGACTTTTTTAAGGTTGTTTTTTCGATTTGCAGTCTGTCTCGTCCTGTCTTGTCACTCTCTTCTTCAGCCAGACCTACATTTTTGAAGCCCCTGTAGAGGACTTGCAGCTCCTTCTTGGTGAACTTAGTCTGCTCCTGCAGCTTGTCCATGCTTTCAGGGCGATGACACACAGTGGATAGCTCAAAATCATCTTCCTCGCTGTCTGTGTGAGGGAGAGACAAGTGTTAGTTAGCACTTATTGCCACTACACTAATCCTAACCTCTAAGGCTGCCATGAACTGGCCAACATATTTATATGAAGACATTACACTCATATTGATAGTGACATCATCATACACTATGATGTCTTCTGAGTAAGTTGAAAAATATTCTATATGCACAAAACAATGCTGTTTGACTGAAACAAAACATGACTTAATGCAAATTTCTATATATGATTATGAGGTTTCTAGGTTGAATAATTTGCACACATCTTTTTTACAGTTCTTTATAACACAAAGCAGAACATTGTCAGTAAAGCATCTTTAAAATGTCTTACTATTTGTCTGAAAACTCAAGCTCAAGCAAAGCTCAAGAAATTGGAGAGAAACAGAGGAATTAAGAATAGGTTTAATGAAAGTGGTCAAGAAGATACAGAGAGAGGAGTCACGGTCACTAAAACACATCTCATTCGCATTCCAGCTGTTTCTCCAGCCATAGATAACAGTCACCTATAGCATATGTCACCTCACTTTAATCTCCATCTTCCTGGTACTTCTATTAACATACATAACACACTCACACACGTATACACACGCACACACGTTCTGCAACCCCAGGGGACAAGACGCGCTTCAAATCACAAAACAGGAAAACTGGTCTGACCCATTAGCTGCAGTAACACCAGAGAGTGTTTGGTTTGTTGGGATTGAGTGTGTTCCTGTGTGACTGTGTGGGTTTAAGTGTGCACTGAATGCTTTAGTGTCTGTATGAATCTTCTTAATTCATTAAAGAGGCTGGACACATGGGAGAAAGTATAGAGAAGAGAGTGAAGGAGCACTTGCTTTGACTGATTGAGGGGGCAGCCGAGGGCTTGCAGCACGGCAGCAGCTTGAGGAATCGCTGCTTTATGGTTTTTTTGCTTTGGCTGGTGGAAGGATTACCTGCAATCGCCAACCATAGCACAAAGATTAGACACACACACACGCAAAACTGCGATTTAATTCTGTTTTCACACGCACTCACACACATGCACACATGCCTGCAAAAAAACATACTCCATGCAACAGATGGTTGAAAAAGAACAAATTCATGCCATTTAGTTAAATTGGTAATTGCCTGCTGACCTGGATTAGCAATGGGAGACCACGAGAACCACTTCAAACAGTAGATATTACAGCACAACAGCAGAACTGTGTGTCCCCTAGAAACACAGTTTCCCTTATCAGACTGACTCTCTTATCACAATGCTACATTCAACATACTGCATGAAATATTAGAAAGCCCAGTGGAGAGTATCCATTCAAAAAAGGAGTCCAACATCAATTTTAATTCACAACTGACCTAAACAAAGACTCTATCTCATTTCGGAGTAAAATCTAATTTGTCAGACATAAACTCTACTTCAGCTGGAAGTATGTGGCAGAGATTGGTAATCTGTCAATATGAAAGGCACATAGAGGAAATAAAACACATATGCAAACGTGAACCTGCATACTTACTCTTGCTTCTTAGTTTCCATAGTAACAGGTCGCTAACCCCTTTCAGCAGGACCCCAGCAGTCTGAGGGATGAAAGCCATGATGGGGTAGTAACCAACATAACCACTGCACTTCAACTGACTATATAGCCTCTGTGATGTGTCACCCTGTTGTCCCATGAAGTCTCGGAAACTCTGGCTAGGGCTCTGGCGTCATTTGAAGCAAGAGCAGGTGGAGCACATCGGCCAATACAAACATGATAAATACATCCAGCCGCCTAGCACAGGCCCAGCCCTCTGCCCCAGGGCCTGTGTAAGTACATTATCTTTTTCCATGGACCCAACCTGACCATCAAACAGGGATAAACATTAAATACTTAACCAACAGCCAAAGTATCCTTGACCTGTTTATTATCAGGTCACAGATACTTATGACAGTCAGAAGAAAAATTATGTAGTGAAGGCAATCCACATGACAAGTAATGTTTATATGACCGTGAACCTTGTCATCGTTAACCTTTTCTTATCACAATATTTATACTGTGAATATGTGAAAGTAAATCTAAAAGTTCATCTGATGGCTAAGGAATCTGAAAGTAATCGCAATTCATTTCTGAGCAGTGTTGCAAAAAGTATTGAGATCATTTATATAGAGGCCTGGAAAACATATTTTGTCAATCAGGTGGCTAAGGATGTCCCACTGTACATGAACACACCATTTTCTGCCAAATTCTTTGAATTTCACAGGACAGATTTCTGCATTTGTGCTTTGGTCCTTGTTTTTCTCACGAGTTTAAAGAAGGTAGGGCACAGTTGTAAATGATGATGGATTAAGCAACATTAAATCAAAAAATGGTTACAGCAGTGATGTTGTTACTTACTGTACATGTACTGTATGCTGTTAGTTAGTCTAATCAAATCTAGCCAGGCATCTGAATTTCTTAAAGTATTACTTAACAGGTTCCTGCAGTTGTGGGGGGCTGATGGTGCCCGAGCACCAACCCCTTTACCTTTTATTTTATGTTTAGCTCTACATTTTACAGCCGTTAGCTCAGACTGGCTTCCTACAGGAGTTTTTTTGTAGCTTCTAGGAGCCCTTGTTTTGTTTTCCGTTTGAACATTCTATCCTTGGGAGTCACATAGACAGCTGTTATTGTTAACAACGAGCAATCAACATATCACCCTCTGTACTCAAGCTAGCCGGCAGACTGGAGCCGCTTTCATGATAGTCAAATTAATCAGAGTCCAGAGGATCATATATGACATTAACTTACATGTATGGCATCATATAATAATCGGTTAAACATAATACAACAACATAAGAAGCTAGCAAAAACGCTTCAGGGAAGCTTACGTTTTTAAAAATGGACATAAGTGTTGTTTAACCGTCCAGATTATCTGGTGCTACTGCTTTACATGACAGCAATGTTAATGTAGTTTGACCGTTTTGATAATTTGACTGCTGATACATTCCTACTGTGTGTTTGCACACAATCACTGTAGTTAACACCACACAAGTTAAAGTTCTGCTAAATGCTCACTCAGATTTTTAAAAGGAAAGCTTTTACATTTTCAGAGAGTGAGGGGAGCAATTAGGAAAGAGGACACAGATGTGAGGAAGAATTGCAGGATCTAATGGTGTTAAAAGAAAAACAAGGATAAAGTAAAGAAGACACAACTGATTCAATAGTCAAATAAAAAGTTTAAGGAGGAAAGAGAAACACACAGAGATAGCCCCAGTGATGGAGAGACATGATCAAATTCAGAGCACGAAAACTCATAAGAAACATACACCTGTATCTAGATAATTTACTGTTCTGGTAACTATTTAAAGGCATGATCTGTTATCCAAATGTAAACTAAAGGGCTCACTAACTAAAGTCAAATGACAAAATGCTGCTATAAAAACACTTACACAGCTTTTAATACAGATACTAACACTACACGGCAACTCTGTTAACTTGATGTTTTCTTTTCTTCTTTCTGATCTTAGTAACTGTACCTTAACAACATAGGAGAGACACCTGCAAATGAAATTAAATCTCTGTGTAAATATTTAAATACTTGGGAGGATTCTCCCATTCCTAACAAAAAGTGTGCTAGGAAACAACTGAAAATGACAGATCCCAGCTCACTGGATGTTTCTTATTCTTTTAAACTTTGAAGATGTAATGACGAGAAGTAGAAGTAACAGAGTACTGTACATTGACTGTAGTTTTATACAGTCAATGGTACTGTATATATCAGGAAAATAATCACAATTCATTCTGTTCTCATTTTGGTTGTGAAAAATGTATATTTAAGAGTCTTACAAAGCTGAGTCTTTATTCAGTGATGTCTCAATTTTTGAATAATTAAAAATATCCAAGGCGGTATTTCAGCCAAAACATGTTCTGAAATACAGCAAATGGTGTCCAAGGATTTATAAATATTTTTCACCATGTTGTTTGGAACTGTTAAATATAGATCTCTGAATGTTTTCTGACTTTTGCAGAAACAAAGATCTAAATAAAAATAAATTATGAAACGGCAGCCATGTGCTGCTTATGCCTAACTTGTGCGTTTTTGTCTGACTGTCTCTTACACTACTTTTGAACTCTGCCTCTGCATTATTTTTAGCCATATTTTATAGTCCTTGAAGATTCTCCTTTTTCATCCCAGTTGTTGTATGCCTTGTAGTTTTTTAAAATGTCTTTGTAATTATGGGATTTGAAGAGCTACATGTTTGATTGTCACCATATCAAAAGCATAATCTTTGTTTAGAAACAATATCTGTATACTAAATGTCTTTAAAGGAGCCGCTTTTTCACCACAGTAAATAGTTTTATTTGAAATTACGTCAAACATTATAAGTCCTTCAAACAAAAATACTTGAAACCTGCCATTCATTTACTCTTACAAAAACAAAACTCTCACAGTTTATAATCTATACTTTGGCCATTACGGTTCTCTGCTCTCAGTGTGCCTCATCCAGCCTGCAGAGAATGTTGCCTTTGGCTGTGTGATGTTTAATAGGTGCCAATAGAACAAACACATACCAACAAACTTGTGTGTCCTTGTTAGGACATTGTATTGACCATTCATCCATTAATTGTGGACAGCATGACCCTAACCTTAACCATAACCAATTCACACTTTACAGTACCCTTAACCTTAACTTAGATCTCAGAAATGACGTTTTGCCTCATTAGAACCAGGTTGGTGCCTATGCACACACACGTAAGCATGCACACACACACACACACACACACACACACACACACACACACACACACACACACACACACACACACACACACACAATAGAGAGCAAATCATGGTCCCCCTCCCATTTCATCCAGTGGGGGACCATACTCTAGTATGATGCGGTTTGTTGTAAGATTCCATGTTAAATTCGGTTTCAATATGAGTAACTATAACTCGACAGGTTATTTTGTAAGATTAAATTAGGCTGTACAATGTCTACTCCATTTTAAAATTGAACACCTGACCCTCTAAAGGTCTCTGCACAGTCAATATGCACTTTCAATATTTATCACTAAAATAGTAAAAGTTAATGTTACAAAGAAAGACCTAAAGTTTGAATCAGATTTTTGGGGGCTAAGTCAAAGTAGCATCAGCTAAATATAAAAAAAATACTGTTACATTTGTCATTCTAAGTAGAGGTCCTTAGGTATTAGGAGCACAATGCAATAGAAGTATGAAAAACAAAAGTAAAAATGAAGCAGCACAACAATATAGTCATATTATTAGATTACTATTACTGATGCCTAACTGGGCTCCATCTGCTGAGGAAGATCATGTGATACATCCAAGAGCATCCAAAACAGCTAAAAAATTAACCCTTAGGAAAGACTGTTTTACCAATTAATCCTAACTCCTTTTTATACTGTTGTTAGCTTAATTTACTGTACATCAGTCAATTATATGAATTGATTTCATGTGTATAAAATCTAGATAGACAAATTATTTCACACTAAATTCCTCTGAGATTCGATGAGATGTATAATTAAGCAACCAAAAGTGCAAACACTTTAGTCAGCTTATTTACAATACATAAATAAATCTGCTTAATTATTTTCCACCAGTACTTAAAATACATCTATTTGCAATTAATCACAGTGTATTTCTAAGTCTGTAAAGTCTCTTGGATCACATTACAGATTACAGTTTCTTCCCAACTCTGATTGTTATTGTGTTTGAGATGTGCTTGAGTGCAAACAGACTAAACTGAATATCCACTGATAGTTCTGAAATTCTGGACAGAGTTAAGAAAAATACAACAAACAAACCTTCATGATTTCTACTGCATGGGACACTGAGCTTGAAATTCTTGTAAAGACAACAAAAGGAGAATCTGCTGGAAACTGTCAGTGTTTCGATATGCTTGTTTTAAGACTGAGACACCTTCTCCCATCTCCCTCTCTCCCTATGCTCTCTCCATCTCTTCTTTTTGTCTATTCTATTTCTTTCTCTGTAATTTTGTCTTCTACCATTGATGAAATGTCTTACTTGTTGTGCCCTGGCTGTCTTGGCCAAGTCTCTCTTGGAATAGAGATATTTGATCTCAGAGGGATTAACCTGATTTTAATACACACATGCACACAAGCACTTCTCTTTAAGGGCCCCTATATTTGATCAAACATGCCCCAGATGTAGGGATTTATGTATCTATATTTCTTTCTAGCTATCTAACCACAGAAACCAGGCTGTGTTTATCTTTTATCAAGTAAGACTTACAGAGATTCCTAATTTGGAAGTATCTAATATTAACAGCATGCTGTGGTCCTTTGTTCAAACAAGTAGGTTGCTGCGCTCCTTGCGTTATTGAAGTAACATGTGATACATTTGTTCTCATGCCTTTGAAGTTCAAATTGTTTTTTTAATGACACTGACAATGAGACCAGTAATTCTTTCATTTTGGCCAGAGTAGGCAGAAAAAAAGTAATTGTCTGTTCTTGCTGTTGTGCAGCATTATGACATGTGTACCCATTGTGCCCTGTAGTGATTGTGCAATTAGTTCAATAGTTTTCCCCACAGTACACTGACAGACCATCACAACTCCTCAGGAAATAGGAAAAACAGGTCTATTTTTAGCTTGATGGCAACACATTTTGGCAATATCCAATAACTTTTGAAGGAGTCTCATGATTCATAAACCCAAGAGAGCTGAGGATTTTCTCAAGGAAAAGAGAAACCCTGTAATCCCTCAACTAAAGTGAAGGCAGTAAACATATTTTAGAGCCACAGTGATACACTCTTGATGGAGATATAGATCAGCCTTGCAGATCCAACATTGGACCTTTCAGCTACTGTACAGTGTGTGTAGGCCCTCCTTTGATGAAAGAAGTATTACATCAGTTTAAAAAAGGGTGCGATTTTCACAAATACAAGACAAACTTTCTCCTTCAAGGGACTGGGAAGGTGTGTCTAAACTTTTGACTAATATACTGTAGATATATGAGTCAAAAAATTAGAATTTATACATGTCCTGATGATTCAGAAGGTTCTGTGTGTAGCCTCTTTAAAGAGGCCTGGGACATTTTACTAATATCCTCATCTCTTCCCACTTAAAGGACCAGTGTGTAAGATTTAGTGGCATCTAGTGAGGTTGCGGATTGCAACCAAATGAAAACCCCTTCCGTCCCCCTTTCCTTTCAAGTGTGTAGGGGAACCTATGGTGGCCGTGAAACTCCCAAAAAAACTTGAAAGGCCCTCTCTAGAGCCAGTGTTTGGTTTGTCCATTCTGGGTTACTGTAGCAATGCAACAAAGAGGACTTGCTCCCTATGTAGATATAAGGGCTCATTCTAAGGTAACAAAAAAACAACAATTCTTATTTTCTTGGGATTATACACTAATCAAACCATACTTATGAATGTTATATTCCCTTTCTGCCAAATCCATTACATTAGATGCCACTGAATTCTAAAGTTGCATGACACACGAGAGGCAGATTAGGAAAAGACTGCTTAAAATCATCCTTGACCTGTTATAAAGAGAGCTTTCTCTTAGAACTGTATAGCCTTGGTGTGTCCTGGTGGCCAAGTGGTTAAGATGCATACCACATAACTGCAACGTGGCTGGTTTGATTCCATTCGGATACCTTTCTTACATGTTTTCCTCCCTCTCCATTTCCTGTGTTCATCTCTACTTTATATCACCTCAAGCCCAAGCTTAACTAACCCTGATGACATCAACAGGGTTATATTTTCAGTCTATGGAAACCTCCTTTGGAGACATAAATGGCATAATACAACAGTTTTCACAAGTTGAGTGGTACTCTTCATGCTAGTAAAAACTGATTTACTATATACATTTTGACATACAGCACTATGTGAGTTAGAAAGAGGTATGGACTCACAGTTTTTACTTAGGTATTTCAGTCTCTGACTCTCTTAGGCACAACCAGACAAACCTGTGACATCTGCTTTATTACATTTAACCCTAATAAACACAAAATGGGGAGATCAGTTTTTCCAGCTGAGTGTTTCCCTTCTAACGTCCCCTCACCATATTCATCATTTTGACTTCTTACTCGTGCCTCTCTCTCTCGCTCTCTTACCGTTTCTCTTACCTGCCACGGAAAGGTCGATAAGCCCTAGAAAGTGCATCAGTTTGAGGGAGCTGCAGACCACCAGGAGGATGCCCACTGTCTGCAGTCCCTCCACCTCCCACTTGTCTTTAAAGAACAGATACATCCTTTCCCCCTTCCTCTCTCTGCTTCTGTCAACAGAAATCTGTCTCTTGCCCCAGGGCAAGCACGTCCGCCCCCCTCAGCTCCAACCAGAAATGCACAGTCTTTTTCTCTTCAGTCTCTCCTCTCAGTCTCCCTCTATATGCCGGTATTTGACCATCTTAACTCCGCAAGGCACCCCGCCCGGTTTCTTCACCAAAGGTAGATTGTTATTCTCCTCGTTTCCTCATCAGGAATGATAAAAGCGTGGGAGCAGGACTGTTGACTTGCTGCGTTGCTGCTCCACCCCTGCCGCCTCAGAGGCTGTCAAAGGTTGTTTAAGTTCCAGGTGAAGTTTGGACAATGCACTGTATATCTCCTGGCAGGTTGTTTTCTGACCGATTTTCCAGCTGCTTCCAGACTCTCAAACTCTCTCTACTCTCTGTCGGTCCTCCCTCTCCTTCTCTCTCTTGCCTTACCTTCGTCACTCTCCTCCTGCTGTGTCCCTCCCTATGTTTAATTGGGTCAGTGATAGAGTGATGGGACTGAATGAAGGGAGAAAAGAGGAAAATGGAGGGAGGGAGAGAAAATAATGGAGGAAGACTACTTGTAGGCATAGCTGCGGGAACATGATTTCAGTTGGGGGTGTGTTTCTTTTTTGTAGGGGGCAGGGGGGTCGCCCCGCAGAGAGATGCTATGCATATTTACACATGAGACACAGCACCATAACTTCACTGATTATTTAAATCTGCATACACACCAACAGGATCGGTCAGGATCTAATGATAATTAATGTTCTGTTGTCTTCTACACATCCAAAAGGTCACACACACAGTCCAGGTTCATACTGTTTGGAGTAAAGCAGCCGCCCGCTTGATAAATCCTTAGCTTCATCAGAGCAAGAATTTTTTAAAAATTACTTCAAAAGCTACAAGTTTAATTCTGTTTACCCTGGAGAGTTTCCTTTGACCTTTCAAGTTTATAACTACAGTTTTAAGCTTTGCTGTTTAAGTGCCCCATGATATTTGCTGTAGTGATATTAATGCACTCATGGAAACATTTACAATGACTGAAAACAGCCTCTCTAATCTTTAAAGTCGATTGTTAAAGAAAACATCAATACAAGACACAATAAAGACATCACCTGGAAAGCTTGTGCTCCTTGACGTAATCTAAAAAGCAATATAGCTTACAGAGGCCGGTAGAGTTGGGGTGTAATGTCTAAAGTAAGCAGCTGCGTCATCTTTCCAGCTTTGCTTGACACACCCAGTTCTTTTCCCGACTCAACTATCTTTACATGAAGGGTCTATTTTTGCTGGATCAGCTCGCACACAACAAAAACAAATAAATTATTGCAACAACACTAATGGTCCTATAGTTTGCCAGCCACCTGGAGGCAGGAGCCCTACTTCTCATTGCTATGATTGTAAGTTAAGAGGGGAAACAGAGAGGGGGGAGATACAAAAGATGGATGAGAAGAATGAACTGGGAGATGATATAGGAATAGAGATGGGGAAAGGAGGGGCAAGATGGAATGGTTAAAGGAGGATCTAATGGCAACTAGGTTACAGCAAGAGTCAAATCGAAGAACAAATGATGAAAAGAGGCAGGCAGCAAGGGGGAAAATGAAGGAAAAAATAAAGAGAAGAAGCAGAGAAAGACTAACAGAAGGGAGGGAGGAGGGAGACTGTGACAACAGAGAAGCAAATCATCTGACCCAGCGGCTACTGTGGACGAACTCACAGATGTGGCAGTCTCCCCTGAGTATGAAGTCAACATATATGCACACACACACAGCCTGGAGGTGAAATCTGGCTATAATATGTATTGCATATGCAATGCAGTGCAGCCGGAAATATTTCAGTTGGGATGGGATGGATTGATGTCACATCTGGCACACTGACATTCTACCACAGACAGACAGAGATACTCTTTGAAATTACTACACTAACTAGATGATAAGGCAATTTGGTTGACATGAAAGGTTTTATTTTTTACCCTTTCCATGAAGAATTAATATAAACCTGAGGAGATCAAATGTTTGATTAAGGCTTGAACCTTTAATCTTTTAACAAAGTGTAGCAAGAAACAAATATGACCTTTTGATCCCTCTGAAATATAATGTTAGGATGGGATTTGACAATGGAAATCACCATTCCAAATAAGAGTAGGTATGCACCAATCTGATACACTGGATCCGTATCAGCCCTGATTCTGACCTTATTAAGGCATCAACCAGATGTGACCAATTCATACTAAATACAGTTTAGTTGTCAAACTTAACAGGGGCCAGATCAATTCTTGGCTTCCTGTTACCTACTGTACATATAGTAAAAAATATTCTAATGACCTATATCCAGTGAGATTTATACAGTAAAAATTAGGAATAAGAGGACTCTGGTAATGGATGAATACTTGGTATCAGCACATACACACCGAGTTGAGGTATCAAAATAAGTATCAAGAGAGGAAAGAGAAGATTTGCTGCATTCCTATGTTCATTGTAATGGAATAAACATGGAAGGTGATCCCACTTGACTTCATCGACCACTACATGTTCAATTACACTCCCTGTTTTTAAAGCAGGAAGAGGATGCTTTACAGGAAACTGAAGGAGAGAGAGTATGTTTAGTCCCAAGCTAATTTCACTGTAAAGCTTCATTTGTGTCTGATTCTTTATGTCTGTGAGCAGGCTGGCTCCAGGCCATACAGAAAGAAACTAGGAGATTGGGGGGAGGGTAAAAGGGAAGCTGTGAGAGACAGAGGTCTGTGGAGGGCTTGATCTGTCTGTCGTGTGATTAATGATTCTTTGAGTCAAAATGAGACTTTGAGCTATAACTGTAGTTGCTGTGCCATGGGAAGCATAATTCTTAAAACAGCCTTGTGAGACTAAACAACCTACACTTAATTTGAGGCAGACTTATGCTCTTTGGTACACAAAATGACAGTAAGCAATAATTTTGTGGTCACAGACAGAAACTGGGCCTATGGACATTCCAAGTGTGCAACTGTAAATCACTGTGATTTAAAGTGCTCCCAGTACAGTAAAGGACACCTATAGGGTTTATAACGACACTGAATGATCAGACATTATTACAATAAAGAAAGCGTAAAGAGAATATAATTAATAAAATTGGCCATTAAATGTCAAATACTTCACAGCTGGCCATTTAAAGAGAATCTACATTATAATGCATTATATTACCCTATACACTGCACTCATTTATGGATGTGATTAATTAAAAAGGCATTCCTAAATAAACATAAACAGTCTGCAGTCAGGAAGTCAAATCAAGGATGAAAGTGTGAAAGATTAAGGCTGGTCACGCCTAACCATCATTATCTCTTACATAAAGCTATAGGATATCTGTCATATAAAGAGACAGAAATGTAAGATCAATATATTGTAAATAAAGATACAAATCTCACCTTTAACTCTGTTTCTTTCCTAAAACTTTGTTCGGACATGACATCTCTATGATTCCAAGATTACTGTAAGTCAGTGACCTTTGAACTTCTTACTGTTGTGGCTGCTCATGTCTATTAATGGTATCATACATTTCAGCCTACTTCATTGATGCCCTAATTGTAATCATATGTGCATCTGTTGTCTAGATGTCTAAGTAATGACTGCACTGAATTTGGTTGAAAAGTTTAGTTTTTTTTAGATTTCTAGGTTACATGTAACCTTTGTTTTAAGCACCTATATATTTTTAAAATGTGAGCTGCTTCACACTTGCATTAAAAAAACTATAATGTAATCTATATGTTGACCATTGAACCAAATCAAAGGAACAGTTTAACTTTTTCTTTCTTTCTGGATGAGCACCTGGTTAGTTTAGCCCTAAGACTAGAAACAGGGGGTTTCCCCCTGTTTCTAGCCTGTCTCCGTCTGAATGTACCAAAAAATGAAGAACTCTAAAGGTTATGTCTTAAACTAAACACATTATATGTTTTTTTGTTTAATCCCTACAAGTTATGGTTTTACAGAGGGTTATATGGCAGATATTTGGGCCTGAGTCTTTGCTGGTTGCCTAGCAACCTCATGATGCAAAAAGACTAAAAAAGACAGAATAAATAGGTTATTGTCTAAGCTTGCCAGTTGCAGGCTCCAGCTTCCTATTTAACAGATGAAAATACAAGTGGTAATAGTAGCAGTGGATCTCATCTGACTCTCTGAAAAAAACAAACAAACAAACAAAACAAAAATCCCACCAAAAAAGCGTTTTTCCCAAAATGTGGAACTATTCCTTCAAGTGTCTCCACGTCTTTTGACCAGCAAATCACAAAATCAATGCCACACTTCCATTTGAGTGAAAGTGTTGCTCTATTAGTTTGGCATTTGCAAGAATATGTGATATAACTAACAGAGCAGTGGTAAGTGAACATGTTCCATAGAAGTTCCTCAGATAGGTTTCCTCTTTCCCACTGACCTCTGTGCATGACCTTAAAAGCTTTTGTAAAGGCAAGGGGAAAAAATCACAGATGAACCACAGGAGTTTATTTTAGCCTAACCGGTTTACGAACCGTGTACAATACATCTGTAATTCATCCCAACAGACAGTCTGAAATTTAATATAATGATGGACATTCAGTTGCCTCAATTACAATCTGTAGTAGACGTTGACTCTCTCATACACACCCTCACACACCCTCACACACACACACACTTAGATCGTAATAAAATATTAGGTTAATCAGTCTTAGTTGATTAGTCTCTGTGAGGCATATTTTGCCTGAAGCCAGACACGGCGAGTAATTGAAATACCTCCATATTTAGATGTCTACCTGAGCAATTATTCCTCTCAAAACTGATTAAAATGTCTAAGAGAGAGAGAGAGAGAGAGAGAGAGAGAGAGAGAGAGAGAGAGAGAGAGAGAGAGAGAGAGAGAGAGAGAGAGAGAGAGAGAGAGAGAGAGAGGAGACAGTGTGTCTCTGTGTGTTAGTATCTGCATGTGTGTGTGTGTGTCTGTGTGTGTGATTGCGTGCAGCGAAGTAGACACAGAGGAGGTCATTGAAAAATGGTGCTCAAAATTGGCTAGTGTGTTTCCAATTAGATAAGTGAAAGAAGAGATCCATTTACATAGATCATTAGCTTTTGAGGATATTTTTAATACTGCGATGTGGAACAAAAACAGATTCACTTTACTGAGTCCTTTCTACATAAACTACAGACGGCCACTAATGAAGAGATTTCTTTGGAAAGTGCACACAGTCAGGTCAGACAGAGGACACAGAGGGTTTTCTCTCAAGCAACGAGAAGCAATGGATTATTTCTGTGTGCGTTTACAGCATCTGTACTGAAATTACAGTAAAGATATACATTTATGAATAGTTTTTCTGGAACATATTTGGTATGACCATGTCTCTAATTTTAATATCTGTTTATGTTACACTTGATAGAGAGGAACTTAATATATAAGAGGTAAATGTTAATATGTTTAATATGTTTAATACTTTAGCATTTTTTGTTTCTGTCATAAATAAGCCAGTATGTTTGAATAAATATATCACTGTGTCCTTTCCATTTTGAGAACCCAGTGAAGCTGTTAGATGGTGTGAACTTTAACTTTATGTAATGCGTTAAAAGAACAAAAAGGAAAAGACGCAAAACAAACAAACCAAAAACATGCAGTTTCAGCCCTCATACAAACTAAATAGCACCGTTACATTCTCGAGTTGTGATGGGAGATGTTTGGAAACCTCTGACTTTTCCAGCTGCATGTTGCAGCAATTAGTTTTTACACCTGAAGAGGGCAGTGCAAGGTAAGACATTTGATTATTTCTAACACTGTATTCATAGTCCTGTTCACCTCTGGCTATTCTCTCTTTCTTTTTGTGATCGTCCGTCATTTAAATTCAGCTCCAGAGACCAGGTTAACAGTGGGAGGGTAATGAATGATCAGAAGCCTTTAGCAATTTCCAACGCACTTATGCACACATTCAGTCAACACTGCAAGGAACAGAAGCACTCATGTTTGCTTTGTGATTGCTATATGTTTCACATCACAACTAGCAGACCAAGCTGTTTTATAAACTGTTACACTTTGAACCCTTTTGTCTGGCAATCAGCTGCATTTGTGCTTTTTTAAAATGCATCCTGTGTTTTTGAGTGGTGTAAAGCAGTCAATGTAAATTGTTTTTTCATCCCTCACAACAATCTTCTAAACTTATTTGCTATAAAATCATAAACATTGTGCTCTGCTGTTTCCTACCAGAAGCTAAATCAGGTAAACATCCTGAATGGGTAGATACAACAGAAAGAAAAACTTTCTAACAGCTAATACAGGGTTCAAATCCCAGCTCCCTAATGGGTTCTGTTCCAGTCGTTGAAAGATTTGTTCCTAAAACGATCAGTACAACAATTCTTGAGGGGAAATTACTGCTGCAGAAACTCTATTATAGAGCAAATTAACCATTTTCAATCACACAACACAGTTTTATGCTGGAGCAAAAGACTCAAAATTTGACTGAACTTAGTTTGAACCAAAACTCAACCAGCATGCAGGAGGCTACAGGAAAGAAATCTCCAAAACATTTATTGGGATCCAGCCATGAATGAAGATCAATTTGGCAGGGAAATCAATGGAAGGCTGTCAGACTGCAGCCTTCCTTTGTTATTGTAAAACAGGGTGAATAATAGCTACTGTCTGCCCAACGTAAATGTTTTATCCTGATGAATCCCACTACAAGGCTTGTGTGCCCTTGTTAGAGGGTTAGTTTAGATTTTTTTGAAGTAGGATTGTATGAGGTACTTAATTATAATCAGTGTATTACCTACAGTAAGATGGGGTTCTGCACGCCCTCAGTATGGAGAAGCAGGGAGGAGTACTGGCACGGAAGCTACTGTAAGCAATATAGTGCTGGGGACAGCTGCAGCAGCAAAATATATTTTAGTCACCTAAAAAAAGGCCCAATAAAAAAAAAATCTGTATCAGGTTAAGTGTACACCATATTTAGAATATTATCACTACAGCGACACCACATTTTCTCAACCGTAGAACTTCCATATTCCTACACATGCCACACAAATCAGCTCTTTGACTCAAACAACTGATGTAAAAAGTATAAGAATAAATAGAGTAATGGTGTAAATAAGAAGAAGAAAGTCAAATATCAAACCTTACTTTTCTCAAGTTTTCGGTCACCTTTTTGAGTGGAGGACTGGACACCTTTGTGGGAGAGAAAACTGGGTAATGTTTAATTATTAGTCGATTAATTTAAGGATTAATATAGAGACTTTTCCCATCAATGCTTTTTTGACCACTGACACTGACACAAAATTTAGATCATCCTTATCTTAAAACATCAAACTGACACTTGTGAGTTCTTTAACTACATTAAATGATTGTGACCAACTGAAGACATTGAACCAGCAAATTTTCTCATAGGTGGCACAGCAATAAACACACGCATCGTACATAAAAGAAAACGTTGAGAAAGCAGACATGGAGGAAGAATAAAAGAGACTGGACGACCAGCAACATATGAAAGAAAATATTAAGCATAGCATTAAACGACAGGTTCGCAATTTTTCATGCCTCTCTTAAAACAAAAACCAGATGCCCAAATGAGTTCCCTCTTTTTGTTAGTGTTGTTCGACTGCAGCTGAAAAACACTGTCCTGTGAAGCACAGAGATGAACAAATCTACTAAAAGACTGTCACTTTGGAGGATATTCACGTGATTTGACTAACTCAGACTGCTGAGGTCTGATATTATCAGATGAACTTTTGCTCAAAACAAGGGCTGTGGATTTTGTCTGCCATCATTTACATGGTAACGGCAGTTGGACGAGATCTGTCAGTATGAACAAGAAGAATGATTGCAGAGAGCAAAACCTGCTTCAATGTTTAAATGGGCACCTGACCTATGTAGACCCATTTCATATATTTTTACAATGTCAGTGCTTGCTTGTTTGTCTTCTTGGTTCAATTTTCTGACATTCTCTGATAATTTTCATTATACAATGAGCTACCATTTAACAGATGAATCTCCAGTATTACATATTGTAGCTTCCCAACATTACATGATGGGGATTGTCTTTAAAGCCATCTCACATAAGGACATTTTAACCTCTTGTAGATGTGATGTTTGTGCTTTGACGCAACTAAAGTTGTTGCAGAATACTTTAGGAAATATATTTTAGTCCTGTGCCAGCAAATTCCTGAAGCAACTTATTGCAACATGTAAAATTTCCAGAACATTTACAGATTGAGCTGCATACCGGAAAAGGTCTTCAGACACCACGCTAAGCTGTGTTAATGCAAATCTTCCAAACGCAAATGTTAGTGAGGGATATTTTCAAGGACAGGTCTGCATTTGTGTTTGTGTGTGTGTGAATTCATTAATTTATTCTCAATGTTATCATCTTTTTGCAGATGCGTGTCAGAAGAAGAGGAGCGGAACGTCAACAACTTCTGTTCTTTTATCCACAGAGCACCTGCCATGCAAATACAGTCTCTCATTCACACACACACAAACCCACAAACACATACACACACAACTGCTACAATCAAATAGAGGGAAGGAAAAAAAAGAAGACAGACAGCGACAGAGGAGGGGAGACAGACAAATAGAGGAAGAGAGAGAGAAGCATGGAAAGGATAGAGAGAGTCGTGTATTAAATATCCCCTGTCTGATCCTCCTCTGTCCCAGGCTCCCATCTTCTAGCTGGCTCGCCATCAGAGGGGCAGAGAGAGAAAGAGCCTCAGACAAGGACAACAAGGACAATCTCCTCCACACGCACTGCAGTTTTATTACTGTTTATAGAGTTTGCCACAACCAGGACACTTGTCCAAATCACTGATGGAAGCTATCTGTTTACCTGCCTTTGTTTCAACTTTCCTCATCATAGTGCAATCATGGTCATTGTTTGAAAAAGAAAATCACAAGAATCAGATGACATCTGTTTTCAGGTCGTGGCTGTACTTCAGGTGACTGACACATGCACACACACACTGCACTCTCCATTAGCTTGGCTATCCATTGAAGGGCAATTACAATAAAGATAGATGGACGTGGCTCTGTTAGAATGTGTGTGTGCTTGGACACAAATGGATCTTCTGCTGACCGCTAAGCAATTTACCTGCACTTATCCCTCTGCCTCATACTATCTCATTCCCTCATACAAACACAAACACAAAAACACATGCACGCACGCACAAACGCTCAAACACGCACACACAAACACACACACACACACACACACACGCACACACACACGCACGCACAGAGACACACACCATTTCTCAGTGCAGTTCTCATAGCCAAATATCCTCTTAAGCAGAAAAAATTATTTGCTGAGCCTAATTGTATAAAGCAAAGAGATGTTTTTTTCCATGATGGAGCTAAAATTACAATGTTCACAAAAGACACTTCCATTAACACACTGTCATCCACACCAATTTAGAGCCAGACTGAAAAGAAGAAATACTAAAACAGAGGTACACAAACACTTCTTTTCGTTTCCCACTATTTACTTCTCTTTACCGAAAACATCAGATTCAGAGTCTATTTGTCCCTGTCCTGTGAAAAAAACATCTATATTTCAGATAACCCTATGAGTTTTTTTGACATAAAAAAGTATTATTTTACGTTTTTACTTGGTTGGTCTAAAATCTAAATAATCAAAAATGTTACTTTTTTTTAAATTTTATTTGGAGAATGGAGAAAAATAAACTTTAGGTAGACTATTTGAAAAAGGGATTTTTAAACTTTGAGTCAAGTGAAACAGCATATTTATGGAATATGTTCATGTAGAGCATTGAAGCTTAGCAGCCATTTTATTTATGCTTGACATACAATATAACTAATTTTCCTGCTACTTTCTTTGTTGTGCAGTAATAATAAAGTTGGTTGTTCATGTGCTGTGTTTTTTATACTGTTGATGTATTATGATCTAATGTTCATGAATGAGTTTATTGCAGGGGATTCTTTCTAGCAGAATTCTCATTTCTTCTTGGACCCTTCAAGCACTCACTCAAAAGGCAGAGCCTTTTCCTATTAAATCAAAATATGGGACCATTTGCTATAAAGTGCTCATGTCTTAGCATACGTGTTTCTGACTGAAATCCCAAATAGTTGTGCAAATCAATCCTGTCTTGTAAAATCCTGGAGTCCCCCCTGAATGCAGGTCCCTTCTTGGCTCCTTCCCAGCACCATGAACCAAATGGCTTTGACCTTGTTTCTCAACTTTGTGGCTCCATCAATCAGAGGGAGCAAAGTAAAGCATCACTGTGGAAAGTAAAGGATAGATCCTGCAGCCTGGTATGACATACTGTATGGCCCATACCAAGCAGCTAAATCAGGTATGGGTTAATATGAAGACAGGAAGAGACATTATGATATCAGAAGGTATTTCCGAATTGATGAAGCAGCACTCGAACATGTCCCTGACATCCAAGACCAGGGCCAACTCAATTTATTGTAAAATCAAAGACTGACAGAGATCCGTGGATGCGGCAAGATGGCACAACTTTCATCCTGGAAATGAGTAACCAGGAATACTACGGCACACTGCAGCAGAGTACAGTAGATAAGAAAGAAACAGACACTGACAGACAGCATGGAAGTTAAAGTCAGTGACATGAACAGGTGGGAGTGTTAACATTTCAGTAACTTGTTTGGTTGAGAATTGTTTGTCTAAGGACTGAAATTTTATCCAGAGAAATCAACAAAAGGGTGACCTTGGAAACAGTAGTTTGAAAAAAGCCTCTCGGCAGAAGGACCATGTGGTAATTTTCTGAACATCTCTGAGCACAAGATGTGACTGAAAGGTCTGAAAAATGTTCAGTTAGTTTTTTTTTGTTAAACTATACATGGAATATTTTAGAAAGAAAAGTAAAAGAAGCTTTTCTCTCAGGCACACTACCATCCAGCTCAGGACAGAACTTCCCATTGTACAACTCTTCAATTTCCACCCCATAAACTTTCAAACAACACATTCCAGAAATAAGCCATTAGCTTTATATCTAAATAAACTTTCAGACCAGACTGGACCTCACACATTTTATATGCATCCTCCTCACACACATCATGTTTTCTCTCTTTCTTCCCTTTTTCACGTTCTCTTGATAGCACAAAATATGTCTAGTGTGTGAATTAATGTGTTTAATCAGTGAAGGGTCAGCAACACAGCTCATTAAAGTAATGGGAGTCTCACAGTCTCTTTATTTTACTTGTCTCGCTCTGTCTCACTAGAAAAAATGACTCAGTATGAGTCTGGCAAGAGAGAGGACCAGACGACATTTTAACCACATTTTCCTCTTCTAAAACTGACCTTCCATTGGTGGAAGTTCATCTTTGTAGAAACAGAGAAACACATCACGAGGGTGTTACTGCAGCTTTTTTTTTTCGTAACCAGTAATCATACTAACTGCAGTCAAGTCAACTCATGTCAGTAGATCATATCCTGAGAGAGAAGTAAATGAAAGACATAAAGCCAAGCAAGAAGCTAACATAAGATTACACTATTATCTATTTCTAATAGATGGATGACGCTAGCTTTGCAAAGGAAAGAATATGGAGGGAGATTACTAATGAGTATGAATGAGGCAGTGTCAGCTGTACAGGGGAACACATGGCTGAAATTAATAAATCGATCAATTAACTAATCACATTATGGTCTCCGAAGTACATTTAAATCACACTAGGAGTCATGTGTACCAAACGTATATCACATGCCCATATATTGAGTGTGCATTGCTTCCAAGCTCTCTATTGAGCACGATTCTGCAGATAGTCTGAGTAGTACAGTCCTTCTGGCATCTGGACTCAGTTCCTCCATTAAAGAGGATATTCATTAGCTTAAGTAGTCACATGGGAGTTGGCACACACACACACATACGCGTGTTAAGGCTGCCATTTTCCACAAAGAATGTTCGAAATATGCTGAGGACTGATGCTCATGTTGTAATGAGAGTATAAACGGAGCCTCCAGTATGTGTGTGTGTATGTGTGTGTGTGTGTGTGTGTGTGTGTGTGTGTGTGTGTGTTTGTGTGTGTGTGTGTTTTTACATGTGTATGCAGAACACTGTAGCGTAGTTAAAGACAATAGCCAAGGGGAACTTTTTTGAGATGACAGAGCTGTTGGCACACCTTGACAACTGGGTACAGTCCAGCAGGTGCATCAAGGAAAGTGGGGAGGTTCGGGGGGGGGGCATCCAGATATGACAGGCCAAACAAGGCATTGGTGCATGGTGACAACTCCTGGGGGTGAGCCAGAACAGGACAAGGACCTTTTACAGGCAAGCGTTGTTCCAAGTGTTGTAAATGTACGATTTGAAATATGTTTTACTTTATTAAACATGACATGTGTGAATTGACAATCTGAGCTAATACGGTCGACTGATTTACCATAAATCAGTGAGGGACTCTATCAAGTTCGGTCTCTTTCACATAATAAAGTATGATAATTTAGTGAAAGACTTTTGAACTGAAGCCAACCCAACCTTAAAACATCTCGACCTATGATCTGTAGACAAAAAAAGAGCCATATTGTCACTCTTGACGTTATGCCATACAAAAGCTATAGGTTAAATGGGGAGTAGTAAGAATAAAGCTGACATTCCGTCAGTGAGACGAGTGCCTCTACACAGCACTCAGACTCACTCTGCCCATAGTGTTATCGATTAAAGGGTAAAAGCACACACCCCAGGGGCAGAGGGAGGCCTCACAAACAGCTAAAGTTACTCAGAGAGAGAAAGAGAGAGAGAGAGAGAGAGAGAGAGAGAGAGAGAGAGAGAGAGAGAGAGAGAGAGAGAGAGAGAGAGAGACAGAGTATGTGTGTGTGTGTGTGTGTGTGTGTGTGTGTGTGTGTGTGTGTGTGTGTGTGTGTGTGTGTGTGTGTGTGTGTGTGTGTGTGTGTGTGTGTGTTTGCGTGTGTGTGTGACAGAGAGAGACAGAGAGTGAGAGCGAGTGTGTGTTGCATGGTCCACAGTTGTACTGGTAACCAAAACCCTCAGGCAGGTCTGCAGCCCACTCAGGACCAGAGGAAAGGGGCACTGCAGATGGAAAGATCAGCTCATGCGCACTCTCACACAGTCACAGCAACTATAAAATCTCTCAGTTTTTTACTGTAGCCTAATTGTCCTGTTATTAAGCCAACAAATCAACTCAGAGAAAATCCATTACCTTCCCCGCCGACGGGTTCAAACAACCCAAATTGCTCCAGGACTTTGATGAAGAGACCCATGACCACCAATACAGCAATCATCTCCAAGCCATCCAGATTCAACATCTTGGGAGACCACCATCGGTCATCGCCCAACACTGTGCCGCCGAGCCAGGTCAGGCCAGGCTGGGTCTGGCCAGCAACTCAAGACCCGTCCAACTGCACCCAACCTGAGCAGTTTTTCCAACTTTAGCCCAGCTTAGCCCAGTTGTCTTCAACCTACTACCTCACTTTTACCCACTTCCATCCAATTTAGAAGTAAGGACAGATGATTTAAAAGAGTCTGTCAACTATGATGCAAAGAAACGGCTTGGCTTGATGGGTGCTTCTCTTCTGCCACCCAAGATTTGGCCTCAGTCAACCCCTCCTATGACCTGGTGGAGGCCATACTGCTAAAGCCTCAGGCTCCAAGTCAGAGCTCCAGACTGCCCCAGCATCTGGTTAAAGTGCTGGGCTAGTTTAAGGTTTTTTTCTTTCCCTGTTCTCTCTTTCTTCTTTCACTCCCTGCCGAGTGATGGAATCTGGGGATGTGCTGCGCCTGCTAGTCCTTTGGCAGTGGTTGTCAGGGAGCAAGTGTTGTGAGGGGGAAAAGCGAGAGTGAGTGAGTGAGTGAGGGAGAGAGGGAGGGAGGGAGGGAGGGAGGGAGGGAGGGAGGGAGGGAGGGAGGGAGGGAGGGAGGGAGGGAGGGAGGGAGGGAGGGAGAGGCGGTAGATAAAGAGAGGGGGAGAGGATGAGTGAGAGATGAAAATGAGAGAGAGGGAGGAAGACTAGCCGAGAGAGAGAGGGAGAGGGATAGCGAGAGAGAGAGAGACGGAGAGAGGGCCAGACACAAACACAATGAAAAAGAGATAGTTTGGGGGGGTTAGAGAGTTGAGCTATGCCCTCCCTCTCCAGTGACATTACCTCCATTGATTTTCCTAATGTGGTTTCCTTGGTAACTGGGAGAGAGTGTTTAAATCCAGATATAAGTAATGGAACAAATATATATATATTTATGGAGATTGACACAGAGTATGGAGATTGCTCTGTGTCTGTTTTGGAGACTGTACGTCAGCTGGTCGATGCAATGTCTCATTAACTTTTTAGATCTGTTGCTATTGGAGCTTGACTGGAAAAGGATTTTTGGCTTCTGTACAGAAATTTGGGGAACAAACATGGATTTGAGCAAAGATAGAATCTTTTTTTAAAAATACATAACTGTTGATGTTGACGAAGCAGGTACAGAAAGAATAACTGACTCAAGCAGCACTATTACTTGACTTAAATATTACTCAAATCAAAGGAGTGAGTTATATTTAAAGCCACTCAAGCAAAATAGCAGTTAGTTGCATTTGGTCACAATCATGACATCGTACTGTTACTAATTCAGTATCAATGTAGTCTAATTGAACTCAGTGGAAAGTGGTTGTCATCTTGTTCTCTCCACAAATATTTTTAGACTTCGTCTGAAATCAAAGTTGTTCCATTTTATAAGATTGTCTGAGTATAGCAAAGTCATTGTGAGATAATTTGAACATTAAAGTATGATTGATGGTTATGAGCATAGAACTAACTCAGCTACTGCAAAGACAGAAAAAAAGGATTTAAACTTAAGCTGGTCCTATAATGTTCTTTTTGTTTTGACACATTATAAATCCCTATATAGTGAGTAATGAATAAATTAATACCAGGCCTCATGAGGGAAAACAGCTAAAAGAAAACCTGAATAAAATACTTCGACTGTTTGGTAATAGCATAACTGAAAATGACTTCACCAATCTTGCCTTCTTTTTTCTAAGTAGTTGAGAATTTTTTTGAAATCTAAAATTTGCTTAAATAAGGGACTGTATGAAAATTATTGGGGTGGGGAGGAGGACTGAACCCTATCTTTCTCTTTTAAAAAAAAAAAAGCAAGACTGTCCCCAGCTTTATCAATATCTTCTTTGGACATTTGCCTTGACCTAATGCCCAAATGCACCGAAAGCATCTCACACACGTTTTGAAGTTGAACACGCACCAGAGCATTAGGATGCACATAGATTTGCCTTGACAACCCAACTCCAACCTTGTTTCAATTTTAGAGCGTCAAATGAGGACGTAGCGACCATAGCTGTTTTTACTTCAGCTGAAAAAGAGAAAAATAGAACTAGTAAGCTGAGAACATGAGCTGGTAAGAGACAAAGAGACAGCGTGGCATTGGTTGAATGGTCATAGGGATCGGTGGTAAGGCAGTAAGAGAAATAAAATGTTATTTTTTAAATTGTTTCATGGCAGTTACGTTCTAAAGCACAAATAAATTACCATCAAACATTCAACAGATGATTTATTGTGGAGCCAGACAATCTTTGTTTCATTTTCTTCCTGTGTTTTTCTCCTTTTCATTCATTTATGAAATCAAACTAATAAAGCAGTTAATACAAAGAACAACAGGACAAATCTGTGTTGGTTCTGTGGTGTTGGCATTTCAAATCTGATGCCTGCAGTGCACCATAGGAGCATCAAATGATGCACATCAAATGAGACGCGTCAATTATTGTTGGGTCTTTAGAAAAAAGCTGCCGCAGCCTCCCCCATAACACCTCAAAATAATATACATACATGGGTCAATGACGTATAAGGATTTTCAACAACTCAATTTTAAATAATAAAAACAAGCATATCTAATGCAGTAGTTCAAACATTCAGAATGTTGTGTACCTGACAATTCATATTACAATTTGAAAGTGATTTTAGTGGGAGTTTTTCAAGATTAATTGGCACTGGCCTGAAAAAAAAGTCATTTGGTGCGACCATGATTCATCTCCAAATGTCTTATATAAATAAAAGACCATCATTTACAAAGATTTTTAAAAAAATGCAAATACTTTGTTTCCAAACACTTTATATTACTGAAAACTTGTAAAAAAAGATGTGAAGCGTGTTAAGTAAATTAATTTATTTCAAGATGAATCGTGGTCGCACCACATGACTCTTTTTAAAGGCCAGTGCCAATTAATCTTGAAACCCACTAAAATCACTTAATTTCAAATGTATAATATGGAGCTTCAGGTACACAACATTCTGAATGTTTGAACTACTGCATTAGATATGCTTGTTTTTATTATTCTACAATTGAGTTGTTCTAGATCCTTATACGTCATTGACCCACATACAAACATACATATACATATATATGTACATACATTTACACACCCACACACACACACACACGCACGCACGCACGCACGCACGCACGCACACAGACACACATACTTTTATATATATATATATATATAAACATAGCACAAAAAGTTTGTGTTTGGTAGGTTATTTTTTGTTGTAACAATGCTTTCTTGGCAATAAATCTTATACCGTTACTGCAACTTTGTTTTGCGGAACACCAGCTTGAAGTTGCCCTATCGCACAGGCCCTATCCAGATCAATCAAACATGGTTTGGCATGCTGATTCTTGGAGCAGACACCAACTGACCTGCTTACAGGTGCCTGATTGGTACCTGATAGGCAGCGCCTGGGGGTACCGATTAGTATAATAAGCAGCAACACAGAGCACGCTTTGCTCTCACACGTGCTGCATTGACAGTCACACAAACACACACAAGCGCGGAGTCACTCTGTAGCGCGCACTCTTGCTTGCTCGCTCCAGATTCCGGGAGATTGTATCTCATCTGCGGAGGTCAGGGAGCCACTATCAATATGTGGGAGAGTTGGGATTTGTTGGGTATTGTTGTCCTCTATATATGGTTAAATGCCCATGGCACACACAAAGTTCATGTTTTGTTTTTAGAACTATTTGATCTCGTTTTTATATAAAAATCACATAATTTACAATTTATATAAATCACACAAGGGAAGTTTGATAGTCCCTGTAGAAGTTTGAAATCGAAAAAAAATAAAAAAAAATAAATTAAAAGACCCTCTCCTGCTTTCCTCAAAAAGTAAAACTAACTTTTCATACAGTCCCTAACTAAAATATACATAAAAGTATGGCTTTTCAACCCTAAAAAAGCATTTCCTCCCAAACTATTACTACTAAGAACCACATTGTTGTTATTAGTCAGTTAACGTGGATTTCAGAAAACACTCACAAAACGTTTATGTGCTCCTTATAGATTGTTATACAAAAACATAGGACTGCTGATATGATCAGAAGCCCATTAAAACAGTAACTATTTGGTCATTTTCTGTTTCAGTAATCAGCTGATGCTGAGATACTTGAGGCATCAACAGGAGCCAGTGCAAGCTTGCCATGTGCTGATGTCTTGCCCCTCCTAGCATGGCTCCCAGTGAGGCTATCACTTCACCTCATGCTACAAAAATAACAAAATCGGAAAAAGGTATGTTCCCTCTTTGTCTTATTCTCCCACTGTGTATCTATCTCTGCCTCTTTCTTTGGAGAGAAGAAAGGTGTAGAAAGGCAAGGCAGCAAGGGTTTGCATCCACTTCTGCTACTGGTTCTCTTTGTTGTCATTCATTTTACAATATTTTCAACGGGGCTATGGCTGCATGCTTCATTACGGAGATGTCTGTCACATAATCAGCAGCACCGATGACTGTGTGGGTCACCCTAATGTCTACGGCTGCTCATACACACAAACACACGAGTACCCAGAAATACACACGAGTCAGACAAGGTGATAGGAAACCTAATCTTAAAGTGACATCACTCTTCTCATACATAGTGTGAAAGCAACAAACACTATGCCACATCAGACCCATTTCTCTTCACTATTCTGGCAGAAATGTATACTGGCTGTATTGAAGCTGAGGGGGGGGGGGGAATCTACACCTGACCTGTTGGTTAAAAAAGATTTTTCTGCCCGCTTATTTATTTAAGAGTTGTCATTCGGGAGGAGAAACTGAGAGGGGGAGGGAAAGGAGAAGTGAGGCAGGTTGTTGTATGAGACATAGTGGCAGGAGAGAGTAATGAAAAGTAGAAGAAAGACAGAAACAGAACATGGACGAACAAAGGAAGGACAAACTGAAAAGTCGAGCCACTCAGGTCAGATCCCACTGTGTGGACATATTCAAAGTAAAGAGAGCAGACACGTCTATTCTTTATTACCCTCCAGCATCTCCAGCCTCCTGGTGGATTTTTCACCTCATTCTAGCTGTCACGATAGAAAATTGGACCTGCAGATGTGTCCTCTACACCTTTGCAATTCCCCTCCACTACCTTCTCCTCTATTTTTCACCAAATTCACACAAACAAGAAGCAGATATTTACACTTTCAGGGTCAAGGTTGACAAGACTAACTCTATATAACTTGAAATCCAGAAGGAAGGACTATTGAATCTGAAACCTTAAATAGCTTTAAAAACACAAAGCAACAGGTCTGTTTATCATTTGACTGAAAGATGTCCACCTGAGAGCAAATACCTTATTTTATTTTTATGAGTTCAACTTACGAGCAGACACAGTTATTATCACCTCAACCTGTCCAGACAATGTATTTCAATCTTCAATCTTTACTTCTAATTCATCTGCATCTCCAATGAATGTTTGTGTGCAATTTGTCAGTTTTTTAAGCTTGTTTATGCTGTCTGTATTGGTTTTTATTGCAATTACAATATTATGCTTCCTTCTTGGCCAGAATTTTCTGAAAAACAAGGTTTTAATCTCAGTGAGACTTCGACCGTGTTAAAGAAAAGCAAAAGAAAGAAAAGAAAGTGAATTACCTTTTTTATTATTATTATTATTATTGTTTCGTGATGATACTGTTGCAGTTTACACTGTAGCTCAAAGGGACTGTCTGAGTTTCTAAAAGAGAGAGGATTATTGTAATTGTTATGTAGTTGAAGGGAGGGTATTTTGACTTTTCTGAGAGAAAAGGGTTTTGTTTTTACTTTTTACTTGCCCATAATTTATATTTTGCATTTGTCCTTCCACATGGCACAATAAATGTCAATGTCAACACAATTGCAATTTTGTTTTGCTCTGAGTTTTATTGTGTCATCACAATCAAGCTAGCAGCTAATAAGACCAATATAAATTAAAACCAACTGATATAAACTAATACAAAGAATGTGTTTCTACAGAAAAGTAAATGCGTCATAGAGAGTCATCCTATAATACAGTATAATGGAGGTTTTGCATCATACACGTACGCAGTTATATTATTTTGGCAGGAGGATGTTGGTTAAGTGAAAGGGAGGATCAGAATAATATAATTACTGTGGGCAGGGCATAGCTTTCTCTAAAAAGAGAAAGATAAGGTTCTGCCCCTCACCCTGCTCCACTAATTTTCATACAGTCCCTTAGATGTAGTTGCTAAGGGACTGTAGGTGTAGATGAGGTTGCTCTCATGGCTCTTGTGCCTGTCAAACTTGCTGAGACATTCCAGATTAGTCTCTCATCTTGTCTCTGATATGACCTATCATATAAGACAATTATAGTCACTCAGCTCAGAATAAAACACAAATTAGCTAATTTCCTCTGCCTTTCTACTTAAACTCCAATTGATTTTTCCAAATTTCTGCTCCTGCTAAATATACTGCTGAGGGAAAGGCAATTGATATGTGCTAAACTGGTGAGTGTGTCGTTCACATTTGTGTTGATGGATTCATGGGCCTTATAATGAACTGAAGTGAATGGCTTTATTGACTCCTATTTCAGTATGTATGTTCTGTTTGTATATGTGAAACTTTAGGCCTCAGAGGAATGTTATGAATCAGTGATCTGACATTTGAGCTCTATCAGATCATCTTAGGTAGACAGACTGTGACTTGAAGCAGGATTTATGACAGATTCTAGGCCTGTAGCATTCTTATCTTGTAGTACATAAAAACACATTTTCCACAGTGCTGAAGGTTAAACTTACACAACAGTTAAGTTGGTATGACGGTGTCTTGTATTGATCCCTGCATGTTACATTCTCTAATCCACATAATGTGCTAATTGGAGAACATGACTACTGATCTCTATTTCAGTACGGCTTGGCTGACCATGCTAAAGAATTGAATACCTCAGCACACGCACTACTGAGATCCCGCTCAGTCTTCAGTCGCCTCACATATAATTTCACCTGACACTATATTTCACTGGAGAGCTCGGATGAACATACAGAATTTGTTTGAAGTCGATGACAAGATAGATGTCTGGCCAAACAAGTTGTCTTTAGTTTCTATATCTATATACACTGTGAGCTGAGCCACACAGAGGATCAATACAGATGTACAGTAATAGAACATGACAGGTAGGAGGTTTGACTGGAAACCTACAGAAAGTGCTAGTTTTTAAATCCTGGGTTGGCAAGACTGGGACATCTAGTGGGGATAAAGGGTGAAGATCCAATGCTGTATCACAGAATAACATGATGTATAATAATTTACTTACTTTAAACTAGGCTACATTCATTTTATATCCACATTGTCCAGCTCCCACATAGAGTACATTCACATTGCATTAATCATTTTTATGTATTTACTCTCTTTTAATCTGTTGCAGATGCCTGCATGTAGACTGCTGGAAACTTTCCTTAACACAATCATACACATATACACTCGTGCATAATATAAATCGAACAAAAAAACTGTCAACAATTGAACTGAATTTTTCTATTTGATATGACATTTTGCAAAAAAACAAAAAACAAAAAAAAATATGCAGTGAGGGCTGACTGCAGACTAATTTCTCACATTCAGCTTTGAGAAGTGCCACTCACCTTTCCTCATAAACAGCCAATAACACAGTGGGAATATTGACATGAGCATTAGCGCATAAAAACTTCAATGCCCTCCTTGAAGCTGCTCAGGTTGAACAACGACTCAATATCCCTCATACCCACCACAGGTGAGTGATCCCGATCACAGAGGAACATGTCGCCGTGTTATGTGACAGCTGTAATCAGGGATAATCAGTGGCACAGACAGTCCTCCTTCTCATGTGGGCATAATCTCACACATAATGGTTTTTGTGTGTATGTGCACAAACACGTCGTCATACACCACCTGTGTTGATAAGGCATGTGTTATTTTACCCCCGTGATCTAGCTGCGATTGTAAAGGTTTACAAAAGCTGTCTATCAATTATATAACTATTCAGCCAGTCTGAATGAGGCCTTTTATGTCCTTAATTTATATCTAGTATGTGCACTGACAATGTGTCTTATAAATTAGTGTTGTTGTATTAGTTGCTGTTTTGCCATACAGCTAGGACACAATACATGTGGAACAGCAACATGGGTGGTCCGAGACAGCATGCAAACAAGGTGTGCAGATACAGTGAATGGTAACACAGCTGTTAAGAGATACATTGATAATAATGTAGGACATCTCCCATTTTAAACTCTGCAAGCAAACACAGAAGTACAATAGAAGTATTGTATGCAGGTTTGGAAATAAACAATGTATTATTTATAGCAGAATCTAATGCACAGTGAGTGAACTTTGAATTTCATAGTGCCAGCAAGCAGGTGCTGGAAACCTACTGGGAGAGAAGAAAGAGAATGGGAAGGTTGTGAGGGAAGAAAGATAGGACCAGCAGACTGTAAAAGAGGAAGAGAAATACAAAATAATACAGGAGTGAGTCTAAGTTGCAGAAGGGTGAGAGGAAGAATAAATAAGTAAGAATAAAGTACATAAATACATGAGGGCTAGGGCCTGGGTGATATGTAAAAAAATAAATATTACAGTATTTTTGACCCAATACCTTGATATCAATATTGCAACAATATTGTAGGAATCACTACTGGTGCTTTCACCAGTATATATAATGAGATTTTGATAAATAATCATCAATAATGTGGATATAATGACTAAGTGGGTAAAGTTCCCATTACTTCAGAGGACATTACTGCGATCTACATTCATTTCCTGGAAACTTATCTTAACTTTAAACATAACCACAACAGGCCTAACCCTAACCTTTACCCTAACCTTAACATAACCCTTAACCAACCTTAACTTTAAACCAAGTTCACAAGAGGGGGAGAGAGAGAGAGAGAGAGAAAGAGAGAGAGAGAGAGAGAGAGAGAGAGAGAGAGAGAGAGAGAGAGAGAGAGAGAGAGAGAGAGAGAGAGAGAGAGAGAAGAGAGAGAGAGAGAGAGAGAGAGAAGAGAGAGAGAGAGAGAGAGAGAGAGAGAGAGATTCCACTCAACACTCAATAAAAGAAGTGCAACTTCAATCAATCTCCACTAGAGGTCAGTGTAGATTAAAGTATGTACACACATTTTACAAAGTATTTCAAACATACTGTACAAACACATGCTCTCTATCTCTTTCCTTCATACAAACCTACTAACACAAAAAAACACATACATTTCATATGATCATACAAAGCTATTTTTTCACAAATGTGACTTTCAGATGTTCTTTATATCCACTAAACTCAAGAGGGCATGCAGCGGTTTTGAGTTGGTGCCAAGACTATAGCACCATCTCATCAGTGGTAAGTCTCTAGTTGAACCTTTAGGTGAGGGACATATATATTCTGGCATACAGCCAGGTGCTCTGATGGTTGGCCAGATGAGGTTTGAACTGAAGAGTCACAAGTTCAATTTAGAAATAAATGGGTCTCAATCTGTAAAAAGAATATGAAGAGCACACTGGCTTGACATGACTGACCTGTTCCTACACTGCAGAAAAATGTCTGACTATACACTTTGATATGCATGTAGATTACAAAACAAACTCCTAATTGCAAAAATGTGCAATATCTTCTCTACTGTGTGTAGCCTTCTCTGTTGAAGAAACCAACCAGCAAGTCAATTCATAGTTCATCATTTTTACTAGCTCATTCCAGTCTAATTAAGGATTAGCAAATACTGTTGCTATGGCAGCCAGTGATATATAGATGATTATCTCAATATATAACAGGACAACCGGACAATGACAACAAGCACATGGAGTTACCACACATGCTGATTCAGCAGCTAATCACAAAGTACAAAATGGTCCAACCTATACCAAAGGATGAATCTGACTGTCCTGCACACACTTGTGTGCACACAACCCCACAAAGTCAGGGTGGATGGCAGACTACTGATGAACAAGCATAAAAACCCATTTAGAACACGGTCACACAAGAAACAAGATAAATATTAGGAATCTATACAGTAGGGACAGTTTGTTTATGGGTCAATATAATATAACGGAGGAGAGGAGAGGAGAGGAGAGGAGAGGAGAGGAGAGGAGAGGAGAGGAGAGGAGAGGAGAGGAGAGGAGAGGAGAGGAGAGGAGAGGAGAGGAGAGGAGAGGAGAGCAGAAGAGAGGATGCTGTGATTAACTTTGACAGCCAGGCCCAGTCAGATGCTCTATTGTGTTAAACCTATCAACTGTCACTGAAGGGAGCGAGCGAGAAAGAAATAGACTGACAGAGAGAGAGAGAGAGAGAGAGAGAGAGAGAGAGAGAGAGAGAGAGAGAGAGAGAGAGAGAGAGAGAGAGAGAGAGAGAGAGAGAGAGAGAAGAGAGAGAGAGAGAGAGAGAGAAAGAGATGGAGAAAGGCTGTTGTCATGGACACAACACATAGCATCAATTCCCCAGGTTTGGGTGCATACGTAGCCACACACACCCCAACTCAGCTCTGTGTATTGGATAAAACAACACAGACAGGCTTTCTCATTCCATCTATTATATTGTGCCAGTGAAAGTATTGGTGTACATATAACACAGTGTAAGACACATTCGAACACACACATAGTGCTGTGTGTGTTTCATCACACAGTTAAGTTCTTGCTTCGCTGTCTGTGATATTACCAGACCTTGTGGACATGACAAACCTCATTATCCTGGCTGTGCAGGACCCCATTAGTATTCTGCAGGCACACAAACAAATACATGCACACATGCAGAGTGGGGTTATTTTACAGAAGAAAATAGTTTCTAATGCTTTTCCTGCCAGTAAATATACTGTACTACATTTGTCTAAAGAGCTTTCTATTTCTGATCCGGTTAAATCAATTATGGCAAGAAGAAATACGATTAGTCATAATCATGATCAGCCATTGTTTCCTGTGTTTTCTCAGTATGCACACTGCTCACGGTTGGCCACAATCATGGTCTATCCACTTCTGTGACCCATCAGTTGTCTATCCTTCATCTGTTTTTGTCTAGCTGACAAAGGCGTGAAAGTTTTTGCTTGCATCTCAGGCTTGAAGGTCTGATTCACACAACCATAATATACATAAAATACATAAAATAAATGTTCTCACTTACATACGTATCTGCCATGCTGACAGATTTCAATGAAAGTAAAGGTAAATGTGTTTGTAATGTTCAAAGTGCTGAAAAATAACATTGAAAGAATTTAACAGCAGTGTGTATTACCATAAATATTTCTCCTGTTACTGTGTAAAATCTGCACACCTTATGGTCAACAGGTTTCATTGATGGTAGTTTCAACTAAAGAAATAGTTCTTGTGAAAGTTTCTTTAAAAAAAAGATGTTCCTGTTGAATTTTAAAGTGTTTTTAATACTGTGAACAAAACAGACTTATTTGTAAATGAATGTACTGTATTTGGGTGGAGAAAGGAATGTAAGATATTGCAGATATCTCAGAATCCGGGCATATAAACTAACACCCTTAGTATAAGTATTCCATGACGCTAGTAGTGACCCTTAGAAGCACAAAAATTCAATTATGAACTTTTCACTCTCTACTCACTCTCTACTTTCCCTACAATATGGGGCACTGTATTTACCCAGTACCATGTTTATTTTTATGCTCTATAAATAATAAGTGGCTTTTGTAGTGCCCTGAAAAATAGAATGAAACTACTAACAGTACCACAATGCAATGCATAGCTTTTTATATAAGTGAAAATTATGATTATATGTCTCTACACCTGTCATGGATGATGTAAAATGTATATATATATATTTTTTTTTTGGTCATTAACTGTACTTCCCTTATTGTAGTTTGTTAATAATTTGAGATTACATTACTGTTTCTGTAATTAGTTTAAGCCTAACCAAGCTAACCATTAGTCTAGCTGTGTGACGCTTAATGTGATGCTAAGGCAACATTCTAGCTAGCATTAACTAGCATAATTTACTTTTGGGTGAACTATTGAATATCTTTCCTTTTCATTAATCATTTCACTGAGTCTTTAAGCTCTCTGGACAGACAGCCATCTTTTTATCGATTGAGCTTCTTCACCATACAAACCTGGATGTGGTTGCAACTTTACAATGGGTGATTGTATGTACTGTATTAACACAGTGAACACAGAATGAGTGAACTAGTAACCCTAGAAAAACACATGGTGGGTAAGCAAGTCCTAAAATTCCTAGAAATCTGCTGAGGCAGAGTACACAGGCATACACACACATCTGATAAAATGACTTTAAAGTGTTGTGTGCTCCTTCCTCACAAAGGCAGGCAGGAACACAGGTCATGACGTGTAACTCAGTGTGGAGCGGGCCTCCACAGCTATAAATAGCCCTGAAAGGAATCAGATTTGGAGAACCGGAGGTGGGAACTGATGAGATCACACATATCCATATGTGTGTGCATGAGTGTACCTACACATGCACGCACACAAAAGATTTGGATCTGAGGAAACAGAGATGGAGACTGACATCATGCTGACTTGCATACAGACAAACAGACAGAACAGCGGGGTGGCAGCAGAATAGGGCGGGAATAGGCTGAATGCACATCCAGTATGACTGAGAGGTGTGAAAGGACATCGAGACAACTACCTGGTGACAAAATGGGGAGGAACTAACTGTGGTGATGATGAGGAGGATGATGACAAGATGGTGTAACTGGTGCAACTGCTAATTGTGATGTGAATGATGACTACAACAGAAAATAAATCAAACAAAGACATACACTTCTGCATTCATGACACTGGGAAAGTGTTTTTGAAGTGAATATATGTCTGATATTCATGTGTGCGCTGAGCATGTGGCCTTTCAAGGACACCACAGTATTAATAACACATGAAACTGGAACACTTGTACATGATAGATCATTTGTGTATTTTATATTCTGCTTTTCATATGAATATGATTTGAATATGTTTGACTTTCACCAAGGACATGAAGACGGATGACAATCACATTACTGGGCTGACTGCACAATAAGAATCGCTGTTTCATCATAAAATGAGACATCAATTGTCTCAAAAAAGTTATACAAAATCATACAAACTGATGAAATTACAATATTTGATGATGAACAATGCTAAGATAAAAACATGTTTCAAATTCTTCATTTAATCATCTAATTGTCCTTTTGTTGTTTAACTATTCTTTGTTACCTGCAAAGCAATAATTAACTTTCAGTCTGCATAGAAATGCAAAAATATTAGTTACCAGAATTAGTCAAATTGATTCAAATAATGATTAGAAATAAAATCTCTTTTTCCCCAAAGGTGAAATGTGCTTTACATAATATGCTTGGTGCTGGTTTACTGTGGATCCAAAAAAGCACATCAAATAATGTTGTTTTCAATAATCACAATAATCTTCAGAGTGTGTCTGTCAGTGTTTACTGTGTGTAAGAACGGCTGATACAAAGTCGTCTTTGAATGTCTCCCCATCTTGTCTGCTTTATGTATTGAACTCTGCTCGGCCTCCTCAAACGATAAGACATGCTGTATCAGCCACCACTGTGACGCAACGACAGCCACCCAGACACACATACACGCACACTTCAGCGTGATTGACAGATATCAAATTGATGCAGAGCGAACAGACGACAGACTTAGTGCCACTTGAGAAAGTGACAAGCGAGTGACACATATAGAGAAATAGAGAGAAGAGAGATGCTGAGCGCTGTTGTCAATCAAGAATGGTGGTGATGAAATATCTGAGGGCCAAGATATATTTATTCATGTATTTAGTTTATTGTGTGTAGTTTTATTTAAATTCTATTTTGTACCTTTATTTGTCTAAAAAGAATCAGGGGCACTCTGATTTAATCATGGTTCTTATCATCACCAACATTAAATGAATCGTCTCCTGGATCCTGACGGCCCTCCGTGACTTCTCTTTTTATTTGTGTTATTAGAATTAGTTAGTCTGTGAGAAAATTGTTACGACATGCTTTGTACTACCCTGTAAATTTGCCTTGACATGCCACAGAATTGATTACTACCAACTGACACTGAAATAAATTAATGACTAAGCCTGAAGACAGAGTAATACAATTGTGAAGTACAGCAGCAGGGAAGACAAAGCAGAATAAAAAAAAAGTAATGAAAAGAAAAAAAAAGAGATAAACATGCTGGTGTTTAAATTGGAAAAATATTTTTTATGGAGAAAACAAAACAAAATATTATTTTTTTTTATTGCCGACCCCAAGCCTGTCCTCCTTTTCCCTGGTTTATTTTCCCCCCTGCTTTACTTTGCTCCTTTCTCTCTCATTATGTATCACTTCACAGGATTTTTACTTTCCAACAGCCATCCAATCCCTCACTCTATCTCCCTACTTCCCCTTCATTTCCTTCCACTTCTCACCCCTTTTGCTCGCTCTCTCTCTCTCTGTCATGTTGACTAGAGGTCAGCAGCACAGTCTCTCAAAGTCATCCCTGTCCGAGGTCTGGCCTCCTCATGCCTGGATTGCTGAGTGAAACAGACAGCTCCGTCCCAGTTGGGGACTGTCAGACTTTTAGTGCCTCTGACCACCGGCCTCCCTGGTGGTTAGAGCTGATGTGCATCCTCTCTTTGTTTCCATCCACTGCTGTCCATTACAAAGAGTGTCACACAAAGTGAAAGGCAGGAAAACAGGAATGACTGGCAAGAAAAAGAGAAAATAAATTAAATGTTCCTTCAAATGACTCAATAAAGCAGGGTGCATTATCCAAACCCTTGGACCTTATTTCTTTATTTTGGGGCGTTGTTCAAAGTCTGTACACACCAAATAATCACCATGAGATCACCTGAAAATGTGGGTATCTGTTATCTTAAGCGTGTGTGCTTTTTAACCTTTATTTATTCAGGGATCAAATATATTATTTGTAATGAGAACACAACGTGGACTCACCATGACAAACCAGCTGATTATTATTCTGATCACGGTAACCTTTTTCCTATCTTGCTGAGGTGTCAAATGTATCACCTGCTTTCTCTGTTTCTAGTGGCACCCCTATGGTATCGATAATGAATGAAGTCAAGTTTAATCTTTCTTTGTGAACTCAGAATGTTAAAATATTGTGGTGTTGTCTAAAAACTCTTATGGAGAGCATTGTTTTAATATTAACATCTATAGTGTTTTTCTTTTAGAACTGAAAGGTTTAGCTGATCAATTGATGATTGACAGAAAATCTGATTTAAGGGTTTTTTGTTTGTTTGTTGTTGAACAGCAATGCCACAAACTCCTCAAAACTGCTGGTTTCATCCTCCAGAATATGAAGATTTCTTGAGTTAGTTTATCCTATATTATGTGAATTGAATCTTCTTTTAATTTTTAAGCTGTTGTTCAGACAAAAAAAGCAATATGAAGATGTCTTATTGGGTGCTGGGCTCTGGGAACTTCAACTTGATGGATATTTAATGTCTATTTTCTTATGTGTTATATAGACCAATTACTGGATGAATCAGTGCAGTACTTAGCCAACTAATCTTTAATGAAAGTAACTGTTAGTTGCAGCTTTTGCATCCATAATGGGCTCTTTGCACATAAGACCATGAGACAACATAATTAAACCATGCACTTAACAGATAATCCATCATTATTTAAGACCATCCTTCTTTTATTACATTACATTATGCTCATGCATGTTCATAAGGTATTTAGCTAAAATAGCTACTTATAAGGCACCTCAATGTATCTTGTTTTAAGCTGCAAACCAATAATAAACTGTAATGAAAGTAAAGAGTCAGGCATGCACACATCCATACAGCATGCAGGCAGTATAATTGAGAGGTCCCTGAGGCATTTAATAGCTATAGTTAGCTTAGATTTATTCACTGCTCTGATAGCTATAGTTAGCAGTAAATTTATCCACCTGCCAAGGGAACTTGTCAACGAAGGATGGAAAATACACTTCCATTGAGTTAGTTAGCCTTTAATGACTGAGAGGCTGGCTGGAAAGAGCTGATTAGAAAATTAATTATTTATCAAAATACTACTAAAAATTTCCCCTGAAAACTGGAAAATTGAGAACAAGTCATTAAGGTGTAAATTAAATGTCCCGAATTTCAGATCAGGGCTATAAGTCTTTATGTATGAAAGGAAGTGTGCATGGGGAGGCTTCTCACTACATGTATGCACATGTGGGTCTGAAAGAGTTAATGTTTGCGTGCATGTGTGTGTGTGTGTGTGTGTGTGTGTGTGTGTGTGTGTGTGTGTGTGTGTGAGTGTGTGTGTGTGTGTGTGTGTGTGTGTGTGTGTGTGTGTGTGTGTGTGTGTGTGTGTGTGTGTGTGCATACTGGGGGCTCAAGTGTATCTGTGTCTGTGTCTGAAGGAGTTTCATCAATCTCAAGGAAATATGAATAATTTATCAAATGGTGTTCACCCTGTGCTTAAAGACTGACTGACTGACAGATTGGCTAAGTGTGGTGAATACCCACAACACTGCTGTTATTCCCTTACTCTGCATATCTCACACTGGGCCCATGTTTTCTCTCTATCCAATCCTCCAGACTTCATTCACCTTGATCCAGAGACTTACTCACATTGCTGAATGATGAAATATTCAAATTTTTTGGAATTGGCTTTTCCAGAAGTACTGTGTGATTTACTGCTGGCAACTGACACCAGTATCCTTGGTTGTAGTTCTTCAAATCTCTGCATTACTTCATGTAATCTGATTATACCAGTGACACTCAGCAGAACAGCTCCATCGATTCTCTTAAAACCAACCTGACTCCCTGGATTTCACCAAAACACACCTCAAATCACTGTCTCCAAACAGAATGAAAAGAAATGCAGAAATCCTGAACACGGAATGTCACAAAAAATGTAAATAGTTATATAATCCTGTTTTTATGAATTATAAACATATTAAATATCAAAATATGCGATCCTATACGGAAAGAAAGACGTACATGTTGGAGTAAGATGGATTTGTTCAACAAGTGTAGGAACATTGGGAGAATATAGGAGGCAACAAATAATTGTATTAAGGGAAATGGTTCAAGTGGTAATATTTCTCTCTGAGTGCAGAGGAAGAGTTGGTGGTAAAGCTGAGGATGTATTTTGTTTCACTTGGCCAATCAGAGGTCAAGGAGAAACACCAGAACTAAAGGGAGGTGAAGGTGAGTCTCCTGGAGGTGGAGGTGAGTCTATCTATTTGAGCAAATGTGCAGTACTATACAATAGTATTTTTACCTACTGTATACTGCATAGTGCACAGTACATTAATTTCATGTAGATTTTACTTATACAATGCCCATCCCATATGTCAATTCATTCTTGAGTGTCCCTGTGAGCTTGTTATATATTATAATGGATAATTTGATAATGTAATGGATGTTTCAGCCTATTAAATACAAAAAAAGTATACTCAGCAAGTTATGAATATAGAGGGGAAAAATCTCATCTCAAAAGCTCATGTGACTGTTTAATATGGAAACTTCCCTTGAAGACATGATGAGTTTAAGGCCAAAGGGAACAGATGGAGGACAATGAGTGCTTTGTTAGTGTAGCTGCATTTCAGCACCATGGACAGAGGAACAAATTATTTGGCCCAAATAAGGCAAATTAGTTTGTTGGTTTCTTTGTATTCTTTTTCCACATACAAACAATGATTGGATGCAGCATCTCACCCCCAAATAAGTATAAACAAAGGCAAAGCAACAACCTTTTTTAATATGTCAAAAAACCTCATGAAACACTAATCTGTGGCCAGACGCTTTGTCCTCTGCTGTCCTCTTTCCAACACCTGATAGAAATTTAATCAAATGTGACATTTTGTCCTTTTTCTTTAATAATCATGCCAGTAGTAAAAGAGAACACTATGATACCCAAACAGTAAGTGGCCCCAATTTTATAAGACAATGTGTCTCTGAGAACAGAGAGCACACAGAGATAAAAACCTGTCAGGGCTACTATACCATGAGAGATATTCTCCTGTAACCACTAACACAATGGGATGTCATCTCTGATAGCTGCCACCAAGACCCACATTGAAGCTTTCAAGGTGCATAGAGGGCAGGAATGTAATATTAGAAATGTAACACTGGCTGAGCCAAAAACGTCCAGTGGTTATAAAAAAAGTAGCACATAGTGGACAAGTGATTGCTTGTTGTAAAAGTATTGAAAGGAGCATGTTTTGAAACCTTGATTTTAAAAACTTTAACTGAATTAAACTAATTTAAATCAGCCACATGCATTCTTGAAATTCATTTACTGTACATTTAGCTTTTTTGTTACAAAGGTTAAATTCAATTTCCAATGGCAAATTATATTTTTTTTATCTTAAGGTGCTTGTAAGTGTTCAACAAGTGGATTAATGACATGCTAAAATTGCAGGGTAATAATCTTTAAACACATTTGGAAACAAAATAACGGTGCTAAAGTGTAATTGTTTACTTGATAGACATAGTCCCCCTCCCACCCCCAGGTAACGAGCATGATGGCTGCTAACAATAAACCCAATATAAGGCTTTAACATATCCTTTAGAAACCTGTAGAAACCATCAAAACAGACATCAAATCCATGTGCACATACACACATTAGACAGCATTTAGGTCTTATTCGTCATTTTTTTCCAATCCCTTCCTATCATAAAAGAAACTCCAGTAAGAGACAAAGACAGTCGAGAATACAAAAGCCTTTCCTTCACAGTTTCTTCTCTTCTCTTCACATAGACATTTCTTTTTTTTTCTCCTCTCTCCACCAGTCACACCCACCCCCACACTCAGACTGCTACTAATAGGGGTTTATTTTTAGCACATGTGTGATGTGTGTGTGTGTATACACATGATGGATTGAGGTGATGTTTCACACCTTTCTAGTAAGGGGGGAGAATGATGGGGAAAGGCTGGTTGGAAGTGAACAAGGAGGGGAAGGCAGGAGAGGTTGAAGGGAAAGCAAGAAATAGGCTCGTGTACAAGGATGAATGCTGGGAGAAGTGTTACTACACAGGAAATGTGGTTCAGAAGGGTGCTGGGTTGAAGGGAGGGAATGGCACCAGGGTTTTACCTGAAGAACCTGCTGGCACGGCAAACTGACCTACAGGCAGCTGATGATCAACAGGCCACTCTGCACTTGCTTATCGTGCCTCTCTTCAGAAAAATTGAGAATGACAAGAACAGCGTGATGTAAAGCACTGTCCAATTAAAATACAGATCGCACTGGCCTTAGCTTAAGGCACACTGAAATTTAATCACATATAATTTCTAGCTTCTTGTCTTTCCCTCAGTAGCTCTTGAGAGGTAGTCAAAGAACTCAGTGGAAATGGATATAAGTATGAACTGCAGACACCACAGTAATACACAGAGTACCTGATAGACAGAACAAGCTTAAGAAGTGAGTCAATAAGCTTGGGACAAAGCGGAATGTGAACAGCATGGAGCAGATTAAGGCTAAAACAGCAGGGTATAGATGCCAGAAAAACACAGGATAAGAAAGCAAGCAACAGATACTCAGAGGGATTATTCAGCATACACGGAGTGCACAAATAACTACAAATCAACTGTCACTTTTCCTTTAATAACTTGATCTGGAATGCCACCGCGTGTGCAAAACATTGGCAGTACGTGTAAAACAGAAATGTAATTTTTAAATACTGTAGATCTTCAAATAGGAACTTCTTTTTGCAGGCTGTAACCTTGAACCTCCATGAGAAGTTTTATTTTTAGGCCACTTTTTTTATCTTGACTGTGAATGTGCAAGTCAGGAGGTGTCAACAATAGACAGAAACAGAAGTGAATAATCATCGAAAGCGAGATAATTTAAGTGAGAATCTTCACATGTCTAGCGACAAAACAAGTTTGTTCTTAAAATGGATGTAAGCACTGAGACATGATGGGATGTGGCATTTTTCTCTCTCTATCCATTCCTTCCTGTCTTTTCACTTTCTTGCCTCACTTTTCCCTCACTTTAAAGTATTTTTTTATTATTATCATATCACAGAACAGATTATCAAATGATAAAACAATTGTAACAACTTGGCACTGCAGCCGGTGAAATCATAATCTCAAATGAACTGGAACGGAGTTTTGCAAATGAATCCAAATTTATCTCTCTTTTCCTGCATATAAGTCATGTCTACCCAAACCCAACTTCAGCACTGCATCCTGCTGTGTTTTCATAGTGCCTATTATGCAGTGACATGAAACAACATCCAGCTCAGCCTGCCAGAGTGTCTCCTCTTCACCCCATGGTAAGGCACATAGGCAGGAGACTTAAGCTTGGAGTAACTTATCCTTATGGTAATGAACAATTCCCTTCCCACTGCGAGTGCCATTACCACACACTGTGATATGGCTTGCTACTCCCCATGTGCACAAATACACCAACACACTCTCACACACACACTAACCCCTGCAACTGCTCATCAGAATGTACCATCACAAGCTACCCATGTTTTATTCATTAAGCCTAAAACTGACATTTAATGTCAATTTTAGTCAACCGGAGACTAAGGTGATGGATGGGTGTGTAAGAACATCTGTTACACACAAGAGGGAGACTACCAATTTGACATTGTTAATAAACTCTACAGGTGTTTGAAGGCAATTAGCTCAGAGAAAGATAAAACTATGTACTCCTCGCCTCAGAAACATGATGCACATAGCAAGTTAAATCAGAAGTAGACCAGTAGTGTAGCAGTTACTATATTTAAAATTTTGACTATCAATTATCCTATCGGTACAGTCCGTGTAACCAACACTGTTCAGACAAAGTCAAGTTGTAAACCAAAATGTGAAAGCAGTACACAAATACACACAAACAGTATCTCTATGCTGGGGCCAAGGCGCTGACCGAATATGTTTTATTCATGGCTGAAAGGTTGATAACAAAATCTCTTTGGTCATATCCATGAGTGAGCTGCAAAGAGAATAAGCTTCAAAGTGGTCGAGCTGAAAAACAGAGTAGAGATGTGTGTATCATTCTGTGTATCTAAGCATATGTGTGTACTTCATGTGTAACATCACTGGTGTGGAAGTGTGTATGCCTATGCAACAGCAAGGTGAAGCAGCATATGGGGGAGGTAATCACAGGTTATTAATTGGAAAGTACAAAGTTCTAATGGGCTCTGAAAGAAGATTAACACCCAGTTTCATTTAGAAGAATGTCAAAGCCCCTAACAAATGACTCCTTCTCTGAAGAAGGAAATTAATGTGACTGTTTCTTGGTGCTCGTACCATATACTGTGAAGTGTGGGTGAAAATTTAAAATGCATTTTATAAAAGGCAGAGGTCACTGGAAGCTAATTTCTGCCCGATTGAATCACATGCTCTTGATCACCTGAATTATTTTGCTGTACTGACCAGCATGTAATGCTGCTAATTACACAGCTACTTACCAAACACATTCATCAGAAAACATGAAATATTCATCTAAATCTGTTTGTTATGAGCTAAAGTAATTTACAAGCCAAAACAATATGTCTGTGCACAGTTACTGGAGAGTAAACTTGTTAGGGCACAAGGTGTTGCTTGTAAATGTGATTAAACAAAATCAGCCACATTTTGTCACTGTGGAAATACTGTGAAACTGTCATCTGTTACTTATAGCAGAAACAGAACTGCATTGAGCGGTCAATGCCATGTATGTCTGTGGAAAATACTGAGTTGTGTGATATGGTGATTATTGATCCAGTGACATTACAATGGAAAAGGTTTTTGACCTATTTTTCAGTGGTCAAACACAGGTGTAGCTACTAATTGCTGCTTCCAACAACCGCAACAGACTTAAAGACCTTTTTCACAAAGACATTTCCACATGTAATTGTGTGAAAAGCACAGGTGTAAACAGTAAAATGAATCATGGTTGAATTGCATTTAGCTGCTTCAGTTTCAGAACCATTTTTACAGCAGACGTTTTGACTTGTCACAGCAGTAAAAACACAGATAGAACTTATTGAATTAACAGTGTCTCTTGTTTCCATTCAGGTTTTCAAGGAGGGCATAGTGGTGAACAATCAAGCACTCTAGCAGGTCATGAATATGGAGAACTAAATGGGTTTCAGCCATGATTAATGTTATCAATTGCACCTGGGATTTTCCTTCTTGGACATGTCAAAATGTCTGCAGGCTCTCTGTCACACTTGCATGACTTACTGGGAGAAATGAGCCATCGTCAATGTTATAACACCTGTGACTTCCTTGCCATGACAAGCGATAATATCTGCACTGAAAAAGGCATGACATACTGGCTCACTGGTATGGTCTACACAGGCATTGTTAAATGGAAAAAGACAACATTAAGTAATTGGTATTACTATAGATTTTTTTTGTAAACAATGAAACAAAACGTCTTTAAACTTTGAGAAAAGAGCAGAAACCAAACTATGTGGGACAAAAGCACAACGTGGGCGCCAGTCAACAAATAAACTGAACAAAGATTGAACTATGGGAAAGTATCACAAAATGGACATAATCATGGCAAGCAATTTATTAGCTAACAGTTAGAGCCCTACTCACCCTTGGTGCACGCACAAAGGTGTTTTAATTTTGCCTGATTAGACATCTACTTATGACTGTGTGGGCATTATACACTGTGCTTGATTGACCTTTTCCTAATTGGTTGAACTTGTTGCAGTGTGACACCTACATCTTTATCTATTCTATTCTTATGAGGACATATGCCCTGTAATTCAACTGAAGGTGAACATTATTATTACAAATACAAATCATAAATCAAACCTCTTTTCATTTATTTTCATGTCAAACTACAACTCTTATGTTATTTCTTCACTTAATTAAACATTTGTCCTATTTGTAATGCAAAGAACATGTATTTATATTTAATGGTCTATTCCCAAAATTGGGGAACCAGGTTCCAATGACTGTTGATCTCTAGTCTCCTTCACACATTGTGTGAGACACTATAATGACACAAAGCAGAGGTATGTGACACTGTGATGGGAACAGGAGGTACTGCAGGAGGAGAGGTTCAGGGACAATGAGAGCTGTGCTGTCATCTCAGACTGTTTATGTTAGATAAGAGCACGGCTAAAGGACAGATCAATAGGGCTCACAGAGTTCTGCAAAGCCAAAGACGCAGCTTCTACAGACTGAGATAATGTCATAAAAGAGAGTGAAGTGGAAAAGAGTCCGTGTGTGAGCTGGTACACTTAATGCATGCGATTGTGTGTGTGTGGGCAGGCGGGCAAACATGTTGAACTGTATATAATACATTTTAATTGCAGTAAACAGAGCTAGTCCCACTATTAGGTAAATCGACAAACAAAGCTCTAGGGCAAAGAAGAGAGGAGGAGACACAATGAGCCACACACACACACACACACACACACACACACACACACACACACACACACACACACACACACACACACACACACAAACACACACACACACACACACTAATCGGCATTGCCTTATTTCCCTTACAGAGGCTAATTGAAACAAAGTAATTAGTGGGTAAAGAGAGGGCAAGGAGCTGGGTGACTCCAAATGACTGCCATCAGTAATGTACACACAAACGCAAATATCCACAAGCCATAACCAAGACACAATTAGGTTTCTAACCATTGTGTTCGTGTATGATGAGGTAGGCATGGGATTGCGATTATAGATGTAATTGACAGAACTAATAATAGACACAAAAGCCTATCCAGAAACCCACTGTGTGGTATCAAGGCTCAGTAGGGGTATAAATGGTAGAACTTTTTAAACAGGTTTAAATTACTTTATTTAGTCGGGTGGAATAAAACCACCAATTGAGTTTGGGCTTTTTTTTAATGTCATCTCTCCTTTTTTGCATAGGTTAAAACACTGTTAGGTTCATACACAGGTTGACAGCAGAGCAAATTCGGTTTCTCCATGCCTGACTTGGCACGTCCCTCAGCACCTTTGCAGAGCAAAAAATGCCACAATACTCAAATACCAAACTGAATGGCCTTGATGAAATCCCTATGCAGCACAGCCATTATATAGTTCAGCCCTCACTAGCTCCCATCACACTGAGGCAGACTTTCTCTCTCCCACTGGAGCAGACACACAGGAGCCAGTAGTCATGGTAACCCCATTCTGGGTAAACTTAAGGATGTGTATGTGCATACACACACACACACACACACACACACACACACACACACACACACACACACACACACACACACACACACACACACACACACACTCATACACAATGTTTTAATAAATACTTCATGGAGCTGGTAAAGCGGCTTGGAGACTGTGGTAGCTAGTTAGCTGTCTGTACAGTGAATAGTTTGCTCTGCACGCCAGATGTCAAACTCCATGATTCACCAGTGTATCTATTTACTTGTCAAACTTAATAGATGTGTGTGAGCTTGTTCGTGTGCACATATGCATGAGGAAGAAACTATAACTTATTACATTTGATTCATTCATCTTAATGCCACATTAGCAAATTAGCACACATGATTAATAATTAAATGGCTTTAAGTCAATTTATTAATCATTTATTATCAGTACAATCCAAGGTTAATTTATGTGACTGTCTTTTATCTTTTAAATGCTTCAGTGTCAAAGTTTGTTATTTTAAAGGATTAGAAAAAATCAATTGAAAACCAAGAGTGTGATAGACTCTAAATGCTTTTCTATTTGGGCAGTCAGTCAGACCCAAGACCATTGGTTCCTAACTGAAGACATACAGTAAACCTTTGAAAACATGACACAAACTTAGTTTCATTTTCACAAAATGCTAAGTAATTTCCCAAAACAGCTTGGCCCTGCAGTTTTTTTTAGCAGCAGTCACTCAAATAGGAGTATTGTGCATTTGTTGGGGACTATTTTCAGCGGTGGGTAAATACACATTTGGTGCCTTAGTTAGTGTTTACTGCAGCAGGACGGTGTATGTAGAATGGACTCAAAACAACAGTGCCCATGGTCATCAAAATAAAGGAACCTTTCACCCAGTGCAACAGTATGTCTCACTAATGTGTTTTAATGGTTTTTAAACAATGTATTTCTATGGCTCAGGGGAAAAACACACTACTCGCCAGTCATTCATCTGATATTCAAGTAGTTTTTCAATACTTTTGAAAAAATAAACAATCAATCCAAAGTCTGATTGTTTATTTTCTGAAACGCTTTAAAGCTGAAGGTTCAATTTTTAATCCACATTAACATAAGAAAAGGTTCTGACAACTAAAGGAAATCCTTATCTAAAGAAACATTATGTTACAAACACCAGATTTTATTCTGTGTGTGTATATATGTGTGCATGTCTCTCTGCACACTGCACAAGTCCAATTGCTGCTTTCAGGACATGAACACAAAGCTCTGCAGATGTCAAAGTCTGAAGAGATAACAAGGAGAAAAGCAGAGGTGGAGATGAGCGTCACGGATGTCAAATTAGCATTCACACACCACTCTATTGACAAGGTCATGTAAATACCACTTTATCTCCACCTTCTAAGATCAACTGCTGGGATTCAATAAAACCACCCTTCTCTGTTGTGTTTTCCCTGAGGCAATATGAGCCACTGCTCAATATCACTCACAAGAAAAAAGAGGAAAATGTGTGTAAAGCTTAGCAGCAGGCTGTCAATAGGGAACGTTAGTGAGGGTGTTTCTGGCAAAAGACACTTAACTCAGCCAACATTTAACAGGACAGCGTGTGGACATAAAAGGAATAAACCCTTCTAAGTATCATGAAAAGAATTTGACTGGGTTTATACAACTTTATTCTAATCCTAGTGCACAAATTAGCATTATAAAGTTGTGTGTGACTGTATAAGGAGAGCTGGATAGGAGGATGGGGATTGGTGTGTTGATGTCATACTGAGAGCTGGCTGAAGGGCTGGATTAAAGGCTGTGTGCCTTTCTCCCACTGAGGGTTTCTCAATGGAGGTGGAATGCCACATGCTTCCAGAGGGCAAACTGTTTGACTGCTAGAGAGGGAACAGGAGGAGAGAGAAGGGCAGAGTTGTGAGGAAAGGAAGAGGAGAAGGGGGGGAGGCAAAAGGCAGATAGAAAGAGGGGAAGAGTGAGTGAGTTCATTCAACCACAGCTTTCTAATTCTCTCTGTACATACTGGTCATTTTGTATTATTATGCACAGGACTCAAGCAAAGAAGAAAAAAAACGTATATCTACAAAAAGTATGAACATACATAATGCAGAATATAAATATAATATAGAGTTTTTAAGCTGTTTGATGTCTAAGCTTTGTATGGTCTCTCTGTCTGGAGATGAAACAAAGCACTAAGACGTACTATACACACACTGATGCACACCATGGACACACACGCAAACCCTGCAAGTCCACTCACGTTCTTTGAAGAATGTTTGTTTTGAATCTATGCAAATTAAGAGCACATCTACTCTACCAACATTCAGATAAAAACCAACTGAGCCACAGACATAAAATAATACAATCCTGAAACAGGAAATTGAATTGGTGGACCAATAACACAACCATCAGCGAAGATCAGAAACAAGAAGAAACACCTCTGTTCTTGAACAGGACACTTCTGCTAAAACACAACAAACTCCAGTTAAGACCATCTCCAGTTGGCTTCTTAACTTGTGGAAGAGCCTCCAACACACCTTTGGGTGCAGAAGTGGAAGTTCTGGGTGCCTACCTTGGGTGAGCGTTCCCATGAGGAAGCGGTAGAAATAGCGAGCCACCTTGGTGAGCTGCCTCTTGCACCTTTTCCTGCACTGGCTCATCTTGGTGCAGCTGTGGTGGAGGTGGAGGTGATGGTCGTGATGATGATGTTAGTCGGCTAGACTGCCGGGGGAAAGCAAGCTCTCAAGGTAGGAGGGGAGGAACAGAGCACTGTGATTGTGTGTGTGTGTGTGTGTGTGTGTGTGTGTGTGTGTGTGTGTGTGCATGCGTGTAGATGTGTGTGTGTATGTATGTATGTTGTGTGGTGTGTGTGTGTGTGTGTGTGTGTGTGGTGTGTGTGTGTGTGTGTGTGTGTGTGTGTGTGTGTGTATGGAAGTCTGATTGCTGCTGCTTCTCTTCTCCTCCTCACTCACTCCTCTTTCCTCTCTCTGCCGTCCTCCCTCCTCTCTCTGTCTCTCCGTTCTTCTCTCCACCTGTAGGGCGCTGGCTGTCAATCAGCCCCCAGTGTTCTGTCTCCTCCCCTTCACGTTCTGAGAAGCCCTGTTCCAGCCTTCCATTGGCTGGGAGTGAAGCGTGGCGGAAAATTACGGACCAGCATACATGTGAGTGTGTGTGTGTGTGTTTGTATGTGTATATGTGAGCAGTATACGAGGAGTCTGGCTTGAGTGGCAGGTGGTGGTTTTTCTCTAGCTGTACACTCCACATATCTTGTTGATGTTGTTCTTATATTTTTCCTCCACTCACAGCTCATAAAGAAGACAGCCTCTGAAGTGTGTGTGTGTGTGTGTGTGTTTGTGCGTGTGTGCGTGTGAGTGTGCGCGCATGTGATCGATGCCAGCAGGAGATTGACTAAAGTGACAGAGGAAACAAAGCAAACCCATTCATTAGCATCACACGCCATCCCTCCCTATCTGTCTGTCAGTCTGTCCGTCTCTTGCTTGCACGGCACTCATAAATAGTGTTCAAAACACAGAGAGGAAGAGGACGGAGAGGATGTGGAGAGAGGGGAGCAGAAATTAAAAGTGAAGGTACGCAGAGAAACAGATAAGGAGGGGGAGATGGGGCAAAAGGCGTAACACATAATTAATCTGTTTCCCATCAATCTGCGCTGGGGTAAAATTTAAAAAGAGAGAAAAAGCCTGACAGGAGGAAGAAGTTGATGGACAAATACCACACTTCACCAGCTGTCGATGAACAGATTATTATCTGCCAGCAGAGGAAGAGATGAAGAAAGGAGGGGAGAGAGAGAGGGTGTGTGAGAGAGAGAGAGAGAGAGAGAGAGAGAGAGAGAGAGAGACAGAGAGAGAGAGAGAGAGAGAGAGAGAGAGAGAGATGAGAGAGAGAGAGAGAGAAGAGAGAGAGAGAGAGAGAGAGAGAGGAGGAGCATTTAAATCCTGAGGGATTGAGAAAGAAAAGGTATTTATATAAAGCCTTTCATTCTTCATCCTTATCATTCTTCCTAATGTTGCACTCTCTCCCTCAGCACTTGCAGAGCCACCAAACAGGGACGCACAAACTCACCTTGTTTTCCCTGTTGACACATTTTTATTGTTTTTCCTTCTACAACTCCCACATTATCCTACTAAATTGCTGCCACTCCAACTTCATCCTCTCAATTCAATTCAAGTGACTTTATCGGCATGACTGCATACAATACAACTTGCCAACTCTACGATCATAATAAATATAACAAGGAAAATAAACAATAACTCTCTCTCTTTCCCCCTGATGCTGAATTAAAAGTGATTACTGTTACCACAGCAACCCCAGACTCCATAGGATTTCTGGCAGCCTGAGTAGCACGCACGCACCACACACACACACACACACACACACACACACACACACACACACACACACACACACACACACACACACACACACACACACACACACACCTGTTTTCTTTGTTTGGGTCAAAGACACAATCAATCAAATGTCAGACAGATGCTTCCTCTAAATGAGGTCTTTTACTTTCTATGCTCTCTGTGCCCTTGTTTTTATTTGGAAGCCACAAAGAGGGGTCAAAGTACAGGTGACTGTTTGGCAGTGAGCTGTTCTGAGCTCTTAACATTCAATGCCACACTGCCAGACAGGGCAAAGAGCCCTAACATAATCAAGGAACACAGAATAACTGGATAGTTGGATTGTGAGCAAAGGGACTTAAGAACATGTGGGTAAGCAGATGGGAGAGAATGCTGGCTCAGTAATAAATATCATATAAGGATTACTCACTAAGTAGAATATTTGCATTTTCTGAAGGAAATGTGTGGTGAGAGCTGGAAGCTGTTTAGCTGCTGCTGCCAGCTGCTGCCAGCTGCTACTAACTACTGCTGAAAGCTAAAGCTCCAGCAGCAAGTCTTGTAGCACCAACCTACAGGTAAAATGGTATCAAATGCTACAGACTTGTTCAGTAACCCATCTGTACAACTTTGCAGAATATGGTTGTCATGGAATACTGCTTTTAGATATGGCACTCAATAAGTACTATGATGGCGTTCGACTAACGGCCACAAGCAACACAGAGTTAAGTGGTCCATTAAGGGCATCAAGCCACACCTTCAAAGGTTTGGTAACCAGTTGCAGACAAATGGTTTTGTTTTGGGTTATCTAAATATGGTATTTCCCCGTGACCCTATAGAGAGGATAAACGGTTTTGGAAAATGAATGAATGAATAAATATGGTATGTACCAAGTTTGGTGAAGAATAGATGAATTATGTGCCAAAAATGTTGTTGTTGTGTTTTTTCCAGGCCCAAAGGGCTGAATCAGCTTCATAATATTTTGTTTATTAGCCAAAATGTAAATCATGTAATAAATGAACACATTGTGATGCTACAGGTACAATGTTTTAATTTTTTTAAGCATTTCCACATGGGGCAGCTGTCCATGAATGTGGATACTTTAGCACAGTTTTTGAGGTATTAACTTATGCACACATATTAACTTATTAACGTATTACTGAGTTTCCATTATAAAATTAACATTTTAAATTTAAAATAATCATTAAAATGTTTTATCTTTAAAAAATTATTTTAAAAAAAAAGTAATAAACTGAAACTGAAGTTAACAATTTTTGACATTGAAACAAAGTTTGATGGACAAATAGTACAGAGGTGGATAAACGCCAAAAATAAATAAAATAAAATAAATAATAAATAGTGATGATAAAGAGCAAAGATAAAAATGATTAACTTTGATTCTAGGCTTCTTGGCTCAGGGATCTTTCATGACTCAGTTCAGGGATTACGTTTTATTTTTTCTGAATTCAGGGGACTCTTTGTTTTTGCTTTCCAGTTCACAACTTTACAATTTTGGTTCATTCTCACCGCTCTCATCAGCAGGCTTTTCAAACACAACAGGCAGATATTTTTGGAGAAAAAGTACCTACAGTACACTAAAAACACACATTAGCGATTAGCTGGTGAACATGGTGGCACATTTAGCTGCTTAAGTGCCAGATATTTTCCTCCATAAGTTATGGAGACCAATAACAGAGATACAGTTAATGATGAGTGAATTTTGGACTTAGTTTCATCAAGTGGACACAAACATGACTCCAAATGAATGTTAATTTTGCTCCATATCTGCTGGCTGTGTAAATTGGCAACTATTTGCTGAATCGATTAACAAATTAACTTGTGTTTACAGCTTGACTCCACTGACACCAGTTGGTCAAAAAGAAAAGAAAAAAAAATTGATTGCAGATTTATCACATCCAGTGTCTCTGCTTGCCTGAAAATGCTTGCAAACACATTTCAAAAACACAAAAATGACATAGCACAATTATTTCTGTACTATCATGCTTGATAATAGATACAACAATTAAATAAATACTATCATATTACAGTAATAATAGGCCATGGTTGTTTCTTTGAGTAAAGTTTGAGGGAAGCCCCCTGGTGCCCCACATCGGTGAACCAAACAGCCTACACTGAAACTCTGCAGCACACTAACTACATGCACACGTGTTGAAATTGGTTAACAAGTGTTAGCAGACACCAGTCCTGCAGTCCTGTCTTTATCGTCCTGCAGTATACTGCACGTCTGACTCTAACAACATGTTTTAAAATATTAAGAAATTCATGCTGCATTTCTCAACCCTAATAGCACATTGATCTAAGCAAAGAGAAAACAATCACATTTATCACCATCAAACACTCCTGGTCATTGTTTAGCATTCATGAACATACACTGGGATGCTATGGCAGGAAACACTTACCCAGAAATGGTAAGTGTCCCCATTAAGACAGCAGGATGATCTAAGTTTATAGATGATCATCAGGCTTGTTAGTGATAAATAATAACCATCTTATTGTTTTAAGCTTTAACTTGGAAGACAGCTTTTCAAAGAAGTGTCAGTTTAGCAAAAAAAAACTTAAGATTGACACTGTTTATTCCCTTTTCAGACACCCAAAAAAGCACACTGATTTATACAAACTATTCTTCTCGCTAAGCCTATGAATAATAGAGTCTGCTAGCAGTCTCATTGAAGGTTAAGAAAAAAAGCCCACAAAGATACTAAGACACACACACATTCATGCACGTACTGAAGGGTAAATGCTGAAGAAGAACTGAAGCGAGAGATTGAGTGATCAGTGTAGCATGAAGGATTACAAGCTTGCAATGGTAGCTATTACAACAGACCAACTCTTGCCACACACACACACACATGCACATACACATGCACACAAGAGAGTGTATGATCTGATGGTGCAAGGTTAAAGTTTAATAGAGACTGAAGAGAAAAAGTGAATGAATGACATATGTATACATCTGGAATTGCATACTCAAGGGCCATTCGGTGGGCGTTACATAATAAATGAAGACATTAAGTAAGAAAATCAGCATAAAACATTAAACACAAATTAAAATAGTAAAACTATTTTAACGTGCTGTTTGTAGATTTTAGTGGCATCTAGCGAACAGACTTGGCAGAAATAAAATATAATATTCATAAGTAGGTTTTAATTAGTGAATAATCCCTTGAAAATAAGAATGTTTGTGTTTTCGTGACATTAGAATGAGCCCTATATATCTACATAGGAAGCAGGTCCTCTTCCACAGAACCCGCCATTTGCACCACTGTGTTTCTACAGTAGCCCAGAACGCACAAACCAAACACTGGCTATAGAGAGGACTGTTCTGTTGTGGTCACCATAGGTACCTCCAACACACAGAGGGATCTGCAACCTCACAGCTAAATGGCACTAAATCCTAAACCTTAATGAGCAGATAATATGCTTGTGATTCAAAAAGCAGGGGAGAATAAATGTTTTAACCTAGTTTAACCAGTTAGTACAATAATCAACTAATCTTTGGTTGACTGTGAATTGTTATGACAGTCAGTCAGATAAATTGATACTATGTATTTGTCTGCCCATTTGGCCCAATTTACATCAAGTCTTACATTTTTGAAATAAATAAATACCTTTGTATTTTACAAGCAAAACTTTGAGGTCCCACAAGGACACTTACATACTGTTATGCCATCGCAGACCCACAGCAGTACAGGAAATAGTCACAAAATTTAATCTGTAGATTCATGTATATGGACACAAATTTTCCATTCAGTTTCATGACACCCAAACTAATGTATTTCAGATGGAACTATTTTGTATCTGCACCACGTCTGTCGAGAATTAAGCTTTTACAATTGTTATTAATTTTTTTAAACTATAATCACTATATTATTAAATATGTAATCATGCAATATTATTCTTGTGTTTACTTCTTTATTTTAATTTGATCAGTACAGTCAATAGTCCACATCAGTCGGGTGGGCAGAAAGTGTGTGTGTGTGTGTGTGTGTGTGTGTGTATGTGTGTGTGTGTGTGTTTGTGTGTGTGTGTGTGTGTGTGTGTGTGTGTGTGTGTGTGTGTGTGTGTGTGTGTGTGTGTATGTGTGTGTGTGTGTGTGTGTGTGTGTGTGTGTGTGTGTGTGTGTGTGTGTGTGTGTGTGTGTTTGCGCAAATCAAAGCCACATTGAAGACAGGGCTATCAAACTGGACTACATTTCACATCCATCATTTAATGCCCTGCTCTTGTCACTTTCATATTTCACCAAACTGAACTTCACATTATGCATTGGATTCAACCTCCACTGTTAACATAATTGAATTATTTAAGCTCATGTCATTTTTAATTTGTGCTTGTGTCACCTTCATATATTGTATTTCATACACATCAGTTCTTGGTCCATAGTACAGTCAAGATTTAATTTCTAGTTTTCTATCCCATTTCAAAACTATTACTATTCCATTCTGTAGACATTCCAACATGTAGACATTCCAAAGAATTTTAATTCAATGTAATTTTAACATTACCTATTATTATTATGATTATGATTATGATTATTATTATTATTATTATTATTATTATTATTATTATTATTATTATTATTATTATTATTATTACAAACTTTTTTACCTCTGGATCACTGACACTGTGGGTGAGGTAGGTGTCAGATGTCAGACATTCTGCAGATGTCTGACAGGTTTGCACAGGATGTACAGAAACGTGTCTGCAACATTGAGGCACTGTCGGTTGAGTCAAGCATCCAGCCAAAAATAGTACAAATAGTAAGAGGCAGTGGTCAAATTGCACAATGTCAGGTTTGGTTGACAGTTTTCCAACAGAAAAATTAAGATTCTCTATGAGGGTTAATATGAGAAAGATGATTAGGAGCATGGAACGGCTGTAGCTGCTATGTACAGATTGAGAGATCTGCATGTGTTGTTGTTTCAAACACTGTGAAACATGTCCAGGATTTCTGCCAAGATTCAGCTGCGTGCTCTCAGTCTATGTACTATATGTGTGTGTGTGTTTGTGCATGTGCGTCTGATTTATTTCTGTGTACTCACATGTTAACTCTTAATTATATTCATGTGTGGAGTAAAAATAAAGTTAAAATGTTAAGGGTTCAGAAAAGGAGACAGACACGATAGTAGACAGAGAGGTCAAACATACAACAAGAAAGATTAGCTAAGCAGCCCACTTGCTATACCATTGACCTGCCGGTGAAGCTCCAAATCAGCAGGCTGTCTCTGTGATTGGATCCATCATTAGGATAAAGACCCTGGAGGCCTACGACCTGCCCTGACCATCAAGTGATTTTCAGCATCATCATCAAACAGTCTGGAAAACAGTTCTTTTCTTTTTGTGATTGACCTCACCTGCTCCCTGCTTACTCTGCCTGTCTTTCTGCTCCTAAACACAGTGATTCGTTTATTAAGGTTTATAATGAATGAGATTCAGATGCTGAGAAAAAAAAACATGTTGTAAAAGATAGATTTTCTGTGTCTGTGTTAGCTGCAAGTAGACAACATAATGATTTTCAATCGTGATTCAGATCAGATTTGGAATCGTGCAGCAGTCTGTGTAGGCTGCCATACGTACAAGCACAAAGGCACACAGGAATGTTGGAGGGCAGATGTGACACTGACACTCCACTCAAGTATCTGGCAAACACACACACATGCACAAACACACACAAACACACACTTTTTTAACACTATGTGGCAGGCAAAAGCACCAGCTGGTGAAGCCCACTCAACACTCTATTCACTGAGAACATGTGACTGTAAGGAGGAGAGGAGAAAAGGAGGAGAGAGGAGAAAGAGAGAGAGAGAGTGAAAGGGAGGGAGGAGCGAGGAGGAGAGGCACAGGTGGAAACACTTGTATTCAGGGATGTGCAGTGTAGCCTTTAATACAAACAAAAAATTAACATACTAAGAAAAGTCTTCACAGAGCTGAGAAAGAGGTTCAACCCTGTTCTGGACCTGTCCTAACACAGCTAGACTACAGCATAAGACCCTAAGTACAACATGTGTCCTGCATACATTATCTGGATAGTAACCTCAGCTCAATGGATCTAACTGTTCATAAATAAATGTTCACATTATCTCAAGTCTCCTCACATCATGTGATCGTATCTCATTATGCAAACATCTACGTTGGCAGACTTGGTGTTTCCCAGGTCAAAGGAAGCAATGCTACCGTAACGGCTCAACATCTTATCTTTGCCAAGAAAGAGTTAGGCATTTATTTTTTACTTAATCCTTGTAAGGGGAGTCTTACTAGCAGCTCCTACTACATGTAATTTTTGCCGGGCAACTTGAGCTAGTAGGAAGACCTAACCTAACCTTCAAGAAACAGATTCAGCATACAGTCAAATATAAAGAGGCTCAAAGAAACAAAGACATTGTGTATGTTGTTTGTTAAACAAGTGACGTCAAAAATGTAAAACCAATTATTTGTTTTTCAAGAACACATAAATGCTGTGGTTGAGCTAACACACCTATAGCTACAAATCACAGAATAGAATGGCTGTGCTATTGAAGTTCAAATCAATGGAGTCAATACTCTTTCCCTGGCTCAATTTGATGTGTCTAATAACCTGTATGTACAGTCAGTTTAAATGAGCATGACACATTGAAAAGGCATTTAGTTAACAGCTGAACGGGCAAGGTCATTATCCGTATGATGGATGCCTTCTACTGTTAGTGGAGAGCATCCCACAGTTTATTTTATTTATACCTTCCTCTTTAATGTGGAGTGTTCTCCACAGCTGCAAATGTGATTTAATGCTGAGTGATTCTTCATAGTGCATGTAGTACTAAAGGGACACACACACACACACACACACACACACACACACACACACACACACACACACACACACACACACAGAGTACGTATACTATAAATACTTTATATACACCAACACTCACACGCCCATATAATATCTGTAACTGAACAGAAAAACTAGAGCTGTTTCTTTTTGTTGTTGTTTTGTCACCATGGATTGGACTTTTAACCACAGGAAAAGGTTTTCACTGCAACACTATTCGACAACTCAGAAAACAAAAGAAAAAAAAGGGAGCATTCAAAAGTGTGCGTTGGAAAGAAAAGGATCTTGCAGCAGATTCCTGTAGAGAAACTAATAAATCTTACATAATGAATTAGGTGGTGAATATTCTTTATTAAACACTTCAGCTTTTGGCTGTCAAGTGGTGCAGATACTAAACAGCAGGAAAGAAGCTCCGTGATGCTGCTGCCATCTGCAGGAAGAAACTGCACAACCACAACTCCAGGAGCTCTCATCTGCCCTGAGGACAAACAGATGGACTGGAAGAAGCACAGAGGGGAAAAGAAACTCCTAAACTTCACAAACACACACACGCACATACACACATCAATTTCAAACTGTAATGAAGACATGAGAAGAAGCAGGGGTATTAATGAAGTCTAAACATAACTAATGATGCATGGCTCTTCCAGCTGGGAGAGAAATGCGAGTATGGAGTGTTTCAATTTGAATACTATTGAATATTCATTAAAGGCTGTTCTAGATAAGAAAATATGGATAGCTAAATAATTACTTTTATATGAGTGTGTGTGTTGTTGTCAACAAACACTGTTTTTAGTATGAAGCACTGTATGTGTTGACAAATATGTGCATGTGTGTATGTAAGCATCTTCATACATTTCCAGTCTGAGCACAGGTATGATGCATGCATATGAGATGGACTTCAGTGTTGTTATAAACACCAGGAAACTTAGGACAGGCTCTGCATTTCTAGAATAGATAGATAGATATAAATGTTAAAGTTCTCCTCCAAACACGTTTGACAAATAATTTGTCTGATATGTGATTTTTCAACAGAATAATTTCATTATACTACTTAAAAAAACAATTTCTTCAACTGTTCGACACAAGATGACTTCTACTTCATTGAACAGTCTATTGTCAGTGTGTGTGCGCTTGGAGTTCTATACCACATTAACTTCCAAACTAGTTGTGATGTCACTAAATTATGCTTGTATGTATACATGTGTTAAACTCAGATATAAGGTGAGCACAGAGAGACTGTGTTTCTTCAGCAGATGTGTCCAACTCTTCACATACTGTACGTTATTCTGTATGCATTGATGTAACAATAAGAAAAACATATTTTAGAGTGAAGAGGGACTTAAATATAAATAAAAGTATTGACATATATGTGCATCGTTCATTTTTGTCAAGTGTAGACCCAACTAATGTCAATCAAGGCAGTAATATGTCCATCAAAGACTACAAAGAAAACAACAAATCTGCTGACATACACCTGACTTTAAAGCTTGTGAATCAACACATGGCAAGTACAAATGTTCTGCTTCTACAATATTTATATACACACATTGGATGGCATGATGTGCTCCATACAAAAATAGTGTGTGGCTGTTCACTGCTGCTTCCAGCGACTTTGAAACAGTTGCCTGCACCAAACAGTGATGACCAGTAGAGGGCAGATGAAGACCAATAAAAACACAGCTACTGTAGGTCTATAAATAAATTCATTAAAAAACACAAACCTATAATTGTCCCTCAAAGCAATACAAAATGTGTTTTTTTCTACACGTTATTTTTCAGTCTTGATATACAAATGGATTAGTTCCATAAGTAAGCAGCCAAAAAACACATACAATTATATATTCCAGTACTATACATCATGTATTTCTCCAGTGCATTTACTTCAACTCTGAATAAGTTAGGTTGTGGAAAGGCTTACTCACACCATATAAATATTTAAAACCATTTTATATCTTGGTAATAACTCCAGACAAATCTTAGCAAAGCAATTATTTGTGCTGACTTTCCTTAGATTAATGTCTAGCCACAGTTCTATGCTGTCTGCTTTTATATACAGTTAATTATTTTGCCTGCAGAAAATATAGCAGCTGTGTATTAGTTCCATTAGACAATGAAGTTATAGGGTAAATGCAGCAGGGATATTTAATGGTCTCTATATCAGCCTGCAGCCCACTTTCTTCAGACTTTAGGGTGACTTCTACTTTGCTCTTGGCACTGAACTCTACAAATGTGTAACAGTTCAGTGTTGTGATATGAGAAAAAGCTGATGACGGGAGGATACGTGCACACACTGTACAGATTAGTGATTCTATCATGAAATAAGTAGATGAATGAAATGGGGATAAAAACTTGCCACACGTGTTGAAATCTTCTTTGTGCTACAGAAACAAAAATAAAACAATAAACAGTAAATAACTCAAGCCAAGACTTTCTTCCACTGTTCATATTTCCTGCACAAACACACAATCTTCTCCTGTTCTCAGCTTTAACACCCTGTGGGAGTGCCTTATGTATTCCTTTGGATAAAACCAGGGATGAGGTTATGGAGGGATGGAGATAGATCAGGGGACAGACCAAAGGGAGACAAGACTGACAAATACACAGTGTGAGATGAGCAGAGGGATAGATCACTGGGCCATGAGGTCCACAAATAACCCACAGGGCAGATTCTGTGGCTTTCATGTTGTTTTTATTGCTGTGCAGCTAAGTCAGCCAAGCCTAACATTGGAAAGAAGAGTACCAAAATTACATGCTGTTACCTGACCCTCCTTGAAGGCATCAAACATTCTGTGGGTGACAAAGGTCTCTGATATCCCTGTAGTGCTTGTTTCAACGTGTTTTCCTTCTTGCAATCGCCTCACTTTTGCATGGTCCACTCTGGTTTCTCATGTTATCATCTAACACAGGCCATCAGTGCGTCCTCTAAAGCCTCTGTCTCTCTTCCTCTCACTGTCACACCCAAACTCTTGGCTTGCTTGGCTGCCCCCCACCCCCCACTGCTTCTGTCTGTCTGTCCGTCTGAAGGCAGGCAGCAGGTGTTTTGTGACTCCAAGATCAGAGAGCCTCGAAGAGACAGAGCCCCTCTGAGCCAGGCTGCCTGTGTAGGAGGAGGAGAGAAAATCTACGCTTCCATTTTCAGAGTCTGCCTTCTCTTCAACAGGAGAGAGCGCTTATCCCACCCCCGGACCACAGTTAAATACCAGTGTGTGTGTCTTATCCATGTTATATGTTCATGTACATCTCCCACAGGCTGAGTGAAGAGACTATTTATTAAGAAGTTTGCTGCTGAGTCGAGGTGTCACTAGGGAGAAAGGCAGCAGTGTGGGTACACACATGCATGGACTAAACAAGGAGGGGAAGAGAGAGGAAGGGTGAGAAAAATCAGGGTCCAATCTGTGCATGAAACATGCAGGCAGAATATTAAAATACAGTATGACGTTGCAGTGATTAAATCAAACATTTTTGAGGTAACCCAATTTCAAAACACCCTTCTCTCTGACCTAAAACTAGTTTCAGTGATGCTGACTCAAACACATTACTACTCTCCTCACTCTCTTTCATTTTGAGAGTGGTTCTTCTAATTTATACTTCATTAGTCTCCATGTAGCTGCAGTAACAAATCCTATGTTAATGATAGGAAAACTCCAACACCAATCCCATCTCTTTTCTTTCTCAAATGCTCACCTTTTCTCGAAGATGCAAGAGTAAATGGTATATCTACCTTCATTATGTAGTCTAAATTTAAAAACAGACACAGAAACTGCATTGCTTCTGAGTTGTGGATGGATGGCTGCAATTCTTTGCAACATTCTTTTTGATGGTATGTGACATGATTCTCCCTCAAAAAAACCTATTGCCAGGTTTCTTCTGACTTGCTTCTATGTTTGGTTTTTGCTGTTTTATTAGTAATTGATAAACCGAAAACTCCACCATCTGCTGATAGAGCTTGTGAACACAGTGGAGCATTTAGCAGACAGATATTTCCATTAAGAGTCGGTGAAGATCTAAAAAATAACTAAATAGACAGTGACTATTGGTCTTATATCCCCCATAGGGCCACAACTCCAAATGAAGGCTAATGTTGCTCCATATCTGCTGGTTGTGTAATAGGCAACTGCATGCTTGTTGAAATGTCAGTTTGTGTCAATCAGTTATTGCAGGTTAAAGTTGACATGGAACACACAGCAATGGATTTGTCATGGAATAAGCCCGAGACCCTCCGGCTCCAGGTTGGTTTCTCCATCCACTGCACCATCCTGTTGCCCATGTACTTCATTTCAGTATTTCCTCTTCATTGCCAGTATCTGCTCCCCTCATGGTTTGTCGTGAGCCATTAACCAGAGGGCTCAGTCTGGTATGTCTGATGAGGACAGCTGCTGGGTTAAACGACCCATCTGTATCTAAATGATATAATCAGTCCTAATAGAACAGGGACAGATCAGTCTCATTGCTGTCAAACATCGGAAGACAAGAGGTCACCTTCACTGTGATTTAGGCACAGTCCATCTGATTGGGAATTCACAGAGAAACTTGCCTGAAGTTGTGCAACTGTTCTCTATTAAGGGTTGTGTATATAGGTGAGTGTGCATGCAGGTTAGCAATGCATTAAGTGTCAAGAGTGTCGTTTGTCTTTCAATATGCAACTTTTTGGTTATGTTCTGTGCTACAGTGATGAAATTTGGAGGCTGCCACAGACTCTACTCAGAAAATGGAATAGATAGGAATTATTGATGGGAAAGTGTTTGCACCCTGAGGGGATAATTCATCAAAAAGTGTCATTGCAAAGGTTACACAGGCATAAGGGCATGCTGAACTAGAGTCTAACCGGGCTGGTTAGAGTGACTGCCCCAGGAGAGCCATATGTCCTGCCAGACTCCCCTTGCAGCAATACACAAGCCTATACTTGACAATTCAGACAGGAAACAACCAACAACATAAAAAGTGAGCAAAAAGGTATGTGTTATGTCTAAACACTTCCCCTTCGTTTTCTCTCTGACTTGACAGCTTCTCCGTTTGCGCTCATATTACATGTTTCACAAGCTCAATTTGATCCTCACTAAGAGCACTAATAGCGGCTTTGATCATGACAAGTTCAGCACTACTATACTCACTAACTCTTCTAATGTAATCCCTCATTTCTCTTGACACCATCTACAGCTTCCTTAAGGAGCAGGGCTAAAGCTGAACTCTCCACCTCTCTCTCTACTCAATTTCCAGAGTTCCCTCTCACACTCTCTCTGTGCTTCTTAAGTGCTTTCACTCTGGACTATTTCTGCTGAGTGGGTGTGTGTATGTACGTGTGAGTGTATGTGTGCGCCCGTGCAAAGGTGCAGACGACATCTTTGTCTAACGGTATGATGGTGGGAGGGGGGTCATAGGATGTAAAACAGAGATCCTGGGCAATGAAGTCATGGAAATTAGTTTTTCTCAGTTTCTCAGTCTCTCTTTCTGTGTTTATGCTCCTCTCATCATGTGGGCAGGGAGCCAGAGGTGAAGCAGGGTGAACTACATCACACAATAACAACACAGTGATGAGACACTCAGCAGACTTTGCAGCAATTAAACAGACATGACAATGTAAAAACTACACAGACAAAACAGACAATGCACACTACACAGACAAAATCTTTCAGACAAAAAAAAAAGTTAGGCTGAGTTGTATTGATTCCTAAAGGACACTGAATTTGTTGCCTGTACATTTTCTCATTAACAAGCAGTGTGTGTGTGTGTGTGTGTGTGTGTGTGTGTGTGTGTGTGTGTGTGCGCGCGCACGCATATGTTTAGGGGTAAATGCAAATGTACAGTATGTGTTCTTGCATGAGTGTGTGCTTGCTTGTGTAAACATAACTCTGCAGAAAGGAGCCCGACTTGGCTGAATTCACACAATCACCCAAAGGCTCATGGGAGATCAGTGGGCGGACAGGTATGGATCGGTGACAGGAGGAGGAGGAGGGCGGGTGGGTTGGATTAGGTTCACTCTCTAACACACTTTAACGCTCTGGCTCTCTCAGTCTCTCATAGGGATTCTTTCTCTTCTTCTCTTCAAAATAACTGTACCTGTTTTGAGTGGTTGACTTTTTTTGAGAGGTTCATGCTCAACTGTTAAACACATCTCTGAACACGGACAAAACACCTCGCACATATCGTTAGCTGTACGGTGGGTGACAAACCATCCCCAGCAGTGAACAACTGGAATCACACTGAGCCTTAAGTTTTCACAGAGTGATCAATGAAGACTAATAAAGAACATTTGTTTGATTTTTCAGATATAGTTTTGGGTAATTAGTCTAAGAAGTAATATTATTTTACATCTTGAGCGATCTATCAATCTGATTGTAAAAGAAATCTATTTCTGTAGGCGTTTTTGCCCTTGTGGATTCTTGATGTTGCTACCTCACTCTCCATCTATTCCCTGTCAATCTCCATATCCTCTTCCCTGTCTCCATGTCCTTCCTTTCTGTTTCTGTATATGTCCTTTCTATTTTACTCTCCAGGTCTGCACTGTTAGAGGTCTATTTAAAGACAGTACTGTTAAGTGTTCAAATAATGAATGCAGTATTATTGCTGTGCTCAAGGAAAAAAATTATCTTTCCCCTTATTACAGTTTTAAGGCATGTGCAAGCTCGGCAGAGAGCTCAGACGATGGAGCTGTCTCTGAAAGAAACATTGTAGAATAATTCTGCACAAGTTCCATCATGTATCTTCAAGAATGCCATTGTCCACAGCATCTATCTTTCTCTTCATCCCACTCTCACTGACATTGCCCTTTTATAGTAACTCTCACACACTCGGCCACTACCACCCTCATAAGCACCTGTCCGATATGTCTCCTGGTGTTCAGCACACTCTCCCTCACTCTCTGGTCTGGAGCTTTGTGGTTGTTCCTCATCTTAAATTGAATGAGTAGAATTAAGAGTAGCATTGGCCACAGCATTTTCCATTCAAAATTGCTTTGGCATGGTAGAACTACTGTTTAGTAAGTACCATATATATACTTTGCCGGTTAATAATTCATCATTTCAATTCTGAACATCCAGCTGAATTGTCAATTTTCATTTCAGCCTACTTTCAATGTTAAAAGTTTGCTTTTGAGAAAATAGGACTACTTCACATTCAATTAATTATGTAGGAAATGGTTGCTTGACATTTCTATCATAATGCTTCACCTGCGGGCCTGCTGATAGTCTGAATCCAGCTCTGCAAAGGTCCTTTCACCGTTTGTTGTAGTTTCTTCCACTTGGAAGGCATTGTACCCAACATTAACATTACTTAAAAAAAAACATAAAAACATGCATGACATTTTAACCAATTTGAACAGTTATGTCATGAACAATAAGGCAACTGCTATCAGCTAAATCTACTTGTTGATTGAAAATTCATCACAACCTGAATTAAGCATGTTCAAGAAGTTAGATAGCTGCTCATGTTACAAGCTAGAAAGAAGCTAACGTGGGCAATTGGTCTGCCAAGGCATGCTAACATGGTGTTAGGTTGGTTTGGTTCACACATGACAGCTTAGCTTCATAGATTATAGCTTAATATTTACTGTATGTGGAGATTATTGATAGGGCATCCCATTGGTTATACCATTCATCAATACTTTCCACAACTTCAAAAGACTCACAAAATGGCAACAATAGCAAGTTTGGATGCTACAGTGTCACATAACAGGAGGCAAAGGGCATCACTATGTATCACCTTTTTTCACAGCTCTGTGAAGTTTTCCACAGAGGCATTTATATCAAATAGTAATACAAGTTTGGTGATAGGGCAATTTATTTTGCAATTATGGGTACTCTTATTTATGCAGCCACAACAACAAAATGAAACTTTTTTTTTCTTCCAGAGGTGCAGTTTAAAGAGGGCAAATGAGACTGTTGCTCAGGTAAATTTAGCCAAGCCTTGTGCACGTCCTTGATCTCACTGGTGATTTCTTGAGCTGTATGAAAGGACAAAAAGAACAGCTCAATTGAAAAAACACAAAGGAAAGGAGCACAGCTCTTTCTCTTTTAATCAGCCTCTGTGACAGGTCTTTGTATTTGATGCTGCACAGAGACGAAGAAGAAACAAACTAATAAAAACAAAACAATAATATAAAGGTCTTGTCAAATCATGCAGGGGGTAATGAAAAAATGTTTGTTTGTGTGCGTACATGTGTGTCAACATGTTTTATTCAAACACCACAATGACTGCTATTGTTTCTCATCTCTTCTCTTTTCTTTCCTCTCTGCTAAACAATGTGGAAAAAAATAACAAAAACACCTTACTGTACAATGCAACATGTGTTTCTTCTTGTGACCACTGTTCCCTATTATCTATGCAGTATTCTAGTGTGTATTGTATGGCATTTATTTTACTAATTCCCCTTTCAAGATTTGTAATTTGGAGTACCAGTAACTGATGCAACAGTTCAAACAGCTGCATTCTTGACTCTTTGTACCTTCACATTTGCTTGGGTTCCCTTGGAAAGTCAATTAATCCAATGGTGATTGTCACATCTCTATTAAAGTTGACATACATAAATTAATGTCATTCATGTCATTTAACTTTATATATTATTTTTTATATTTTGTGATTTACAGTCTCCGCCACAAAATAATGCAATAACTACATTGTATAACTAAGTTGACTGAACACATTTGTCAATTTGTTTTTATTTTAATATTTTGAGTTTTACAATCTATTGTATTGTTTTTTTTTTACTTTAACCATCTTTATATTGTCCATTTACATTACTCTTCCATTGCTTTCGTCAACAAAATAAACCATATGCTCCTCACCCGTGCTGTTCACCCTCCTCTTTTTTCTGCACGGGTGACAAAGAAAAAGCAGATACACGAGGTGAGGTATGCGGGGCAGTAGTGAAGAAAAAAATAAATTGTCAAGGCTCCACAACTCTCCTTTATCCATAATACTGTATATGGTTTGTCTAATATTAAATGCAGCTGTGCTGCCCATTGTTCCCAATTCACAAAGTCTCCTGGCTTCACCGTTAAGCACTCCTTCACAGAACCATTTCTATTCCAAAATCCTCCAAAAAACTATTTTCCCACTGAAAAAAGGGTAGATTCTACCCCTGCAGCACTAAAAGGATGCTTTTGGGTTTTTTTCTCTCCTATGTTCATTTATCCATCCTCCTGTTATCGACCCATCTCTGCCAAACAATTTTGCCTATTACACCCACTATCTCTGACTCAATCTTCTCCCTCCCATTCTTTTTCTCTCTGCTTCCTAACTCTTGACACACAGTTTGGAGGCATGGTCAAGGACAAGGGAGGAAGATGATGGTGGAAAGAAAATGCAAAAGCGGTTGGAGAGAGACAGAAGATAAAACAGAGAGTTGCAAAGATAAATGATGTAGTCAAATAAATGTACGATTTGAGCAGTTTGTTGCTCTCCTGCTGCTTCTCACCGCTCACTCTTTCCTTCTAAAATTCTTCAACACAAACAAATAACCTCTGTCTATTTATCTCTTCAGGAAACCATGGTCACAATGACACATTCTCATATTCTACTGGATCAGGAGAAATATTAATTCGGATTCATGCAGAACGAGTGAGGGGCAGGAGGTGGTGAGAAAAGGAGTTCAACCACTCCTGAACACACAAAGAAACATCTTGGATAGTTTTACATCATGGTTGATTCAACCAACCTCTACGTTAGCATAGATAAAGGACAGCTAGTTTCCCTGTTTGTTTATTGGCAGATTACCTCAGGGGAGAACCAAAATATTCTGACAGTCTCCAAACAAGGATGGATAAGGAGAGCTGTCACTGCAGGAACAACTGCTATTTCTATACTGCTGAGGTGACATGTTTACTGTAAAGGATGGCCAAGGACAGATGACCGCAGCACAGGTCACTGCAGTTATACCAGACATACCTACTCAAGAAACTAAGACTTTGAGCAATGATGGCAATCATCAAATTTGATCAAGGTTCTGAAGACTTGACAATGAAAATTAATACATTAAATTATATATGTAAATTATTCATCAAGTATATAATTGCCAATAAATAAATACAAATTAATATATATTGACTAATAATGCAGGGGGCAAGGGATGTGCGGTGTATCTGTTGGAAAACGTACTCTAGATTTGCCATAGTACTTTGTTGTGCCACTAGGTGGTGCCTCTAACTGAGATGGAATGGTGTGTTTGCTGACCACCTGTAAATTGTAAAACATGCACAACGGCTTGCTGTCCAACATAGGAAAAAAGACGCAGTGTGTCCGCTCTGCTAACTGTCAAACTGTCAAAAAAAAGTAATATTTATTATTATAATATTACTACTAAACTTATATTTCAAGGAACTAATTCAGGTATAACACAATTTAATGTGTTCTCTAAATCCCTAATTTACTTTTTTATTTTGCATTTAACATAGGTCATATCAGTGGTTAAAAATGTAATGGTTAATCGATTGATTGTTACAGTAACATGGCTGACTCAATAAATTAAGACCATTGTTTAAACTTAACATCCCCACATTGAGTTGACTAATTGGTTAATTGACTGATAATTGTAACTCTAAAATTGATTAAGAAATGATTATTATATATTATAGTTCTTAAGTGAAAGTCTGAGAGCCTACATTGAGGTGGACATCTGGTTGGTGTGTGTGTATTTCTGTTTGTGATTTAAGTACAACATCTTTTCCGAAGACAAAAATATCCTGCTTTTGCAGTCCAGAGTAATGGAAAGCAATTCAGACACTGACCAGCTATCAACATTGGACCATGTGTGTGTTTGTGTTTGTATATGCGTGTGTGTGGGTGTGAACGTGTGTTTGTGCGTTGCTCATAAATCCTGAAGGAAGTTTCTATTATTTCCTGTATCTCTCGAGTGAGATTAGTTCAATCCAAACAGGCATGCACCCAAGGCTATACACTCAAATCTTGAACACACACATATACACATAACATTCAGTACAAACACACACACCAGACGTAAAAACGAGTGGGTGAACGAAGACAGCACAGAGACGCTCAGGGAGCAAGCAGAGATCCAGTACAGAGGGAATAAGTGTCATGTTTCTGACAGTGAGCATTACTGAGCTGATCTGTAAAATAAATAAATAAATAAATAAATAATAATAATAATAATAATAACTTCCTCTTATAGGAAATGACTCTCTTTCATATGACACACACACATAACCAGCCAATCAATTTGTAGAGGCTTACTTTCCCACGGTCATTATTGCCTTGATGTTGAGGATGGAACCTTTTTAACAGTTTTGAGAGTTCATATTAACAAACTGAAGTTGTATTAATACTGTAAAAGATGTCCATCGCACTATAATAAAAGAAACACTGATGAGCACGGCTATAACAAAAGCTCTTTGTATGCAGTATGTAGGTGTACAGTTCTCTATTTGCTTGTCACAAAGATTAGAATTCAAAAGGCAGGAAAGAAAGAGTAGAAGTGTGACATTTGAGCACAAAGCCCAATTTGCCACCTACTGTACTTTATGTGTGGGACAGTGTTTCTTAGACTTAGCCATCTCGTTACTTTGGAGATTAACTCCCTGTGCAGCAGCTTCCTGCACATGGACTGTATAGTAAGGCATGTTGTTGTATAGTGTAGGAGGAAATGGGAGACCAAAATAGAAAGTGCTTTTACATATGACAATACACACCAGCTGTGTCTTTCCAAGACCATGGTTGTACAATAGTCATTCTTAAAGCTCTTTTGATAAAGAGATATCGAGGCGAAGTAAGCCTCCGTTATTGTAGTCTAACTTGAACTGTAGTGGATAAATAATATATGTAGTCAATACTATTTTTCTGAAAGCTATTTAGTTTGTCAACCAAAAGACCAAATGTTCCCAAATAACAATACAGTCACTCATTAAGAATACTAGAATATAGAAGTGCTAGAATGTACTAGAATCTAGAGTTTTTAAACACAACTGAGAAGACTTATACCACTATAATTCAAAGGAGCACTAGAATTGTTATTTTGGGTTTTATTATAGATTTATGCCAAACACAGGGAACCAAGCTATACTCAAAGTAAATAGAGACTACCTAAAATGGGAAATAAACAGGACAGTCTATTGGGCAGGTTATCTATACCGGCTGCTCAGTTTAAGTCTACCAATTGCCCTTCCAACTTGCTCCTTAGTGATGCTACAGTAGCATTTAAGAATTGATCGAAGGAATAAGAATCCTGCTCCATGATATTTTTAAGATAGACTATCCTTGCAAGAAAAAATTTGTCCAACTCAGATGCGGTTACTTCCAGAAAAAAAAGAACCAAAATCTTTTTCCTAATTTTTTCAGAAAACAATCAATAACAAAGAGAGACAATCCATTTTGCAACACCAGCCCCAATGGGATGGGTTTAACTCTTTCTGGGCCCGATTTGTGTATGATACTTCAAAATAACTGAGGTTATTGGTTTTGCAATTACTCTATTATTAATTATTGCCCCAATTCATTTTTTAACAGTTGCTTTTATCACTTTTCTGTGTTTTCGATGTTGAGCTTATCTAAGAGGTCAAGAAGCACTCACTGGAGGACAGGAGGTGAGGAGAAATATTTATAATGTTCTTCTGTGGATATTTTCTAAGTTGAGCATTATCTGAAACCACATAATCAGGAGCACAACCCCCACCTGCTTGGAAGATCTAGACTAACATAGAGTGACCTAGTACTCTACACTGATAACCTTACAGGTTTAAACAACTGGTGCTCCCATTCTCAACTAACTCATTAAGATTGTGAATTTTCAACTCAATACAAGTATTAAAACAATTGTCCTCTTCCAATCTTGGCCCATCATTCGACATGTTTGAGCATGCTTGATTTCCACACTTAGATTTACTACTTCAATTATTTTACTTGTCAAGAGTAGCTCAGAATTTATTGTCAGGTTATAACGGATAAAGTAAGTTATGGTTAAACCATAATTTGTTATTATGTGTGAATGTGAGGTAAAAGCCAGAAAGTTAGCCCCTGACTAACAGTATTTCATTTTGTAAAAGGCTTTGGCCCACAGTAGTCTGTAAGGACCACATAATTAAGTGCAGCCACTCATGAATAAAATGCAAAATCATTTTATTGAGAGTTTTCATGCCGACTCAAGAGTGCACTTGGTCTGAGTCTGGAGCAGATCCTGGAAGAGCGCTCTGCAGGAGCATGTGTGAGTCTGAGCCCCAGTGGGGAGTCTTGAGTCAAGTGGTGGAGAACAGAGCTGGGATAGTGGTGTGGGACTGACAGACATGCAACACAGAGAGGGACAGAAATGGTTTGTGAATGAGCACAATGCTTCAATTGAAGCATAGGCTCAATGTCCTAAATTAACCTCCAGTAAAAGTAAGGTATTTATTGTTTAGAAATGTGAGGACGTAGCAGTGATCATTTATCAAGAAATGAAGAATTGTCTATTGCGAAAATATTTTTAATTTTATTATAACAGAAGCAGCTGATAAATATATTACCAGCTCTATCTCTATCTATCAAACTTTTTTTTATTAATTTCAGTTAAATTGCCTCCAGGTGTTTTCATTTTCACATCCCATTTTCCCTTAACTAACCCCAGACAGCATCTCCAGAGAGTTGGAAGCCAGAGCCCTGTAACAGCCCAGCAGGTGTTCAATAACAAAGCCAAATGGCCTCGAAGCTGGTGGCTGCACCTGTATTGTCCTTTCTCTGGAGCTCGTATGTACTGTATGTTGGATTCAAATGGGGTTTCAAGGGGAAGGTGGACAGAGTCAGAAACCCCTCAGCTGAAATCAAAGCCCAGGTGACTTTCCATAATATGTCTGTGTTTGTTCAGTCACAAACTGTCTGCCTGGTATCGCAGACTGATGTTCTGTTGTTTATATTGCTCCCTCATTCGTCACACAAGGTTAATTGTTGGGACGACCTTTGTCTAAGCAAACACCTCAGAGACATTACAAGCCTGGCAACACCTTCAGTTTGGACAGAACATAAATACACACACATATGAGTATGTGTGTTTGCTCTGAGGACGAACACCATCCTAATCTCTGAGTTTGTTATGTAGCCATGAAATAGCCCAGGAGATGGAATTAGATTGTGTGATGTATTGTATGTGTGTTGTTGTTTGGATGGCTTTTTTTTTTTAGGTTGAATAAACCGATTAACAGAGAGCACATTAATATCATGTGCACATGTACAGCATATTTGTTGGTCAAAGTAATGAAGTAACTTGAATAATCAAACAGCCACTTGAGATCCAAAGTTAGGAAGTTCATATATAAAAACACATTCCAAGAGATATCTTGATACAACTATTTAAACAACACAGTTCCCACCTGTGGCAATGCTGAGAGACAGAGGGACATCTGTTTATTAAACAGAAGTTCCAGCAAATTGAAACTGCTGCCTCTGGTGGTCAGGTAATTTGAAAGTGACACGGAAAGCAGCATAAACAAAGGCATTATTGTAAGCCACACCACCACTACCACTTCCTGTTAGAACCTCAGTTTTAATAGAAAAAGCCAGAGTACAGTGAAAGTGATGTGAAACACTCAGAGGTTTGTGTGGGCTTAATTAGCCTGGTCTCGGCAAGCGTGTCTGAAAAAAAATCTTGAGAGACAGTCCAATTACCAACTTCAGTTCTGGTAAAAAAGTTGGGCTTTTTTAAAGCAATCTGTTCTACCCTCCTGAACACACTGAGGCTGAGTAATTAAAGTTTGATTAGGAAACTTTTAGTCACAAGAGGGCAACACCCCCTTGCCTCCTGCCAAAAAAACAAAAAAAACACATCATCATAATTAAACTGAAAATTAAGAAAACATTCAGCTGGCAAAATAACCTAGAGTTACGTTTACTACAGTAGTAAACCATATGACCACAATATGCCACTACATTAACTGTGGGTCATCAAGCTAGAGAGAGATCAAGCTGTGCTGGAGAGTACAAATCCATAAATCTTCGAAATAAAAATGTATTTTCTGATTGTTTCATGGTGGTTATATTCTAAAGTAGAAATAAACACACAGTCTTTGCTCTGCATGCGTGTGTCTTTACTTAAACCTGTTCCAATCATTGTTAAGCCCATTATTTTAGTTTTAAAACCCACAATTTCTGTTTTGGTTTACTTTCACTGCTCCCACCAGCACTGTCGTATGCCACCTGCCCAGAGCATTAAAAGTTAGCAACCAGGCACGCAGGTGGTCGAGTGGTTATGAGCGCATGCCATATATGCAGAATACCCCGGTTTGATTCCTGGCCGGCAGACCTTTCTGCATGTCTCACCCCCCCTTCTCTCTCCCGTAATTTCCTGTCTCTCTACTGTCAAATGGTCTCTATGCCAGAAAAAATATTTTCAAAAAAAAAAGTTACTAACCAGCCGGTGAGCAGAGACACACATTTCCCTCAGGACTTGGTAGAGACCAAAACAGAGCTAGTAGGAGAGCATATATTGAACTTACATTCATCAGGTCACCAGAAACACAACTCACCATGCTCTGTATCTGCTGGATGTATAAATAGGCAACTGTTTGCTAACACATTTGCCAGATTAACATTATAAGATAACTGCTGCGTGATGGTTACTTCACAACTATCTCCCTTTTACCCCTCTCAATGTTTTTAGTTTTTTTTCTGTGCAAATAGTTTTTAAATGCACAATGTCAGTTTTCCAGAATCCAACACAAATATTAATGGTACTTGGATCTGAAAGGCCAGGGAGTGACAGAGACGGCATATAAAAATAAATTAATAATGAGCATGACTTAAATGATAAAATCATAAACCAATAATAAGATAAATTGTCCACTTTCGTTGTGTTGAACCAAATAATTAAACTAACCAAATTCAGGCTCATTTCTTTGCCAGAGTAATCTCAATGATTGGCTCAAACCTCAGGCCTCTCACACTAATACACCAGCACATATGTTCCTCGTGGCTGCCAGAGTTATTCCACCTCCTCTGTTCTCATTTCAAAGTAGGAGAGCAGGGGGCCACCCTCTGGCAGTTTACTGTAGATGTCACACACATACACAGACACAGACATTATAACTTTATAACAGACGTTATACACACATATACAGTGTACAGGTGGTTCATTAAGGTGCTTAAGTGAGTGAGGAGAATGGGGGAATAGAGATTGGTTGTAGCCATTAACAGCCACAGGCAGATGGCATTACAGAGTCTAGCAAAAAGAGGAACTAATGACAGAAAATCAGGAGAGTAAAGGGGAAGAGCCAGCGGAAAGGAAGTCAGACAATATTCCCTCTTCAACATTACTATTAAGGTACACACAACTTGCAGCTCAAAGCTCAAATCTGGATGAGCTCCACGAGTGTGCACATGTGTGAGTCTGTGTGTTTTTGTCAGTGTGTCTCTGTGCCCGCATGCATGTTTTAATTGTTTATGAGTGTGTGTGTGTGAAGCGTGTCAAATCACTGTCCCCCTCTCTTTAAGCATGGGGAGAGCTGAGGGAAGGAGAGACCCCTAGATCCCCAATCCGAACCACAGCTGGCAGAGGGCGATAAGACAAACAGGCTCCCCCATCAGGATTCAGTTGAATAGGGGCAGAGGAGGAGACGATGAGAGGAGAGGGAGGTGAGCTGTAGAAAAATGTCACAGTTTTATAAGACCTACACAGGGAGGGAGATGGGCCTGCCCTCCTGTGTCTTTGTGTGCATATGTCTGCGCACACGTCTGTGTGTATGTGGGCTTGCATCTGTACGAAATCATACTTTCATATTGGGCCATTAGCCAGCACCATTACCCTGCTTTATATCCCATCTGTCTATAACTTTTTCAAAGTGCTACACTCAAAATGCAAAAACTTCAACAAGGTCAGACAGACAAAGACACAAGGTCATAAAGAAAAGAAAGACCTGCATAAAAATGCCTCTAACTCTAACAATATAAGCATGAGTCACACCTACACTAGAAAGAGACGATAAAAAGGACAGGCCTATTATGTTCCGAACAACACATCTCATAAAACAGCTTTGCCTATAAAAGGTATGGAGAAAATACAATGCATAAAGTTCATTTGAAATTCAATCCAAAATCCAATTCGTTTCACACTACTCATGAAGGTGATTATTAGCACTGTGATGCATTATTGCTGTCCAACAACCGTCTTAAAGGTGACATCAAGCGTTTGGTGGTTGTGTGCATTTCCTGCTGATGAACTATTTTGTCTTGAGTGGTCTAAGGATTTGGTACAACACAAAGGAGATCATGCTGTGAATGCGTAATATTAAGACATACAATGACCCTTCAAAAGCAACTGCAAAAAGTCATTGTTGGTCTGTGTGTATGAATACAATCCACTCTCTCTGACTGCACCACAGCGTATCACTTCCATCCATAATACACTATAAAAAGCATTCCTATTTGAGTGAGTTGAGTGCAAACTTATCTGTCTTCACGTTACAGAAAACAGTCTTTGTCATACTGGTTGAGGGTGAGGGGCTGATAAAGGAGGTGAGGAGGAGAACAGAGGAGCTGGGATTATTGTAATAGCTTTGCTGTCATCACCGCCACAATACAGGCCGCAAATTCAGCAGTGGAGAAAGGGATGTTAAAGAACAGGGAAAGGGGGATTTCCTACTAAGCCAAGACGACTGGTACTTTGACTAACAAATGAGAAACAAACAGTTTCATCAGCATTACCAGGGCTCCCCAAATCTTTAAGACACATCACTTCATTTTTGTGCCAAGAAAGCTGACCAGCATTTCTCTGTTCCTCTCTTGTCTCTCCGTTCTTTTCAGCCTCAATAGTTGTTCTTTCATACACCATCACACTATGTGCAGCTGCCAAAACCTTTAATCACTTTCACACTATAGGCACTATATGCACACACACACACACACACACACACACACACACACACACACACACACACACACACACACATCATGCCAACTGCACAATTTTTGTATTTATTAGAGAAAAAAACTGTTGCTGCCACAAGACACATTAAAGGAAAATGGATGTTTATTCATAGGAAATGCTCACAAATTATTGTTGTAAATTGTATAATTATTCTCAAATTTCACTTCAATTCAAAAGTGAGGCTCCAGATTACTTATGATAAAAACTGATCCCATGCACTATAGAGAAAGAATTAGCTCAGGAAATCTGCAGCGGTGCCAGTGCAGATCAACAGGCTTGATTCAGCTCTGCTTATTTCATAGTTTGAGCCATTAAAAAAAACCACAAAAGTACCAATCATTGCTTATTAGAGCAGAGCGGTAGTGCAGTCCTCATTGTTCCATTCTATCTTTAGACTGCCTGTCTAATACAAAGTTAAGTGAAGAGGAGTGCAAAGGTTTGTTGAAGAGCTGGTAAGAAACACAGAAGGATGAATTTGTCTCTGCTGCTGTAAAAACACATCAAAGTAGGAGATGCAGACTTGGGAAACAGGAACATACACCTGTCTGTTTTTCTCTCTCCATCTCTGTTGTAGGCATGCCACACACACACATATACATACACAATCTGTCTCAGGCTTTTCTTTTCTTAGTGTGTGTGTGTGTGTGTGTGTGTGTGTGTGTGTGTGTGTGTGTGTGTGTGTGTGTGTGTGTGTGTGTGTGTGTGTGTGTGTGTGTGTGTCCCTCTTTCACAACCTCCCTTAAAAGAAAAGAGAAGCAGGAGATGGAAAACTGAAGAATCAGCAGGTGCTCAGTCTCTCTGTTATAGGTGTAACACAGTCTCTGTCACTGACTCAAGAGCACAAACTCACACATACATGCAATCATTCCTGAGACTGAAAGTGGCTGCCCACATCGACGTGATTCGTTTCTAATGTAATCTCCCCATAAAGCTTTCATAAAATACATTGGATTTCTCCAAGGACCGGGTAGTAGGACTAAGGCTAGAAGAACAACATTTTGACCCACTTCTACAAATGCGCAAGTTCATGAAGACACATTGACGTCATCCAGTTAGCACCAAATCCCTAAGACTGCATCACCTGCTGATGTTTCAGACAGAGAAGTATCCTAGCGGTACACAATAGTGGGTCTTATCAAGAGTTAAAGGATGAGGATAGTGATATTTTAAATATTTTATATTATTCTACTGACTGTCAACAAATGCAACCAAATCCAGCAACGTATTGCTCGATTTTTGCTTAATGTTCCAGTTTGGGGCACCAAACCAATTCATTCCTACTGAAGATGTAAAACAGTCACAGATATTATATACATGACAAGACTAATAGTTGACTAAGTGAGCTTGGTTCAGGGGAGGAAGAACGTGTCAACTAACATACATTTTTGGACCACAGTGGAGTTTCATGGGACAATAAAATAAGAATCAATCCTGCCTTGTTTAGTTGGGTCAGTTTAGTCAGTCAAATCGGACTCTTCATTTACACTGAGAAACTTTGCAGATATGGTCTCGGTCTAGTCCCAAATAAATTCTGGAGCAGGCAAAGTGCAGTGGGAATGTGATCTGACCTCGATCAGACCTAGCTACAAGCGTAATCTGCAAGTCTGAGCTAAACAGCTCCTGTGGCCAGGTGTGCTTTGAGCACCAACCTTGACTAGCACAATGAAGAATGCTGCATTTGGCCAGAGGATCTTCTTCCTGTGTTTACGTCCTTGCTCCCACCACAGACACAACTAACCAGTAAGTGGAATGAACAATCTTACATGGCTTTTTGTGATGCATTTTTGTTCCCTTTAATATTTGTGTGAAATAAAACTGAACCAAAAAGCAGCAACTTTACCAACTCATCTACTGATTAGGAGCAGAGCAAATAAACAATTGGTTTGAAAATGCCCCAAGCTAGCTAATTAGTAGTATCAATTCATTGTTGATTTTGGTCTTTTCATAGGATTTGTTCATCAAATAATATTGAATGGCATACAACTTATCACTTAAGTGACAGGGCTTAATTGAGGCCAGTCCCGTCAGCTAAGAGTCGAAGGAGTGGCTGTGTTGTGCCGTTAGTAAATTAAGCTAACGTTCAAATCACCTTTATTTTAGACTGATAGCTCCTAAATCTACTCATCTGCACCACAAACTTGCAGGCCATGTGTTATTGTGATGAAAAGTTGGGAGAAGTAAAAAGACTTTAGAATTACAAATAAAAAGTAACATTTTGCAAAACTATAGACAGTAGTATGGGTAGTATAGATCTTGATATGCTGAAACATCATAACATTATCATTAGCAATTTTCAGATACACACAGTAATCGTTTGGGAATGCAAATCCTCTTCAGTGAGTGATCTGTAATTTAGCAGCCTCCGCAGGATTACATCATCAGTGTTTTAGACACTAAAAGTTTGTTGCACAAGATGGCATCAGACTTTGAACAATGCCATTGTTTGCATTTTGTATATCATGAAAAAATAACGACTCGGTTATTAGGAACACCTGTACAATTTTATGTAATACCCAATCCCACCCCTCCTCCCAGCCTTGGTAATAGTGCACTCTATTCAAGGACAAAAGAGAGGGGTGCTAAAAATATTTCCCATAAGCATTATGCTGACATATAGCCAGACTAAGAGGCAGGCAGGCAGGCGGTGACAGAGGTTCTTTTCTAGCTGGTTGAAGGTGCTGACAGAGAGCAGCTGTGGTATTATGGGTCTGAATCAACAGATCATCAGGCGTCAGCCTCACCTCCAGTTTGTGTGTGTGTGTGTGTGTGTGTGTGTGTGTGTGTGTGTGTGTGTGTGTGTGTGTGTGTGTGTGTGTGTGTGTGTGTGTGTGTATGTGTGTGTGTGTGTGTGTATGTGAGTGTGTGTGCCTGGTGTGTGGGTGTGTTGTGGATCGTTTGACTGAAGAGTGGAACTTCGACTACTCACTAAATGAATACTGCATTGCTCCATAAAACTTTGATTTGGCTCACTGCCTGTAAAGCCTGTTTTTAAAAAAAACAAACAGAAGATACAGCATCAGATGATATCAGCTCCTTCCAAGTTTGAAGTCATTTCATTTTCAAGAATTGACATGCAGGGTCATATCTGATCTTATTAAATTGCTGTTGCTTGTAAAGTCACTTTGTGCTTGTGTAGCAGTGTATGTTTGCGTCTGGCTGCTTGCCCTGATCACATTTAACTGCATGTTAGATTTTTTTTTTCTGGAAGTCTTTTATAGAAATGGGGGAGTTTCAGAGAAAAAAAGGATCTAAGGTCAAGCGACTAGTCTCTGTTTTCAGTTTTTATACAACGATCACTATCACAGAGCGAGACGACAGAGGGGGCCTTTAGAGATGACTTCTATCCTCCCTTCACTCTCTATATCTCTCTCTCTGTCTCTCACACACACATACACACACACACAGAAGAGGGAAACCAGTAATCTTTGATCTGCTTCACACTGAGCTCAAAGATACTTAATCATATGCCCACGAATTACAAATCAAAAAAATATTTTAAGGAAAAATATGAATTATTCAACGTTTCTCAGTTTACTGTATTACATGCACAAAAAACTTAAATACTGGGATTGAAACCTCTGATCAGACGCACATATTTAAACTGTTATACATTTTGGCAACAGTTAGTGAAGCAATTTTTATAGTTTTTGTTTTTATTTCAAAGGAACTGTTAATGTTGGTTCAAGTCTAAAGTAGAATTAGGAGCAATGTGTGAACAATATCAGATTTTAAGGAGGATATCAATATTTGATACAATATTCAAAAAAGTCAAAAAACTTTTTCAGTTGAACAATCCAGTCTTCTCTGGTGAACATCCTGACACCGTTTCTAAATTACCTCAATCATACAGTATTTCTGGGATTCCTGAAGTGTGATTCCTTGTTACTCATTTGCCAATATATCTGCAATATGCATATATAATATAATAGGGGGGCCTCTTATTTGGTCCACTGAAGATCTCAGATTGTAAAATTATAAGTACTTACATCAATGGGGATTTAATTTTTGTTTTAATTCCAGAAACCTGAAATGTGTAATTCCTCAAAAAACTGAAAAATGACTGTTTGTACTGTGAATGCATATGGGTGTGATTGCGAGTATGTGTATGCGTGCATTTCTGTTCTCAACAAAATCATTGTGTGTGTGTGTGTGTGTGTGTGTGTGTGTGTGTGTGAATGTGTGTGTGTGTGTGTGTAAGAGTGTATGTTAATGATGCAGATTCCCCCTGCGGGTGGTTGTTGAAAGCTTAATTTTTCAATTCTGAGAATGCCTGCTGTTTCCTTGTCAACTCAAATTTGACGCAGTTTAAAGACATAGATTGAACAAGGACAAAATTAAAGCTGCAGGCAGCGATGATTGGGCCCTCGTACCTTTGTGTAAGTTGGGGTGTGCTGCAGTTGAAGGGTTTTGTTGTGGGTATGTAGATTGGTTCAGACCTGGACTCTTATGGGATGTTGCACGAAGGCGATGAATATCACTTCCTGTATTTACCATGTGGTGCTTCAGAACACATACAGTACTAATTAGACAACATGTTGCTGTATATAATGTATAGTTAGGCATCATATTAATATGTAACATAGGGACTAACATTACTGAGATTACACTGCTTTCACTGCTTTTTGATATTAGCATTGTTCACTGTCAACAGACTGAAATTTTAAAATTAATGACTTTGGAATGATAATAAAGGGTAGTTTGTTGCATTACTAATTATTCACCAGTACTCCAGATGGCCTGTCTGTATTGTATCTGTCACGTCACAGCAAAATACATGATGGTTAATATTTTTTGTACATTATTTATGTGAAACTGTTATTTTCTGTCATGTTGTTTGGATGAGTTGGACTCATTTCTTTCAGATAACATCTGATTAGCAGAAAGATGTCTATGTTTTGCTTCTTTAACTCTACAACCTTAATCATGAGTTCAACCTTCTACCCCCACTGAACTCAAGGGCTCATATGAATAAACCTTCTTGTGTCAAACAACCTCTACACACACACACACACACATACACAATTTCCATTACTATGCCCAGTGCCCTACCCACGAATTGTGGCCACCCGGGCATGAGAACTGGAGCTGAAACTATTAACTTTACATCCACTCTAATCTGAGGGGGGAGAGGAGAGGAGAGCAAAGGAGAGGAGAGCAGGGGAGAGGAGAGGAGAGAGTGAGATACGGCAGTAAACAAAACCATCATTACCTGTTATTTGCCTCTCATTTATAAAATCATGGCATGTAGAAGAAAAAACAAAAGTAGAAGGAAGGAAGAAGAGTGAGGAGTGAAGGTGAGAGAAGATGTGAAATGAATGTGAAATAGATCTCTGCAAACTGAAGACTCCCTACTGTCAAGATCTACTCAGAGAGTACTGTACACAGACACTACTTCACAAAAACACACACAACTCGGATGTTTTCCTGACCTGCTCACAGTTTACATGGCCATGAAATGCTACTACAGCCACCAAACTAGTGAAACATGACCAACAACTTCAAACAGGAACTAAATAACATAATAACTCAAAAGTTCAACTGGGAACTGAAATCGACTTTTGTTGACTGAGTAGGCAAAACTGCTACAGCTCTGAGTGGTAGTCTGATTAATGCTCACAATCTGTAGTTTGTGCCTAAAACTTAACTGCATAGGATATAAAATGTTGATTAAATATTCATCTGACACATTAAAAATAACAGATGAAGCCTACTTACTTTTGTACACCTTCTACAAGTTACTTTCTCAAAATACTGGGGTTCCACTTTAGTGCCACGTTGATAAACGGAGATTACTGAGAGAATTAGGACTGTAGCTATCAATTATTTCCATTATTGATTAATCTGCTGATTTTTTTTTTTTTTTGAATAATCAGTTAATCACTTAATTTATCATATGTTAGAAAACTGTGAACTCTCGTTTCTCAGAAGGAAACATCTTCAGTAATCCAAAGATATGCAGTTTACAATTATATAAAATGGAGAAAAGCAGCACATCAAAGAGGCTGGAAACATTTCTTTTTTGTACTTTTTTTGCTTGAAAAATGGCTAAAACATTTCATTAATTTTCAAAGTAGTTGGGGATCTTTCTGTTTGATTAACTGTCTCCAATCTGGATATAATCAACAAGAACGTTTGAGATTCTGACAAGTGAAATGACAGCAAGCCTATCAGTGATGACGGTCTTGTAAAACCGCAACAATGTGTGTTACTACAGTTCACTTGCAATCAGAGCCATGTCACAAAATGGAGTTTGTTTCTCAAACTATCTTTGGCCGAATGCACACACCGGCTTGCAGAGAGCCTCAGTAATTCATCAAGTTTCATTTTGGTCCTAACGGCAAGCTACCTACTGAAGTTAATTGGCTACAGCTGTGCCACCCCCGCCTTAATTTTAGAGAGACAAGTCTGCTTACCTACATGTATTGTATATTACTCTATGCTAATATATAAGAGTGAGGAGAAATTTAAACAAATCAATAAGATTTGTGTTATCCTCAGAAGTAAACCAGTCTTATCAACCTGGAACAGGATTCAGAAGTGGCTGATTGCAACGTGAGCCAAGGAATGTCCAGGATTTCACCACCACAGACTTGACAGCCAAATATATTAATAACCATAAGGAAATCAGAAGTGACTACATGGGTTTAACAGTAATTGGAAAAGCAGGTGAGGAGTGAGGAGAAAGGGGAGATGAAGGAAAGAAGTGGCTTGAGAATTGTAGACTTCCTACATGCACATAAACATATCACGTGCACACAGACACATACTAAAAAAAAGAATATCATTGGCATGTTAAACCATGGCGAGAGCTTTTTTCAGGCATTTTAATGCACTTGAAAATGAAACTTTAATTAACTGGTTCAATCCCCATGCTTATCCTGTTCAGTGAGAGTCAGTTATGCCATTATGCACCGTCAGTAATGCCGTCTTTGAAGCCAAAATCCACCAGAGCCTCTCTCAGTCATGAACACGCAGGAAGGAAACATCAGGCCCATATTTCAACGTGTATGTTTCATACCAGCCTCATTAATAATCATTACCCCTCTTAATGACTTTCTCTGAGTTTGCATCGCAATGCATGCACTGCATCTCCTTAATTCTCCTTCATTAGAAGCAAACATCTTGTGGTTGTAAAATAAAAGATGGTGACCATAAAAACAACCTTCACACAGATGTTTCTCTGTGACTTTCTTCAAGTACACTGTTCATTACGGCCTTTATAATTACCTGTAATATTATTTTTAATAGGTTTTGCTGCCGACACCCAAATTTATGAGTCACAGTTAAATATCACACTTGGTCGTGCATGGCAATTTGATTTTACAAATGCATCAAATAAAGAGAAAGTATTTTGAGTCAGCTTTTATTAATGTGTCTCTTTAATACTAAATATCTCATCACTGTGACTGTGTTTATCCTGTTATGTGTTTTCATCTCTGCCTGTCCTTCATAGGCTTATCAAAGTGTCCAGTTCTGAAATGCCGGAAAAATATATAATTGCCTGAAACTGGTTGAGATTTGGCTGACCTTAGCATTTCACTGGGGGAGAGATAAAGACCAAGCTGTCAAGAAGTGTCCCCTCTGACAGCCTGGCTCCAGCAGGCTGCCATGGGCCACACTGAGCTGTGTGGTGATGTTTTGTTTGGTGGCAACAGCGGACATTTCAGGTCAGGTGATGCTCAGAGATCCAGAGAGACTTACTGCCATATTGCAAAGAAAAAAAGCTGTATGATACAATTTTCGGAGAGTTCAAGACACTCTATAACTTCACTTTAAAAATGATGTCAGGACATCTTTCATTTCAGTTTTTGGTTTTTTTTGCATTTACGGTAAATACATTGTCATACTATGTCCAACTTAGTGGTGGGTTTTAGGACAGCCCTTTTGCTGTAATTTATTTTTAAAAACACAAGCCTCTTTTATGCCTTGTAGGCTTTTGCTGTGTATTGTCAACCAGATGTAAAGTTTACTATGGTAATGATTTGCAAGTGCAAATGCAATAAGACGACTGAAGATAGCAATCGCTTATGTGAAAATGTTGTTTTCCCCCCCAATGACCACAAGGAACAATAATGAGCCCACTCCACACACAAAGACAAAGTTGGTGAAATTTATGCTTTGTCACATTTAGTTTTACACTGGATATTATATAATATTGTATTCCAGTGTCAGCACCCCTTTGTTAACAAGGAGCAACTATCAACCCACCACTTACTTGCAGGAGTTAAATAAAAAATAATTTTAAAATAATAAAGAAAATACACTGTTGCTGAAGCTAACAGGCAGCCTGTAAAAACTTGAGCTGATTTCATTGGGCAATTCACTGAGTCAGAGGATGAACATATGACATCTAATACTGCATCAAATAGCCAAACATCCCAACTCTCCCGGAAGTTCCGGGAGTCTCCCGCATATTGATAGCGTCTCCCTGACGCCGGCAAATGAGATCCAATCTCCCGGAATCTGGAGTGAGTGAGCAAGAGCGCACACTAGAGATTGACTGTGTGTGTGTGTTTGTGTAACTATAAATGCAGCGCGTGTGAGAGCGAAGCGTCCTTACAGCTCTGTGTTGCCGCTTATGTATGATTATTTTGATTTTTTCATTTATTTTTCATAACAGGGAAATGTTATAGAAGTGATTTGAATTGACAATAGTATGTTCCAAAATGCAACAAATCTACAGTCTGGGAGGCTGCCACTTTCATCCAACCAATTCAAATTAGTTTTATGCTTTACCACAATATTTTTGAAAACACTGCAAAGATGTTTCTCTGTGTAAAACATTACACACAGAAACTATAGTATATTTTAAATTAAACTTGTATGTCCAAAAGTGGGTACTTTCATTCTTCTTCAAAAGTCACTTTCTCTCTCACTATGCAGACTCATCACCACCCTCTCTCTTTCTCAGTGTTTCCTCTCTCTCCACTCCATATAGCCTTTGACATTAGGCTCGGGTCCACCTCTGATGCTAATGTGTGTGCTGTTGCTCGGCTCCAGGTCGGTAACAATCCCCTTTCTGCCATGACTGTCACTCCCCCAATTAGTCAAACCTGCCTGCGTGTGTGTGTGTGTGTGTGTGTGTGTGTGTGTGTGTGTGTGTGTGTGTGTGTGTGTGTGTGTGTGTGTGTGTGTGTGTGTGTGTGTGTGTGTGTGTGTGTTTTGATTAGTGGACTCCATTAACTCTTATGAAATCCTGGTGCCAAGCCATGGCGGTTGGGTTTAGGATTTTTCAAGCCCCACAGCCAACAAGCAAACCCTGTGTGAGCAGTGTGCAATGGAGATGATTAAAGCAAATGGATTTTCAAGTACACAAGTATGTTGCTGGACTTCTAAAGTCCACGTCTTTAGAATATACAAGTGTGAAGAAGTACAGGCCAGATTAACAGTCGAGTCAGGACACACTGACGTGGCTCTATGGAGCAGAGCACAAAATTACCAGCTCAGCATTTCAACATTTCTCAATAACCAACTCTCACACAATTGTAATACCATAAACCATATCGTAGCCTCCCGAATGCAATTTGTCCTGTTTCCTTCTTCCTTGTCACACTGTGCATATTTAGCTGGTTGAGGATTTGGCTGACTTTAGCACCTCTACAGGGAGAGATAAAGACCAAGCTGTCAGGAAATGGCCCCTCTGACAACCTGGCCCCAGGATGACAGTGGTGCATAGATGAAGGCAGACATTTTGGGGGCAGCTAACGGCCTGCCAAGGGAGCTAATTATGCTGCACAATATCAAATTGTTTCGTAATATTATAGACGTTTGTAATAACAGCTTGTTTAACATGCCAAACACTACACTATGTAACAAACATAAATATTGAGATTATTCTGCACTGTGTGTGGGTTACTTAAATGCAGACCAATAACAGCTTGTGAACTATAGACAGCACTGTGATATTTGATGTTTTACAATACAGTTCATCATGTTACGGTGCAAATCCACAGATCATCTATTCACCTCACTTTTAGAGAGCTTACTCACCTCCACCTTTACAGTTTACATTCCTTGTGGTCAATTTCTCTGCCTTATCATCCATAGTGTTGTCCTCTGTATTCAGTCTGTCATTCAATATGTGCTCTTTTTTAACTCGAGAATTTTTTAGGAATATATGTTGGTGAAAAGTAGTTACCGTGTGAGACTCGTGTTAAACTCTCCTGACTCTTTGGCATCATATTGTACAGATGCTTTCTCACTTCTCATCTCATCACCTCTGATTGTAAACAGCAGAGAACACTCTCCATTAAACTTGTCTTGATTGGGCTATAAGTTAGACATTGTGTGCATGGGGAGACACAGAGTTTATTCTGATTTGTAGGCTAACTGACAGTTATTGACCAGGTTTTGCCCACTGTTCTTTCTCCTCTCCCTGTTTCACAGCTGTGTGCACGCTTATGTGTGTGCGTGTGTGTGTTATTGACTAGACCTTGTCCAAAGTTCTGTCAGAACTGATTGATTATAAGACCATCTGCAGTGATCTCCCATGCTGCCATCCCTCGGGCCCAAATTCTGTATGCGTGTGTGTGTGTATGTGTGTGTTTCTGCCTGCATGCCAGCTTTTGCTTTTGACAGGAGCAAACCCCAGGCTTCCTCTAATTACCTCCACCTCTCTCCTTATCACTCTCTGCTATGTTGTCAATCACACTGAAGTTGTTACTGAAGAACCTTCTGTCAAAAGCATACATTTCCTCAAAAAGAGCTTGTTCTCAACTAAATTACAGTCACATATTGTCTGCCTGTAAGTGGCATTTCTGCTTTTATCAACAACACAAGAGGAAGGGGAGGGCATCGTCAAACGTGTCAGTATACCGTATTTCATCAACTAGGGGCAGGGGCCTTAATTTACCTCAACTGCAGGGGGTACCAGGCCTTTATTGGAAGAAGGCCTGTATTAGAGAGAGGCCTTTATTTCTATTTTATATGTGTATGTTCTCATATTTCAGTATGAAGCCTTCTCATTTTCTGATCTACTGCATTACCGGTAATCCACTCACTCTGACATGCGGGACAGTAATTTTGGTTCTCAAGTTCCACCCGGAATGCTTTAGCAGTGCACCACTTAAGCTGTAACATTTAGGTAGCATGTTCATTGATATATGCTCACCTGTGTAGCCAAGTTACCCTGGTTACCAATGTTCATGTACATTCACTTCTGTCGTTATAAAAATAAGCACCATTATCCCCTCTCTGTGATGGTTGGCAAGAGGGCTATGCATGTACTCATAGAACCGGAGTTACATCCAGGTAACTGCTATTTATGCTCAAGTGCCATGCACATTATATAAGAGGCATCCTTGTTTTTTTCCCTGGCCTTTATTTGTTCATGTTAACATATACAGCAACTTTTCCACAAACTTACATCATCAAATGTACTACCAGAGTAAGTCACCAAACTGGACTGTAGTTAAGAAAAAAGAAAGGGCACACACTCCAGACATCCTTTTCCCCAAAATCCTACGGTGATAGCAGTCACGCATGCCCTTCAGACATCCTCCGCACCATGTATACAGCTACACACATACACACATAAAACACCCTCACAGTGATCACCTGCTTCAATTCTTCATCTTCAATCTGAGACATACTGATAACCCCTGATGACAGAGTGTCACTATCTGTCACTTTCTGTCATGTTTTGTTTACCCTTGTGTGCCCTCTGGTGGTTCCTTTGTGTACGGCCTGGCCATGTGGTTTTGGCTGGAGCTGCCCATGATTACTTAATTGTTTGCCACCTGCCCCTGATTATGCTGGCCTAATTGATTGGCCTACTTAAACTCTGCTCACTCCATGCTCTGTGTCAGATTGTCCTGTCCGTCTCTCTGTGAGTGCTGTTGGAGCCCTGAACTAGAAGTTTGACCTCTTTGTTCTCCTTGTTGGATTCTGCTTGTTTTTCTGCCCTGCCAAGCTTCTGTTTTTGCATTTTTGATTACTCCTCTTACGAGTGAAGATTTTTGTTGTGGACTTTTGAACTGCCCTACTGGCTGAAGTTTTTTGTTGATTGACTTTGAAGAATAAAAACTCTGAACTGGAACTGCAATTGGGTCTCTCTGTCTGTACAGTAACAGTACAATCTGACCAAGATGGACCCAGCGGACCAGAACCAGCTGAGGAGTGCTCTGGAACAGCAAGGAATTGTGCTTGGAAGACATTCCACTCTATTGGACTCTGTAGCTGCAAGTGTCCGAGACCTTGCCGCCCAGATTCAGCCCCTGCAGCTAGCACGCTCAGTTTCTGCTTCAACACCTACGGCCGCTCATGAACCTCGTCTGCCCCCGCCTGAGAGGTACTCTGGTGAGCCCGGCACCTGCCGTTCCTTCCTTACTCAGTGCTCACTCATCTTCCAACTTCAACCTGCCACCTTCCCTTCTGACCAAGCTAAAGTGGCCTATGTTCTCACTCAACTGTCTAGGCGAGCAAGAGAATGGGGAACAGCCCTATGGGAGGCAGAGTCACATGTCTGTGAGGACTTCCGTGAGTTCCGTAACGAGATGAGAAGAGTCTTCGACCGCTCTAAACATGGCCATGAGACTGCACGGGAGCTGCTACACATGTGCCAGGGTGGCCGTTCTGTCTCAGAGTTCGCCATTGATTTCCAAACCCTGGCAACATCCACTTCCTGGAACGCAGGAGCCCTCTTTGACACCTTCTTGAATGGCCTATCAGATGAAATCAAGGACGAGTTGGTGTCACATGATCTCCCATCGACCTGCGAGGAGTTGATTGACCTGGCCATCAGAATTGACTCTAGGCTGCAACAGCGCCCGGGTAGGAGAGCCTTCTCCATTCGCTCCAGATTGGCCAGGGACATGGCTACCACTCTGGCGACCACCAGCACTCCTGATCCAGAGCTGATGCAAGTGGACCACACCCGTCTTACCCCAGCAGAGAGACAGAGGCGGATGACCACTGGATCCTGTCTGTACTGTGGCAGGGCACTTCATCGCTTCTTGCCCAGTAAAATCCAGCGCTCGCCAGTAGCTAGAGGGGTACTGGTGAGTGTGACACCCATAACACCCTCCTCTGTGCAACTTACTCTCCTCCCTGCCACCTTGAGCTTCGGCAGTCTCCAACAACAATTGGTGGCTCTGGTGGATTCGGGGGCTGAGGCGAACTTCATTGACACCTCCCTTTTGACCCAGCTGCAACTACCCACTACTGCTCTTCACAGACCCCTGGTGGCAAATGCATTGGATGGTCGTCGGCTGGCCAACATCACCCACACCAGTCAGCCGGTGAGTCTATGCCTTTCTGGTAATCATCATGAACAGTTGACCTTGTACGTTATTGACTCTCCTCAAGCCCCTATAGTTCTTGGCCACCCCTGGTTAGTGAAGCATAATCCACACATTGACTGGGTCAATGGACTTATTGTGGGCTGGAGCCCTCTCTGCCATTCCCAATGTCTCCTCCAGGCGCAGACTCCATCTCCTGTCTCCACTCCAGCAGAGGAATTTCCGGACCTCTCAGCAGTCCCGTCTGAATATCTGGACCTCAAGGCAGTTTTCAGTAAGTCCAGAGCGTCTTCCCTACCTCCACATCGCCCCTATGATTGTGCAATTGATCTGCTCCCTGGCACATCCCCTCCTAGAGGGCGACTGTATTCCCTGTCTCGTCCTGAAACTGAGGCCATGAATAAATATGTGCAAGAATCTCTGGCAGCAGGCATCATCAGACCCTCCTCCTCTGCTGCGGGTGCTGGTTTTTTCTTCGTTGGGAAGAAGGATTGCTCACTTCGACCCTGTATTGACTACCGAGGCCTCAATGACATAACTGTCAAGAACAGGTACCCCCCTTCCTTTAATGTCCTCTGCCTTTGAGTTACTGCAAGAAGCCACTGTGTTCACGAAACTCGATCTAAGAAATGCCTACCATCTAGTCCGCATTCGAGAGGGAGATGAGTGGAAGACGGCCTTTAATACCACCTCGGGTCACTATGAATATCTGGTAATGCCTTTTGGACTGACCAATGCCCCTGCTGTCTTCCAGTCGTTGGTGAATGATCTGCTAAGAGACATGATCAACCAGTTTGTTTTTGTCTTTTTGGATGACATCTTGATTTTTTCCAGGACTCTCTCTGAACACGCTTCACATGTCCGCAGAGTCCTCCAACGATTACTCGAGAACCAGCTCTTCGTAAAAGCTGAGAAATGTGAATTCCATCGCGACACCGTGGGCTTCCTGGGATACGTGGTCTCAGCTTGAACTCTCAAGATGGACTACCCCAAGATCAAGGCGTGGTGGAGTGGCCAACACCATCATCTCGCCGTGAACTTCAGCGCTTTCTGGGGTTTGCCAACTTTTATCGGCGCTTCATACGAAGTTACAGCACCCTGGCAGCTCCCCTCACCGCCTTAACCTCATCCAAAATCAGATTCAACTGGTCCCCTGAAGCCGAGACTGCATTCCAGATCCTGAAACAACGTTTCACCTCAGCCCCAGTCCTAGTTCATCCAGACCCTGCTCGGCAGTTCATAGTGGAGGTTGACGCTTCTGACGTCGGTGTGGCAGCTGTACTGTCCCAACGATCTGCCAAGGACAACAAAATTCATCCCCGTGCCTTCTTCTCCCACGCCTCAGCCCCACAGAACAGAACTACAGCATCGGTGACCGGGAGCTGCTAGCCGTAAAGCTGGCCCTTGAGGAATGGAGGCATTGGCTGGAGGGGGCTAGTGAACCCTTCCTCGTCTGGACAGACCACAGGAACCTTGAGTATCTCCGCTCGGCAAAGAGACTCAATCCTCGGCAGGCTCGCTGGTCACTGTTCTTCGCAAGGTTTGACTTCACCCTCTCCTATTGCCCTGGCCACAAGAATGTGAAACCTGATGCTCTGTCCCGACTATTCAGTACAGATGAAGACCCCAAGGAGGCCGACACCATCCTGCCCTCACATCACATTATTGGGGCTGCGCAGCTGGAGATTGAATCTGTGGTCATCGCAGCTCAGGCTAATGAACCAGGCCCCAGTCAGTGTCCTGATAACCGTCTCTTTGTTCCTACCTCTGTCCGCTCACAGGTTCTGCAGTGGGGCCACTCGTCACGCTTTTCCTGCCACCCTGGATCCAACCGCACCCTCAGCTTCATCGGCCGGCGCTTCTGGTGGCCCACCCTGAGAGAGGATACCAACGCCTTTGTCGCCTCCTGCCCCATCTGTGCCCAAAACAAGACCTCCACACGCCCACCTGCAGGACTGCTACAGCCCTTACCTGTTCCAAAGAGGCCCTGGTCCCACATTTCCATCGACTTCATCACGGGTTTGCCCCCGTCTGCTGGTAACACCACCATCCTCACTGTGGTTGATCGCTTTTCCAAAGCAGTACATTTCATTCCCCTTGCTGGCTTACCGTCTGCTAAAGACACAGCCAAAATCATGTTACAACATGTATTTAAGTTGCACGGGCTACCCTCTGAGGTGGTTTCTGACAGGGGACCTCAGTTCTCCTCTAGGTTCTGGAGGGCCTTTTGCAAATTGTTGGGTGCTTCTGTCTGTTTGTCCTCTGGTTATCACCCTCAGACAAACGGCCAGACCGAGAGGGCCAATCAGCAATTGGAGACAGTGCTGCGCTGTGTGGCCTCCCAGAACCCTACCACCTGGAGTGAGCAGTTGCCTTGGGCGGAGTACGCCATCAATTCCCACATCTCCTCCTCCACTGGTCGGTCCCCATTTGAATGCTCCATGGGCTACCAACCACCACTCTTCCCACACCAGGAGGGAGAGGTGGGGGTCCCCTCCGCAGAGGCCTTCATCCGCCGCTGCCGGCGGTCATGGAGGCTCACCCGCTCTGCTCTACTCCGTGCATCCTCCAGAATGAAGAGGCAGGCTGACAAACACCGATCACAAGCACCCCATTACCGCCAAGGGCAGCGAGTTTGGCTGTCAACCCAAGACCTTCCCCTCAAGACAGTCCCGAAAGCTATCCCCTCGCTTTATTGGCCCCTTCCCACCTTCCATGTGTCCAAGATTAAGCCTTTCATTACAAGCCCCATGCACCCTTCCCCGAAGCCCCCCCCCCACCTCCCAGGTTGGTTGATGGCGCTGAGACTTTCACTGTGCGCCGTCTGTTCGATGTCCGACAGAGGGGCCGGGGTCTCCAGTACCTCGTGGACTGGGAGGGCTACGGCCCTGAGGAGAGGTGCTGGACCCCGACCCGTGACATCTTGGACCCGTCCCTCATTGCTGACTTCAGGCGGCAGAGACTCACGGCACCTTAGTGACGCCATGGGGCGTCTTTTGGGGGGGGAGTACTGTCACTATCTGTCACTTTCTGTCATGTTTTGTTTACCCTTGTCTGCCCTCTGGTGGTTCCTTTGTGTACGGCCTGGCCATGTGGTTTTGGCTGGAGCTGCCCATGATTACTTAATTGTTTGCCACCTGCCCCTGATTATGCTGGCCTAATTGATTGGCCTACTTAAACTCTGCTCACTCCATGCTCTGTGTCAGATTGTCCTGTCCGTCTCTCTGTGAGTGCTGTTGGAGCCCTGAACTAGAAGTTTGACCTCTTTGTTCTCCTTGTTGGATTCTGCTTGTTTTTCTGCCCTGCCAAGCTTCTGTTTTTGCATTTTTGATTACTCCTCTTACGAGTGAAGATTTTTGTTGTGGACTTTTGAACTACCCTACTGGCTGAAGTTTTTTGTTGATTGACTTTGAAGAATAAAAACTCTGAACTGGAACTGCAATTGGGTCTCCCTGTCTGTACAGTAACAACAGAGGACTCTCTCTCTCTCTCTCTCTCTCTCTCTCTCTCTCTTCTCTCTCTCTCTCTCTCTCTCTCTCTCTCTCTCTCTCTCTCTCTCTCTCTCTCTCTAGCACACATGCACACACACACACACACACACATACACTGAATGAATCAAAAGAAAGAGGAACAGGATTCGACCTACAAAGTTGTACACAGTAAAATTTTTTGGCTGTTTGCTGGTCTCTCTTCCTCCCTATACCAATGATTTACTATCTGTGTAATGGAGAATGGCTGAGCTAATAGACAAAAGTCCTCCTCTAATACAGATCAGATGTCCTGAGTGACAGGGCACTGAAGGAAGTGAGAGAGAGACACACAGTGAATGGCATTGGGTATCGTCACGCTCAGAGACATTTTCTGTCAGTCAATCAGTCAGTCGCTTGTTGATAAACATCTCTGACAAGGCAACAGAGTCAGACTGATGTGGAAAAGACCTCTGACTACTTGTAACACAAAGTATCAAACATTTCTTTTAATTTTCGTTACCCCACTGCCCTGTAATTCCTTCATCCTCAATGTGAGATGCATATTGACTTTTCCCAGCCAAATTTTTCTCCTCCCTACCATCTTCTTATCTCCTGTTGCTTTGTTCTCCATCCCTCCTCTCTCCTCATCCCCCTGCAGGCATTTATAAATGAATGTGTTTACAGGGAGAGGGAGAAAACGAGGACCAGGGGAGAGGTAAGTGGGGTTTATTTTAATTAACGATCGGCCGGCCCTCTGTAGATTTGGTCAAAGATTAAAACGTGTTAGGATTGATTGTATTTCCCAGCCTCATTAAGCTGTGGTCCCACCGCAGCCTGGATGGGTTGTAGAGATGGGAGGAGATGACGAGAGGGGTCAGGGAGGGAGTTTGGGTCGAAGATGGACAACAGGGAAAGCAGAGAAGGTATGGGAGCAGAGAGCCTGGAGGGAGAAGTGAGATGAATCAGGACATGGGAAGTGAGACGCTGAAGACACACTGTTAGAGACAGAAATATACGTATATGATATTATATAATCTGATTTGTGAGAGTGGAGACAGAGCGAGCGGCACGAGTGTGATGTAGACAGAGGAGAAAAGAGAATTAGAGTGGAGTAGAAAGTGGAGACTGTCAGATTATTTAGAAATATGGTGGGGACATTAGGGAAGGATGGATGGGCAATTACTGTACATATAGTTTCTACATGCAAACATCCAGTTCACTTTACCACAAGAGGCACAAAGTTCTCAAGTGTGCAGCACCCATATAATCTCAGGACTATATTGATGGGTATGATTGTGACAGATTAACAAAGAGCATTACTGGCTTCTGTCCTTCCTTTACCTTCTTCCCTTTTCTCCTTTCCTTCCCTCCTATCTTATTATTCCTTCCTTTCCTCTTTCCATCCATACAGTGACGTTACTGATGTGACAGATAAGCCTAAGTGAACCACTCCAAGCATTCCACTATGTGGGAATGCAGTCATTTCACATCAGCAAATCTGGCATTTCCAGGAGAGACCCAGGCCCAGGCACCCAGAGGTGATACCTGATGAGCCAATGCATGTCACACACGCCCCGGCACATCGGATGACACATTAAATCAAGGCTTTTAATTAGTGCCAGTGGCCATTGTGATTCTAGCTGCAGAAAAACAGCCGTGCTGACAAGGTGACCCTGGGCTAAATTCGCTCTTACAGGCTCAATTATGAAGGCAACCTTTGCCCTGGAATCAGTTTGAGCTAGCAATTGTAAATTATGATTTTCACCACAAGGCCTCTGCATCAGTCACCAGGGTTGGGGTGTGTGTCATGTGGTTTACAGACCAGCTAATGACCTTCACCGCAACACCCCTACCCTATATCTTGGTTAAGAGAGAGGTTTATTGTGACTTAGAGCCTGGCAAGGCTTTTAATGTCATTCCTTTAACATTGTTAGTCAAGAGCTGCATGTGAGAAATAAACTGTCCAAACATCTTTACTGGAGCTGCGAACTGAACTGCTGTGTGAGACCAGTCAACTGAAAATGAAGGACATATTTATTAAGTTAGGTTAAGAAGATACACCTCAAGCAACCTAATAATATGTGTCAGAAATTATAGCTTGAATGTAAACATTTAAGTCATGATCAACTCACTATCTGCTCCTCATTCCCCAAACCATGTTCTTTCGTCCAACTCCCCAGAACTTTTCCACTAAACACCCTTGGACTTTCCCTCCTTTCTCCATCTACACACCTGTCCCCACTCTGTCATTGCCTGCACCTGCTGCCCACTCCCAAATCAGCTCCTGTATCCTGACTATTTGCACCGGTCCTTTTCCTTTGTTCTTCGAAATTGATTTATTGGACAATTGCTTTCTAGCCATCTGATCTTATCCAATCCTGGACTTTATCGGTTCCAGCCAGTCCTGTGGTTTCAGCCTTTTTGCCTGTTTATCACCTGCCTATCTACATTGTCACTTTGAAATGGTTACCTGTTTTGGTCTAGCTCCCATTTCTACCTGTAAAACCTGAATTGTTTCTTTTGTATTAAATTACCTTCTCATTACACCTGCCTGTCTTGTGAGCTGCATTTGGGTCCTCCATCTGTCTGTGCTGTCCTCATATGTGGCAATGTATCTATAATTATGTGTGTGTATGTATGTAAGTTTATGTGAGTATAAGGATTTGTAGCCGCTTTAGAGTGGGCGAACAGCTCAAACATGCAGTTAATCTGAGAGATTGATATCATTGCATATCCCATTTCCTCATACTTAACATTCTGCAATCACAATCACACAAACAAGGCAGTGTTTGCACACCATACATGTTCTCTCTAAAGTAGTCTTTCGAGTATGCACAGATTTGATTCTGTGTTCCCTTGGGTCCTTGAGACAGATGTTTGAGCTACAGATAACGGCTGCAAGAATTGACCATACCTCATAATAAACATACATACTCTGTAATACACCATAAATGGGTAAAATTGAATTGAACACATAGAACAAATTCAAAACTGTGGTATTGATCTCTCTATGTTGAGTCATAATTAGGGTTACCTACTCCCCATTGCAAAAATTGACCAAATAAAAAGTTTTGGCAAGTTTGGACCATAGACTGTATATATACATATATATTGATGGACATAGCGAGGTGTGACGTCACCCATTGGTTTGCCATTTTTACAGCTGGGACTGTCTAGATAAGGTGCACAGGGTGTTGTTTTTCACGCACTGGAAACATGCCCCACTATTGCAACAGACCTAAATGTTCATATTGAGTTAATGCTAAATAAATAAAGAGTTGAATGATACAAGGTAAACTGTTGAGGTTTAACACAATACAAAAATACAGTATTTATAAAACATTTTGATTAAAAAGATTACAAGTAACATCCTTCACTAAAACATGAGGGGATGCACATTCACATGAGGCATGATTGACAGACTTGTGTTCATTAGCACTGATACAGATACAATAATATTCTAGACTTGGAAGAAGCAGAGGAAATCAGGGTTGAGATAATAGCTGCATATTCATATATAGATAAGCCATTGTGTGTGTGTGTGTGTGTGTGTGTGTGTGTGTGTGTGTGTGTGTGTGTGTGTGTGTGTGTGTGTGTGTGTGTGTGTGTGTGTGTGTGTGTGTGTGTGTGTGTGTGTGTGTCTAGGTGATATGATTCCTCTTGAGTGTGGCTTGTGAGGTAGAAGAGGAGATTATTGCACCACGCTTCTATAATTACCTCTCATCTCTCAGCCGGTGCTCTTAAACACAACGGGGAATACCAAGCTACCACACATTCCGACACATGCACATACACAGTGGGGTGCACTTCAGTACAATGTAGCAGGCTGATAGGGAGTTATTTCCAGAGGGTTACATTTCACTCAAACTGTGATTGGAGACCACCCACACTACCTTTAAGCAACACAGGTCAGATTTGCTGTGAGAACACACACGCACACACACACACACAAACACATGCACACACAGATGCTTGTAAGTAAGAAGAATGACTCACCTGTAGCCGTCCTTCCCACACAAAAAGATCCACTTAAAGCCATGCACTCACATCATACTGCACACTTTTTTATTTACTGCATACATTTTTTATTTAAATGGGGATGATGCAGAGAAACACCTGTCACACACACACACATCAGATCATGGTCACTTTTGGGAACATTACGTAGACTTACATTCATTTCCTGGAGACTTATCCTAACCCTAACCATTAAAACCACTTGCTTAATCCTTACTCTAACCTTAACTACTGACCCAAAAATCATGAAAAATTATATTTCTCCTGAGCTTTAGCTGCATCACATCTTCATTACACTGACTCCTATTGGCATGAGCCGCAGTTAATAAGCATGTAAACTATCAGGGATAAGTATGTTTTGGAGTTGACAGCGTCTTACAAAGATGAATTAACCATGCAATTTACAGCTTTTGAAAAAGTCATTAAAACTATGCCAGGAGTAAATTGCTCTGCCACACTGAATGATTTGTACTCTCCCCCTTTCTCTCCTTTCGTTCAACTATTAAGAAAGCCTTGTCGACATTCAGGCACAGGGGACAGTTTCAACAAACTGGACAGAATAGAGGGAAGAGATGGAATGTCTAAAAAGAGGAAAATGATGATTCTTCTGGAAAGATTTACATTACAGAAAGTTAACTCTCCATCCACAGTCACACATAAGAATCATTTACAATATGTGTGATATCAAGTGTAAAGTTGCAAAATAAAGATACTCCAAAAAGAGCTGCAAGGAAAGAAGTCAAGCTGCTTAAGTGTGTTGTACAGTCTCTGAAAAGGTCTGCAAAGCTCACTGTTTGTCCAAGCATAACGGTCAGCACAGCGTGTGGGTTGGTTGACATGAGTTACAAGTCTATGCTGAGTTGTAAAGCTTGAATTTGGTGGAACAAAGTCTCCCACATTTTTCATTTCAACTTTCAACAACAGACCATCGAAAATGGTGATACTGCTGCTTCTTCTTCTTCTCACCCACACATTTATACCCACACACACAAATATATTTACCTGGCAGATACCCACTCACACATCAACATACATGGTTCTTGCAATCTTCTCTTAATTTAGGATGCATTCAATTTGTGTCAAAGCACTGCTTAGCTGCTAATGCATACACAAGTGAAAAATTAAATTAGGGTGTCCCCCGTGGAGCCCGAGGCACACAGCTGTCTGGACAGGCACAACTTCCCTCTTCAGGCCTGAGATGTGTTCAGGCATAAAAGCAGGTTTCTTATTTAGGCAGGCGGCACTTAACAGGCAGACAGTGCTCACATAAGCAGTGAGGTCTGTGAGCAATGACAACGAAAAGGCTGTGGTGACAGGAAAACACCTCAAGAGAATGCTCAGCTCACAAAGGAGCACATACAAAACACAGGTGTGCTCAATGTCACTCACTGAAATGGTTCACTATATATGACCATAATGTCAAGTCTCCTCTGAGAGTGCCATCAGCTTACTCAACTCAAATGCACAAACACTCACAAAGAGAGAAAGAGACATAATTTTACTTAGCAGACAATATTGGATCAAGTTTTATTCACACCACAGAGCAATCACTCACAAATGCAAGTACGCATGAATTTACCCCACTTGAAAATCCCCATTAGTGTCACGCTCAGATGTCTGCTGCGCTTGCAGAACTAATATAAGCCCATTCATATATTAATTTATTACTACAGGGGCGGAATAAAGTGCAAATAAAGCCCGATGTGACACGAGACATTCCTCTCTTTTAGAGTGATAACAAGCCAAAGCAAAAGAATCTGGTCGAGCTCCACAATTTGGGCATCAGGTCGCTCTTCTCATCAGCCAAGACGGCCACAGTGACGTGGTCTCCCAATATCTGAGCCAGGCAAGCAAAGATCACACTTTTGTCTCTTAATTGTTGACACAAGCCACCCATCATCCACCAACATTACGCACCACATTACGCAACCACATATACATGCAACATTGCAATTAACAGATTCAATATGTAAAGGTTTTTTTCCCAAGATATTGATCTTAACTCATCACCCCTCTTTCTTTTATCCTTTACGAAAAAAGAACTATTGTGGGATAACGCAGCAAATGTAGGAATAAAATAGGAAACTGTTGTTACCATGGAAGCTAAAAAATCTGTACATGAAGTAAATAAACTTGCGTGCCACAAATGTTAAGTGAATATCCATAAGATCATTGCATAAAGATCTTTTTCGTGAGGTGATGAGATGAATAGCGAACAGGTTGTGACATGTCAAGCTACCTTAAGTTAAGCAGACCAGGCTCCTTATAGATTGTCAGCTTTACATATTGAATCTTTTTCCTGCAAGATATCACACAACGTCCACCGGCGCTCAAAACGCTGGTTCACTCACCCGTTAGCTGGTCATAGGATCCGTCCAGCTCTCTGGAGTCCGACAAGCTTTGGTCACGGTTTTTCGCCTTCATTTTCCCCGTGTGTGCTCCGGAATGTTGAACTGTGGGAAACAACTGATATCTTGGGCGATCCTGACTGAAGAGGGGGGGGATTGAGAGTGCTGGGTTGTTCGCCTTCACAGAGGATGGCTAAGAGTATACGACCGTTAACAAGTCATATTTGGTTTGCCATAAATACAAAAGGAGAGCCATGTAAGTCGTAATTTCCCTTGTCTGTTTCTGTGTGCGCTCTCGGCATCCAGGAGCTGAGTGAACCCAGCGCGCTTTTGGTCGGCACTCACATGCGCTGGCACGCGCTCACGCACACGCCTAACTACACACACAAAGACACATAGAGAGACGGAGAAATTAGATACACAACGAATCAAAGTACTTAGAATAGGTAACACTCCTTTTATTCTTTTTTTCTTTTTTTTGTGAGAAAATGTAAAAAATGGCTAAAATATGAATATGACAATAGTTAGGGTCCCCACATTCTCCCCATTTATATAGAGTAATACCTGGCTTCAATCATATATTATCTCACTCAGTGAGTTGGTATCAGCCTCTCTGCCATTAATATCACCATCACATTCATAATGTTGTCCACTGAGTCAGAGCTATTTGGGATGTGTACAGAGACATCAGCAGGAGCAACAACTGCTGCTGCCAGGCAGAGGTTCTGACTATATCTGATCTATAAATACTCACAGGCTCTGGGAAGCCTTGTGTCATTCCCTTTTTCTTCCTCTCTTCTCTCTTTCTCTCACTGTCTTCGCCTCCTTTCGCCTCACTCCTGCTCACTTACTATGACATTTGGTCACAATCTGTCAAGCAATCTGTCTTTGATGCCACATTTCTCTACATAATATCAGGGTTTGCGTCACTAACTCCTTCCATCCGTTCATTCATTCATCTTGGGCACCAGCATTTTGTGTCGAGCAGAGTTATTCTGTTATTTAGATGTTCTTGCACATTGGCTTGCCATCTTAAGACAGGGTGTTAGTGCCCTCCTTCATTCACTACTGCACTCTGCCATTCATTCTTCTTGCACGTCACTAAAGGTTGGCAATAAGACCTTGTCTTCAGATGAAACCCTGCCCTAAGTGTCATATCTGTCACTGAAATTACCACTGGAGCATGCATTTTCTTTATGTAGCATGCAAATGCTCATGGCAAATAGTCCTTTACCACCCTGTTATCATGTGAGCATTATGAAGAAGACTGGGCTTCATTTGAAATCATCTCAGTTTATATTGTCTGCTAAACTGACGCTACATCAAAAATTGTTTTACTATCATATATTCAACCCTTAATGGCTTGAAATACTGGTGTTATAAGATTGCAGTTTTGTCTTTGACAGAATAGATCATGAATGTTATGTTGGTTTAAATTGATTCTGGGGGATTTAGTATACTAGAAATGATCCAAAAGTGAGCACACTTATCCCCATTTGTACAATTAACTGCATAGCAACTGCTAAAACACCTTGCCTTTTAGACTGTGGTATGACATGTTGTCAATCTAGTTACTTCCAACCCACTTACAGTAATACAGTAAGAGTAAATATTGCTATCCTCTCATAGTATTGCTGCAGTATAATGCTCTTTTTTTCTCTGTCTATCATGCTTGGTATGAACCAAACAATATTTCCACCAAAATGCTATTACATGTCACTTGTAAAAGACATGCGGACCCATTTATCGCATTGAAAACATATCAGTGGCCTCTACTGCTATGAGAGACAAAACTGGAGTACACCAGTTCTTGTGTGTTTGCCTTTCACTCTGACAAGTGGAAAGATGTGGGTTTGACTCAGTAAGGTTCCTCCTGGGTGAAAATTACTCTGTTTGCAAGCATTTACTTTGGCCTCGGTACATTAGGAGAAAGTCTTAACGTTGCCTTCTTGGACGACCACATCCACATATTGAGCGGCCTGGCTACCAAAGTTTCATTACCATATAGATGTGTGCATGGTTCATCTGTGATCATTTAAAATTTGACTATAAAGTATGATTGAGAGACTCAAAAACAGCTGTAGAAAAGAGGTGACTTAAGGTCATGAGGAGTTAGATATTCTTCTGCTAAGCCTCATTTGAACCTTGTGTGCTGCCAATAAACAGAGAGGCCCACAATAACCACAGGGCCTGCTTTTTCTGTCATCTAATACCAACGAAATATTTCACAGATACGGACGATGGGATAGTGATTTGATTTCAGTGTGTAGTAAATGAAAGGAGAAAGGGGAGGTGGATTTCTAAATGAAGGTAAGGAGGAGCTGTGCAAGAATAAAGGATAGGGGAAATCGATTCATCGTGAGTTAGAGGAGATTTAGTGATTCAGAGCCGAAATGAAGTGAATCGGGGAGTCACTGATGAGGAGGCTGTCTGTAACTGCAGGGTTAGTAGTGGGGTCAGGATTTCTAGACAAAGCTAGATGTGGACGTGCACGCGTCATAGCTGCGCAGTGACCCAGAGACGACCTTGTTGTATCCCAGAACAGAATACTGGGCAAGGTGCCAGCTGGGTGGCAAGGTCTGCTGTCGTTTTGTTAGCGAGGTGTTGTTTGCATCCATTTTTGCAACATCAGAAAAAAAATTTCACCAATCTTTGGTTTGCACAATCAAGACATGTTCTTAGAGTTTACCTATCAACAACTAAAATATTATTATTGCACAATTGTGAGAGTTGGTGAGAACCCTCTGAACTCTCAGATGTGTAACATATTTGCATTCTCATCAATTTTACAGTGTTAGCCTTTGATGTTTCAACAAAATGTCATCACAAATCCTCTTTCTGGGAAATCTCTACCTATTTACCGTAACTCTTGTCAGTGCACTTTGTGTGCTGTGCATCTGAGCAAAGCTACACATTGCAGACATTAGACATTTTAAATCAAGCCAGAATTAGCTGTTTAATCCCATGAAACTTCAGAACTTTGTAACCGGATTATTCAAAATTCTTCAAAAGCACAAGCAGACACTCGGACGTGCAGGTTATGCTCTTGGTGTCTGCAAGTAATTGATAAAGATACAGAGTTATGGAAGCAGGAAAGGAGATGAATTGAGCAGAATGCAGAGAGAGGAGGGAGAAGGAACACTAATCAAACTATTGAGATGCACCCTCTGGCTCTCACTGCAACCCCAAGGTTAGTCCCTTGTCCTTGGCAGCACTCTCATGAGCCAAACTGCACCGTGAATATTAATAGCACAAAACTCTGGGATCCCCAAACCAAGGTGTTTATGTGTGCATGTGTGTGTGTGCAAATCATAGAATGATGCCCACCAGAATCAATTGTCAAATACTACACTGCAACCGCTAAACAGTGCAGAATTTTTGTAAAGATTTATCTTTACAAAAAGGTTGATATTTGCCTATTCTCATAGAAGAAAAGGGTACAGATTCTACGCCTTCACCAACAATTCTGCACCTCAGCAAGAAAAGATGGAATAAAAACAATTAACTTAGAAATAGCTGTCACTGACGGTATTTCAGAGCCTCAAGCTTCCCAAACTAGAAAGAAAACCCTCCTTGTTAAGCAGTATTAAGTAGCACTTCAGATGTCTAAATGACACTTCCTTTCATTATTCACCACAGCTAGCGGCCTCCAGCACAGAGCTGTCAGCTTGGCCTCTGTCACAGAGCCAATACTGGCTGAGTGACTGATTGATGATGTCCAGTGAAGCACAGACACACACACGCACACCAAACATAAGCCAACATACATATGCAAGAAACCAGCAACACACATACACACACAACCATATTAACAAACAAAAACACAAATAAGAAATAAATTAAAAAAAATTAAAGTTTAATATTTTTAGATAGATGGAATATATCTATACTTTAAAACAGTAATAGTACACCTGAGTATTTTTCTTCATTGCAGAGTCTTTCAATAAAATTACTATCTCTTTAAAAGTTATGAAATGAGCAACAATATAAAACGAAGCACATGATTCTTGATTCTCTCTTTAGCGTAGCTGAAGTTAGTTTAGGTTTTAGGATGAGTTTAAATCTGTGTTGTCTGGAGAAAAATCATGTAGTCTGTCTATGTTCTCAGAGGCTGCGGCTTAAACTTCAAATGTAGTTTAGTCAAAAATCCAGTCACTGTCTTGTAAAATTACTTAAATGCCACTAGAGATAATTGTATCAGAGGTTTAACTAAAACCTGCTGCAGATGTGGTTTAAGGGAAGGTATTCAGTGTTCTAAAGTTCTTTAGTGTGTTAATTTAGTTGCAACGAGTGTGAGTCAAATATCAAATATATCAAAAATGTGTCTAACCTGGAAAAGCCAAGGAATTTAGAAAATAATTTATTTAGAGTTTTGAGTATAAATTTTTTAATGACAGGTGGACTATTGTGTACTGTAGTACCAGTGTGTAAAAAAGGTCAACTTTATAGCACATTTCAAAAAATATCTACAAAGTGCTTCACAAGCGGACATAAAAGTGTAATGCTATTAAATACAACTAAAAAATACAACATAAAAGAGGTTTAAAAAAACATGAAACTTTTAACTGCATTCGGTTGAGAGATCTGAAATCTTTTGTAAAAGTGACTAAACCTGAACTGAATAGTGAGCCAGTGTAATCCAGCCAAAGGATGGAGCAATATGGTCTGGGCATTTAGTATTTGTTAGAAGCCTTAATGCAGCTGCAAACCATGGGAAAGTAAATTAAAACTCCAATAATAAAGGCAAGAGGAGATGAAGGCTCAGACAACAGCCTGTAACAGCATGTAATATAAGCTAAATTGATTTGTGCTACATGGATTGGACACAATCTACTCTCTCTTTTTTTTTATCCATAGTGTTTTTTTATGTGTCTCGTTGTATGCTTTTTTATGTTTATTGTTTGTTGCTGTTTTTATGTGTATTAGCCACAGGAGACACATAATTCCGTTGTACTGCTGTGCAATGACAAAGGCATTACATTGAATTGAATTGAATTGAATTGAATTGAATTGAATTGAATCCCTCTCTGTGTTTCCATCTTTCTCAAATCTCCACCCCCTCCTGTAAGCTACTAATACAATGACGACATTCGTAGGAAGGATAAGCCTGTGACCTTCATAAAACATGGACAGATTTCCTCCCTGCATGTGTCAGATTTTCCCCCTGTAATCACACTTGACTGTAATTGTTATCATTTTGTTCAGAGATGCTGTCTCAGGAAAGTGAGGATAACGTAACCCCTGACCCCTGGGTACGTTTGCTGTCCCAGTGAGCATTTAAAACCTGTGATAGCTTTTGACAGATGTCAGCTGGGCTGCTGCTACCGACGTCACCTTTTGCTTGAGGGATGACACCCTCTGAGACTGTGGCACACATACAAGCAGTCATGCCAGACATAACTTGCCAGTCATCTGGGTGGTGAATTTGTGACAGTGTAAGTATTCAAAAATTATAACCTCTCTTTTCTCTCACTCTCTCAATATATTATATACGGCTCGTGTTTTAGGTGCACCACACTATAAAGGGCTGAATAATGTTACATCTCTTTATGTTTACTGGCCTGGAGGAAAGAAAACCAGGCAGAATAGAAACTTATATGAATTACTCATGATTGTAAAGTTTATGTTTTTTCACTCACTCACTCACTTGACTCTTCATTTTTATTCCTCTTATTCTGTTTTTTCTCTCCTTTTTGCCATCTTCTTCATTCCTTCCATGTGTCCTTGCAGATTTTGTCCCAGACACGTTCTCGACCATCCAGACAGCAGAGTCATTTCTATGGAGAGATAGACAATCAAGCTGGAGTATGTTATCTGGAAGTACCCTCCATGATGATTAATCAACAGACAATTAATGTTTACACAAATCATCCGTCTGCTACGTGCCACGTTCATCATTCAAATACAGACTGACAGTGAACGTCTCAAAGTCGTATTATTATGCAGTCATTTTAAAAGCCTCTTTATATCCTGGCAGTACGTTTATAAAAGGCCTTCACAGCACCATAAGTGCTATTGTGCTATAGCCTCCATATCATATGCTCTAACGCTGTCTCTTCAGAATGACATTTATATGCAATTAACGGGTTTTGTCAAATGCATTTGGGAGACAACATTATTGCCTCCTGGACTATTTTCACTTAAGATGTTATTTTTCACTCCAGAAAGTATCACATTCTTTTACCAGGCACAGTACAACAGGCCTCACAGGTGTTTAGGTTTTAAAATACTTAAGTTAAGTTTGGGGAAAGATTGTGGCTTTATTATGTATTGAAATCTCTGTCCTGTTCCTGCTGTGAGTTGTCTCAACATAGTCATAAAAACATTAACCTTGCTTTAGGTGCCACACGCAGATATTGTATAGGGAAAACAAATTAAATATGTTAAGCTTGTAGGAGCAGTTTTTGACTTTGCAGATATATCAATTAAAGATTCCCTCCAAACATGTTTTAAGAAATATAAAAAATACCTTGCTTTGAATAATGTCTCCAATTTGGTTTTTACACAAAAAAATGTCTATTTACGTCATTCAAAGCCTTAAACATCACATTATCCCGCATTGAAAAACACCAGAATCTATGAATATGCAAATATTGTTCATTTCAAAGTTTAACTGCTGCATACAAGATGTCTCCTACTTCACTGAAAAGTCTATAATTAGTGTATGTGCTCTGAAAATTTCTAGTTTCCACATCACACATCTATAAGTTAGATAATAGACCACGACTGGCTGGTAGTTGTGTTGTCATGTTTGTTTGTTTGTTTGTTTGTATGCCCCTTAATCTGGGGATTTGAGGTGAGCACAAAAAAACTTTCCATTTTCAGCAGATTAATGTGAATATGGCCTTCTAGTGACAAACTCTCCACAGTGAATCTCAAACAGCCAACTGAATTAAGAAGCAAAACACATTTTTGAGAGGAGGGAGACATTCAAATATGTATTAATAATGTAATTTGGGAGGCATCGGCAGAGTGGTGTCACAATGCTTTATTGTGTATATATGTGCAGAAAGAGAAGGAATTTCTCCTTGTTTTCCTCACTCTGTTTCTTTTGTTCAGGAGTCACATTGTGTGAAAACACGTACATTCACACACATACACAAATACCTCCTGTACCACCCCAGAGTAATAAAAAGTGGTGTTTAGTGGACCAAGAGGCTGCAGTTTACGCTACAAACCACAATCTCAAATAGATTTGCTTATTGGATACCTGATTGTATTGTCTTCAATTCCAACATCCCAGATGAGAACACTTTTGAAATTCAAATCCAATATACATGATTGGAAACGCATATACGTCACTTTATAATCACCTACCAATGTTTCCCAGCGGGGGTGTAACAGTCAGTTCTCAAAGTGATATTTCATTGACGTGTAATGGCCACTGGCTGAGAGGTAACACAGTATGTGCCCTTCCATCGGGGTAATGCAAGCTTGTGTATCGAAGCACTGACAGCAACCAAGCGCACAGAATCCAGTTGAAGTCCTCCATTTGCCAATGAAAGCCAATATAGTCAAGAATGCGGTGAATGAGAGACAGAAAGAGGAGGAGGTGAGGAAAAAGTGCTGGGCTGTAAGTCTGGAGACCCTTTTTCTCCCATGATATGATTGATTAGAAGGTGAATATGGAGACATGTTGGTGAATCCCATTTATCTCAACGTCTCATTGCATCCTTCATCTCCATCTGTTATCTATTCAATATCCTTTCACAACAATCTCATTATCAGTATCTATTTCCCCGCTGTGTCATTGATCTGTCGGCGCAATGAATCGTCATAACTTTCCATAAACCATGCTCATTTTTCATTTGGGTGCTATCAGACCAAACTGCCTAAATGTGTTGGACAAACACTTACAATAACAAATAGTCCTGGGTTGGGTGAGGACAGCTAAATAGCCATCAGTAGGGGGAAAAGCCCATAAAATCACCATCTGATAGATCACTGGGGTGTGCTTGGCTGAGGAAGGCACACAGGTTTATAGGCACGAATGGGGGGGGCAATGGGGGAATTCGCTAAGGGAGATGGATGGAGAGCAGAGACTGGTGGGTAGATGCAGGATATGATGGAGAGAGCAAACAGGAAAAGTGCTGATGTTCCGAGCAGACAGATGGATGGAGTCTGGCGGACCGGAAACTGCCCCAGCCTCTACCCCAAAATGTGTTGTCCCATTAATGTCGCCAGAGGGTTGTTTTCATGCTGCTGCAACAACAGTTATTGATACTATTGTGGAGGAGGGAGAGGCTCGCATTGCTCCAGTTTTAACTCTCTCCACTTGTATCCACAGTTAGAGAAGTGAGTAGCAGACACCTGAATTGCCATTGCAATTCATCTTCTCTCTTGTAAAACTCATAGTCAATCTAATTAGTCTGACCATCTGTAAAGTGTCTGATTCGTGTGCTATGATACCAGTGGGGAATGACGGAGATGAATGGAAGCTGCAGGGATCTGCTGGGATTTTGAATGCACAGTGTATTAGATAAGTCCAACCACAGCAAGAAGACTTTAACGGTCTGAATCTTTTTCCTGTAAGTATCAATTCCAGTGACACAGATAATGCTCTGAGTGCTGTGTTCCAAATGCATTGTATTAAATCAGTTCATGATTTAGCTCTGTGTGTATGAGGTTCATTTGTGTGTATGCCTGTATTTATGTGTGTCCTAGGGGTGTTGAATAAGTAATGCAGAGGCGCCTAATGAAAGATAATGTGTAGTTAATGATCTGTCAAAATGAAGTGTTTGCTTATTGAGGAAGGGATCATCCCAGGCTTTAATTTTCACCCTGTGACTCATACTAGAGGATATTACTTCTTTGTACACAAAGTATACACACACACGCATATGCACATATACATATACAAACACAGACACACACAAACAAGAAAATACAAAAGCATTTCAAAGCAGAGTGCGTTATGCTAAGGCTGAGCTCGAAAGCCAGTGAATGTGCAGGTTTGTTTGTGTATATACTTCAGCTGCCTGCGGATTAACAGAGGAGATGGAAACAGAACACAGCCAAGCCACCCATAAATGGCCATCTAGCCAACAGCTATGGAGGTAGGATTAGCGTCTGCTTTATTCACACACATCGTTGACAGGAAGAACTCTTACCGCTAATCTTGGCAAACCCTTTTCTTCTCAGTGGGGCAGAGCCACCACAGCATAACATTGAATACCCCACATAATGAGTGTTGATGTCACTGTGATTTACTATATAGAGATGTGGCTCAAACCTGAACCTAAACAATGCACAATCAGCTTCGTTTAGTGAATGGACCACAGAATGAAAGATGAGTTAAGGGAGCACACACACACACACCAATACACACACACTCATGCACAAACAGTAGTCTGCTTGGGTCGAACTGAGATGTGCAAGTGGATAAGCAGTGATGAGGCAAGACATACACACATACACACACTGCCACAAGAAGGGAAAGAATTGCAGATAAAGAGGTCAGACATAGGTCAGGGCACCATTTAATGGCAGAGAGACACAGAAAAGAATCCTAAATACAGCACCACATGGGAAGAGAGACCGATAAGCACACAAAAGAGATAGGCTAGGCTTGTCTGCCCATGTGCGTGTGTGTGTGTGTGTGTGTCATGATGTGGCTGAAGATGAGTTTCCTAGATGTACAAAAATGTGTCAAGTGCAGCAAATATTTCCTGCTTAACAGTTTCTTAAATTATTATATTGTAACCCTTGGTTCTATAAGCACGGTCAGAGCTTCTGGACTCTATTCCAATCACACCAAAACAAATGCCCACTGAAATTTGCATGTATATAGTATGTCCATCAGGATGTGCCTGCCAATTCTGTGTGTCTCACACAGTATATAAGCAGCACTTCACTACAACTTTCATCCAGGAACCACTTCAACAGAACAGCACAGGAGCAGCAGGGTCCATAGTTAGTGTAACAATAGAATTGTTGTTCCTAGTTAGTGTGGTTCCGGGGAGCGCTTAGTGACGTGAAGCTTTAATCATCCATTCTGTGTGGTTTAATGTTGGATAGAAAATGGAACAGAATGAAACAGGTAGACTTAAAGAACTAGGGTTACAATATTGTAACTTTATTCTATCTCACAAAGGCTCCGCCCTCTGCTGGACTCCGGCTACTGGATAGATACCCGGATAGCTGGAGCCCAATGAATGTTTGCCCTGCCGCAACATGTCATCCTTTAACGCACAGCTGTGAAGTCCGTCCTTGTAAAACTGTATCAGAAGGTAGGTGGTAGAAAGCAGTGGTACTCCAATTCAGCCTTCCGCACCACCAAAACTTCCATAAAGGTAAGATTGGCCCATCGGGGGAAAGGGCCAAGCTGACAGTGTGGCCTGTAAATGCATCACCATTGGCTACCTCAAAAAGTGAGTGATGTTTTATCAGTGCGTCTGCGTCTTACAAACAACCAGAGGGGAGTGGAGCAGATGTGAAGTCTCCTGTCCTCGGTTTGTGTGCTGGCCCAGGGTCTACAGAAGAAGTAATGACCCCAGCCATATTATCATTAACCAGAGAGATGAGCTGTGTATGCCAGTCCCATGAAGGGTAGCAGTGAAAACGGCAGGAGAAAGTGCTGACACCAAGCAGACATGAAGCGTCCTCTTGCCGATCAATGTGTGGACGTGAGCCATTATTTCTCAGTGAGGATATATTGCCGCTCCCGGCCTTACCGTTACCCAGAGAGTCGATCCGTGGAAAATGCATTTTGTTTTATTAAAATATTTTAAAACCTAGCCACATGTGACATCACCACACCAGCTTGCAAGAGTGGCTACTCCATCCATGGAGTGGTAAGATCAGTGAGCAGAATCACCGTGTCAGAATTGAGAAGGTTGAGAGTGGTAGTGACGTGTTACATTTTATACTGTGTTTACACACGGAATCAGTATGTGCACCCTGATTGGCCTGCTAGGTACATGCAAATTTCAGTGGGTTGCAGTGGCATGCGAGTGATTGGAGAAGAGTATTACCCATAGAGTCCACTCTTTCTCACATTTCATTGCTAAAAATCATTAACATATACTTTTAATAATAAAATTAATCTTTACAGTCCTAATGAAATATACTAACCTATGAAACACATCTACACAGTGAAAGGAACTTTTTTAAGCTCTTAGATAAAGAGGACACCATGAGTTGAGATTCAGTCGATCAAACCACTACATGGAGGCAAGAATACAAGTATTTTCTAGTGACCCTGTGAGAGGTACAAACAGACAGGTAAATTCATGAGCCTAAATGTAGTATTTAGACTAAATAGGAAGGACACAAAATGGAGACAGATTGTCTAATGGACGACATAAACTCAGGTGGAGGACATTTGCTTGACACACTAGCTGTAGGATGCAGAAAACCACAGGGAACAGACACAGTTGAAAAACATGAGGATTCAAGAGGAAAACAGGGAAGGAGGCAAGGCACAATGTTTAGCCTTGGCAAGTAAAGAAATTAAGTTTTACTGCATGTAGTTCTATGAAATATGGCAAACTAAAGAAATTACTACCTTGATTGCTGGGCTCATACATTTTCCTCTCAGTGAGGATCTAGGGGAACATGGTTGGATTTTCCAACAGCATCCTGACATTGACATAGAGTACTGGTCAAATATTTGAAAGAACATACTTGAAAGTGTGTATCTCCGTGTGTGTGCTGTTATTGTACTGAGCATGAGAAGATGCATGGTGTTATTCATCTTAACATATGAGGTTATCTAAGCTTTACATTGACTCATAGAGGCAGCCATGCGAGGAGCAGCACCTGAGACAAGAATAAACTAACAACAATAGTTACTCATTATGTCAGTTACTGAAGTGCACCGCTGATCTCTGACCTCCTGATGCAGTACATATGTTGCACTGTGATAACCTTCTGCACTGTATACATACAGCAAAGGTGAGCACAAGCATGCATACTGACACAGAGCAGTAAAGGCATGAGAACATTAGGTGTGGCCAAGTAAGTGTCTGTCTAGCATATTTACTGTGACGGATAAAACCAATGATGTAAGTGTAGTAGAGGCTGTCTGATTATTTTAGTGTAAAAGGCCAAGATGTGTTGCAGCTGGTAGCATTGCCCTGAGGCTTAACCATAAACCTGTGCTTGATGAAGCAACTACAGGTCTCTCTACGCATCACAACTTTTTTTAGGGTTGACATTAAACCACACCTTTCCTAACACCAGGACTACAGACTTTTTTTTTCCTGGGCACTGCAGGATTCTGCATGCAGGCTCTCCACACTGCATCCAAGCAAGCAGAAAGCCAATCCTCTTCAATCATCTTCATTAATTCATTAAAACTCATCTTGTTGATGGTGTGGTCCTTACTAGTGAATCAGACATTAATTTATGTATATGCTTTCCAATTTGCATTTATTCATTATTCTTTGTAAACCACACAGCTCCAAAATTCTGGTCTATTGATTGAAACCAGTGAACCAGTGTGCACCATAATCAATGTGCTTTGCCATCCATAAAGCCTCTATCTCTGTGTGTCATCCCACTTAAGACTGGCATTTACTCTGTGTGGTCAATATTATTATAAACTAGTGAAGCGTCATCACTTTAATTTATGCGAGTTGTGTCCCTGATCAGCACAAGGGAATGAAAATAAATTCCCCATCTATTGTCTGAATGCAAGCAAACTTCTACCCCAAGGCTTCCATCTGTCCTTAAATGTCAGCTGGCAGTGTGTGTGTGTGTGTGTGTGTGTGTGTGTGTGTGTGTGTGTGTGTGTGTGTGTGTGTGTGTGTGTGTGTTATAATGATATCCCAATTAAGAATACACATGGGATGTGTGTGGGGTACAATTGGCCAAGTGAAGTACACATTTTTCCCATCCCACTGGCACCCATAAATCCTTCACTGGTTGAGAGGTTCCATTCTAAAGAGCTGACACCAAAGGAATTTTTAAACAAATATCAAATAAGTTGAAATCAATATTTTGATAATCTGACCTTTTTGTGATTGTACAAAGCTCCCCAAGGATCTTTGTTTACTTTTGCCAATTTTCTAGCTTCACACAAAATCCCACCAGTCCATCAGCATTCGACTCAGTGCTCCCCCTGTACCTGTTGAAAGGGAAGTAGTGCAAGAGCCAAGGTGTCTCAGCCTTCCTGCTGTTTCCTCCCAGAGGGCAGAGTGATCATCAAAGAGGGATGCTTTAATGGAGCTCACCCCATCTCTGTCACCTAACCACCAGCTTAGTGCCGCATGGCCACACAGATTGGATAAGAAGATAGTGAGGTGTGGTTCAGATATTCAGGGTGGCTCTCCCTGCATTGGGATGAGCAAAATACAGGATGGGTGTTATTCACTGGTTTGTGTAACAGCTTGCAACACAGCAAAGCCATCCCAAAATAAAATAAAAAATAAAATAAAATATACCCCAAAAAATGAATATACACTAAAAAAAATAACTCATAAGATTTACTTTAAAAAATTATTGTAAGTATTTGCACGCAAATGATTTAAGTAAAATGTAATGCTGCAATATCAAGTAACACTCACTTGCCAGTATCAAGTAAATTCTACTTACCATAAAACATAACAGTTGTGAAGATATTAAGTAACAGTTACTTAATTACATCCAAGTTTTAAGTTATATTTATTTAAACAAATTAAGTAAAGTCTACTTGTTTTTCATAGGCAGGAACATCATTTTACTCAAAATTTTAAGTAAATTTTATATATCTGTAGTATTTGCTGTTATGAAGTAATTTAGTAGATTTTAATTATTTTCTTGTGCTTCACATTTTAATTTACTTGGTTGCATTACGTTACATTACTCACTAAAATTAGGTAATCATTGCCAGTTTTCTTTTGATAAATGTTACCAAATAAATTTAACCAATACTCTATGCATTTAATATATATGTATCACATATCACACAACTAAATTACAATGCAATTAAACAGTTTATTTTTAATTTTAAACAGTTTAACAAACAAGAACTGTCAAAGTAAATCCACTACTATTGTGGATTGAATTGCCTAATCTTTTATGGGGCAGCCATACATTTAACATTGGCATGACTGACATAAAAAGAACAAACAGACAGTATTACACAGTATACACTGCATCCAATTTACACTATTGGGTTGTACTGGAAATAAATATTGTATTAGATTGTGTAGGTGTCCCAATACTTTTGTACATGCAGTACAGATCTGGAATAGTGCTTTTCAAATATGCAGTGAAAACCTTACAACCCTCTGAAACAGAGTTTCTACATTCATTACAGAAATATAATACTCAGATATTCAAGAACGTTTAACACACATAAACATGCTCAAAACAACTTCTGGGAGAGGGTCAGGACAGAAACCGCCTCTTAAACTTTGAGCAGTGGTGTATGGATTATGTTTACCCCTATTTAAATGGGGGAAAAAACAGAATGTACTGTACAAGTACTGCGTTAATAGTAAAAGTGCATTATATTGTACTGCATTAGAATTTGTACTAACAGTAAATTAAAGATGTATCTCCAGCAAAAGGTATTTAAAGTAAGACTAAGTATATTTTTTAAAGAAAATATCCAAAGGTTGGTATGACTGGTAAACAACAAATACACGGAAAAACATTTATGACAGGCAGCCCACTAGTAAACCAAGACGAACTGGAACTCAGTGCTAATTCTTGGCATTTCTTCACAAGAGTCCATGCATGATGCTACGTCCTCAACAAGGGTCCATGAATGATGTCATTTTCCTCCTCTAGGATGACAAAGTCATGACATGCATTTAGGAAAGCAACTTCAACTTCAAGGTGTTTACTTTTGGGGACAGTTTGAATCCATCCAGCTCCAGCAAGAGTTTTTGGAAGACTTCAAAAGTGTAGCGCAAAGTGGGAGGGTATGCCAAGTTCAGGGCATAAATCAGTCCCATGAGCAGTGAGCAAGCTTTCGCAGTACTGTTGCACCCTGGCAAAATCTCATGGCCTTCGACAAGGATGTGCGGAAGTGAGGATTGTGCTTCCTACTTTTATGTGAAGCAAAAGTTGAATATATATTCGTACTGTAGTCACAATCTTTAAAAACACAATTAACAGTTTCGTGCTTTTTCAGATGAGTCCCGAGGTGTTCAAAATATTGCTTCTCTGTGTTAAAACTACATGAATTACATACAAGACATGAAAATGAAACTATCTGCCCTAACTGTTGAGTCTGTGTATGATTTCTAGACAAATGTGCATGAAGTGCCCCACAACTTTTAAATAAACAAGGACAATCTGAGTACAAGCAGGGTAGTGATGGCTAGTGTTTGGATGCTTCAACCTATAATGTTTCATGAGCTCTAAACGTTTTGATGACCTAAAATTGCATCGTTTGCACGACCATCTCATACCACAAGAGGCCTACTCTTTCTCCCTGATGAATTTCTCCTCGACCTCCTCTCCCTAGCCCTCAACTCCAACTGTCCACAAAGTCCACTGGCTCCTCCAAAGGGCACCCTGAAAATGAAGAGACACAATTTGTGGTATTAAAACAATGGTCTAAAATATTCAGCCACAATTTTAATATTACGTTATGATGGATGAAGAAGGGAAAATAACAAAGCAATATAATGCATACATTATTTTCTACTTGCCTGAATTATGAGAATAATGTTCTGTTCTGATTTGCTTCCTGTTGATGGAAAAATATTTTAATAAGAAATAAACTACATCATAAACATTAATGAACATTTTGTTTTGTCTAGCTAAATAAAACAATTAACACATGACAGATTTATTTGCGAGTAGAAGTTATAATGAACAATCCCCCCCCCCCCCCCCCCCCCCACACACACACACACACACACACACACACACACACACACACACACACACACACACTAGCTATACCTGCAGTGAGCTGTGCTGTGTGCATGTGTGTGCATACAGACGGGCACATTTACAGTATGCAACTTTAGTTGCCTCAGTTGCGGAAGCAGACAACCGGAAAATAGGTCTTAGAACTAGCCAAATAACTGTCTACTGTGACAAAAAAAAAGTTGTTAACCCAAATTAGTGCAGACTGGTGAAAATATAGACAATTTATTAAGAGTATCGACACTAAAACGGACACATTTGGTATCGAAAGTAGGGGGGGGGGGCCCTTAGCCGTGGTATAATGAGCATATACCACGGCCTGTCGTGATATATTGCTTAATTATACCGTTAGGTTGGTGCTTTTTTAATATTCTAACTTATGTGTAGGCTGAAGCCCTGGATTTTGACTTGCAAGGAGCATTTTGCATGCATTCACTTGAAGTTTTTGAACTTTGACCATTTTTAACAGACATCTGACACCATAACAGTATATAAATGGCAAAAACAAAAAATCACAAAAAGCAAGATAACACAACTGTAACTGTGCTCTGTCAACTGCATTGGCTTTACTTGCTTTAAGAACAACAGCTTGTGATACAAATATTCATAACATATCATGCAATAACAAGCACACAGCGGGACATGCAAAACTAGAGGGCTTAAGGTGTAACATTCCTGCTCTTCAGTATTCTTCTTGATCCTTAATGGATCAGGGTCTCTCCCGTAATCAGCACAGTCCTTTACAGGAACTGCATTAACACAGCATTAAAGTAAATCACTGATCTGAGCCTTTCTAACACAGATGGTGACAGTTTTTACCCAGCAGAAAGTAACAAGATGTCACAGAGCATCAGAGGCAATGTCAGTCAGAAAATCAAACACACACACTCGCATTTTGTCAGTTATTAAAGACAGCCCTCTTACCACCTGGCATGAGGGTGACCTGTCTGGCAATCTGGCACAGATGGCATGGTCATAAGTACTTATAAACATACACTTTACTGTTTAACTCTGGTCAAAGGTAAATGAATATTACCATTTTGACTCATTTTGTGTCTGATGACACTTAACTTTAGAGAGTACGTACACACACACACACACACACACACACACACACACACACACAAATGAGATTCAGACATTATTAATCAAAGCAGCCATTTGGCAGGGATTTGTAGAAACTATGTTGTGATGAGGGGATTCAATCAATACACCAATCCCACTGTACTACCTCCCATTAGCTGCAGATATTTATATCTGATTGGGGAAGCAAAGCTGAGGCCGTTTGTTCTCATAATGCCAATGCAACATAAACAGCACAAGCAAGTAGAAGAAAATATATTGAAAATAACACTGAACAGTTCAAAAAGCAATGGGGAAAAGTGCTGTCATCCTACACTGTGCACAGCATGCCCCAATGATCCAAACAAAAAACCCCAGGTTGTTTTTAAGTTGGTAACATGCACGGCCCTAGCGGATGGAGACCACAGGCAGACCTGTCCTCATCAGCACAACCTCTGGACCTGATTGTTACATGTTTTACAAATAGAAGCTGCAGCCAATTCTGGCAGGAATTTCATGAAGACCTACACTTGTTTTTTTGTGGTTGAATGCCTTTGGGGGGAAATTAAATGAGAAAATAAATAATATAAACTGATCAAAGAAACTACTAACTTGAAGACCCTGATATCACCTTGCTGGCAGGATACCCAGACTCAAAGAGAAGGAGAATAAGAAAAGAGGGAGAGAAAGAAAGAAAGTGGGAGAGTGATGAAAAAGCAACAGCAGTGGTGTGATTGGGAAGTAAGCAGAGCTCAAGGCTTGCGATGACAGGTAATCACTCACACACAATATGCTTTGACAGCACAAGAAACGTGTCAGAAAAGATCCCCCACGCAAACAAGCAACAGTGCTCAAAGTGATACATACTGTACACACAGGCATTCACACGTATTGATGAGTTAGGTTCAATCTCACCCACACTGAAAGGTTTGTGGCGAGCCAGGCCCAGCTACTGTGTATACGTACAATTACAGTTAGACAGGGCTTACACTCTTTCTACTCACATGCACTAAACATGCATACTCATTGCGTTTGCATAGCACAAGGCTAACAAATCCAGAGTGTGCAGACTGCCCTAGGCAGAGAAGCAGATGTGCCATCCAGGAGATGAATCTAGTCCACAAATAAATCAGACCTTCAGAGAGTTTTCTCCAGAGGATTAGATTTGCTAGGGCACACCTGCGCACTTACGCATACAGACATACAGTATGTACAGTATATTACCCATCTAACACAAACACACACACATCTTTAATTGTCCAAAGACCTGTGTAAGACAAACATGCACACATGCAATTATGAACGTCCACACAGGTGCAGGCATTACATAATGGAGACAGTGCTCCTAATCCCAGGGTGACTGAAGTTCCTCACCCTCCACATCAGCGGAGAAACGAGGGATAAGGGGATGGAGAGGATGCGGTGGATGAAATTCTGGAATCTAGCGTGAAATCAGTCATGAAGGTGTGTAGATTAATCCTCCCACTGTGTATGAGGGCAGAGCACAGCTACTTCCCAGCTTGCAGTGAAGCTGAAGGTCAAAGTTAAACAGCGTGCAGCAATGGGACAGAGCCGTGACATACAGATATGCATCTCACAGCATGTGCTGGCCGCACGGATAAAAGATTAAGTCAGGGAGTAGAGCTTAACCTGAAAAAGCTAAAATATTATATTCAAAGAACATTTGGTGTTGTAGAATACCCACTACGTCTGAAATATGTTATTTTTGAGATTAAATGCTAAATATTAGCAGACTGAACAATCACATTTTACTTTTAGATCTCAAAAATATTTGGCCTAGACAATACTGCTTACATATGAGTTTTATGCATAAACACATACAGTATATGAAAATCTTTGTATAGCCTAGTCTCTTTAAAATGTATTTTGTGATAACAGATATAAATCCAAATATACTGTATCTGTTACATTAGACATTCTCATCAGTCTGTGTCTCTGATTAAGTGATACAGTAGATAGGAATGTGTATGATGTTGAGGTTTGGGGAACTGAAGGTTCTGTATCTGTAACTGGTTTAATACTTTTCAATTAGACTGAGATGAGAACCCAGAACACAGAATCCAGTTACCAAAGTGGATACTCCTTGAAATGAAAAAAAATATTTTACATGTTGGCACAGATCCTCTCACAAAGAAGCATGCTTGTTGAATTTTCCGTTTCAGAAAATATTGTCAGACACAGCTCTCCTAATTCACTTTTTCAGCATCCGAAAAGTGTGGGTGGAGGTGGGTTCAGCCATTATTCATCAATGTGTCATAGCATTTTGTTTAGACTCCTTAAAGAATCAATCAACTTACCATTTTTCTCCTGGCTGACTAATACTTCTAATAAAACAAAGTGACTTTGAGTGTATCACTAATCATTTACCAAATCGAAGTCTTCCATACTAATAAGAGTATAAATCTATTTGTATGTAAACAATGAATGGTGGTTGTAGTTAATCATAGCTGAGTTAATGATGCTGCAGCAGTGCTTTGCTGCTATTTATATTTAGTCCCCTAGCTGCAGTGAACCAGCTGCATCATAAGTAGTTTGGCTGCTGTCTGAAATGTTTTCATTGAAAGACAGGAAAATAATGGAAAACATAACTATTTTTAGGATATTTTGAGGTGACCAACCAGTCCAGAGGAAAAGGTGTGGCTTTCAAATGAACTTCAGTGATCATTAGCTGCACCAACTATCTCTCCTCGCAACTAATTCAGCCTGTCTCCATGGAGGTTTAATTTAAGCTCCTGCTTTGTTATACTTAATTCATTCTCTGAAAACACTCCAAATTCTTGCAGGGCTAAAACTTATTTTCCAGTGTTTATTTCTAAAAGAGGGCACCTTTTCCCCCTGTACCACAATTCAGTAGTAAGACTAAACATTTGAACCAGAAAGAGACCAAATAAGAAGACATTAAAGGATGATACAGATAACACAGAGCTACGAATACAGAAAGGCAAGACCTCCTTATTGAGTTAGTTTCATCTATAGCCAGACAGCATTCCCTTTGGCGATGACCCTGGGTCTGATGCTGAAAGACAGCAGAGCAGACAGGGGAGAAAAGGAGAATAGGAATGGACAAATGAAAGAGAATAGTTCTACAATGCAGGTACCAGGAGGATGGAGAGGGAAATTGGAAAGCAAGAGTTGAAGGGAAAGGAGCGCACCAGGAGGCATAAAGAGGCAGAACATGAGGTTATGAATGAATGACAGACAAAAGAAAAGGAGTGAACACAAACGAAGCAAGGGTGACATTTTGATATATTTCACACAAGACAAGCTGAAATGGCATAGAGGAAGGATGTGAAATATTTGCCTTGTCTATATTTCAGACACAGGTTTGGCATCAGTTTGCACTTAACATTTTTTTTCTTTTTGCACTCAGGCTGGTCTCCTCAACAGCACTGTCAATTCACTGAAAAATGCTCCCACACATGAAAAGTGAGAACAATATAATTAAGGACCATAAATAGACATGCGAAACACAACACAAAAGCGTGTAGCAAGGGTGTATATCTGTGTATGGATGGTCAGTATGTTCCTATCAGTATCAAGGGACTACTGAATTTTCCTGACCAATCATTTTAGCAAGTTTGCCTACTTTCTGTGTGCAGAGCTGGGTATTCTTTAAAAGAGAGACAACAACAGATGAGCAATGATGAGTAATTGAATTCATTTCCTTTAGGCTCCACTGATCATTCCACAATAAATCAAAAGACTATAAAAGATGGGTCACAGAAAGATATATTTTTCTCAGGAGTTGGACACAAAGACATAGCTAAAAGGTGAGTGAATATTTGACTTACATTTGATGTGTAAGTTTGCTAATATGTTAGCTGAAACAACTTTTGAAGACAGAAATGCTTAAAGCAGCCTTCAGTTGATACTGTTATACAGGACATGAGGGCAACAGGTTCTGCCTCTCTGGCTGCCATATAGGCCAATTCCCACTGGGGGCTGTGCAGGGATTGGTCCTTGCAAAGTGCCTGTCAAATCTATTAGGGTAAGCACAGGTGTAAAGGGTCATTAAGGGTGAGCTATGAGCACAGGGTTCAATACATAAAATAAAAAAACAGAAACAAGCAAAGAAAAAAATGTATAAAGCAAATATACATACAAGCAAAAAAAGTAATAGCAACACAAGTTAGTGCAAATACTACACAAAAATAACAATTTCAACCTAAGAACAAATAGTGCTCCCGTGGGCATATTTGTGAGGCTTTAATATTTTTTAAAGTTTGATCTTTTAATAAGATTCTGAGAGTCTACACCTTTACAAACCTCTCATCAGTCTTTGTCTTCTTTATTCTACTGAGCCACAGCCGCCCTGAGTTGGAAGTCCACCATCCTTTTGCCATCGACAGTTCTCCTCTCCCCTTTACCCTTTCTCCTCCCCTGGGAAGCCTGTAGAATGGAGGCATCCCCCCTCCTCTTGATAAATGAGCTGTAGGAGAGGGAAGCTACATGTTTTGCAGAGGAGAGCGACTGTTATACACAGAGAAAATGGGGTCGTGGATGAGGAAGAGTGGAAAGGGGGAACAGATAGCAGCTGCTTTCACAGATGAAAGTGGCAGCTGGTCACTGGCCTGTGAAATACAGAGAGAGGGATGACTGTGGTTTGTTGAGACTGGAGCTCTGCCAGCGCAGATCTCTGCAGATAAAGAGAATCCTTGTGTCTTATTCTGGCTTTTAGGAGGTTGTCTCTTATTCCAACTTTCTTTCTGTAAAGTGGTGAATTGTGTGAGCAGAAAAAGTGTTCTTGCGGCAAGTATCAATACTGGGTAGCAAGGGATTATCTGTGGCATTTTCCACATTGTCTGCTGTCTGTTCATATTGTTTTGCATGTTTGTGTCTTTTAACTACAGTGAAGACGGCAAAGAATCCAGTGTATTTTATTCTGCCATGTTGTAGAGTGAGGTGGCACAGACTGAGCAAAAAAGTAAAACCCATTAATTAACAATTACGTTATCTATTCATGCACCCTAGAGTAAAGTGGTACATAATGCACACAGGAATCCAAATATGTCAGCAGCAAACAATTGGTCAAAAAACGCATGGCCAATTGAGTCATAAGAACTAATACCTGTCGTTCCACTGTGCTATCTGGCAATCTGCTTTGCAAGCCCACTAAGTTGTCAATCACACAGTCACCTGACCAATCTGCCAGCTCTCTCCCCCGTCAGAACTGAAATGGCATGGCAGAGGTACAGGGACACGTGGTAGAGCCATTTACACATGGCATTTACTCTCTAAATGTGCTTACTGGCCTTTGGATAATGCCACTCACTGACTTTCTCCAGCCTTTTTTTCCTGGTGAAAAGGGACTAATTTATCGAAATTCTTCGGCTTCTCGGGATGTAGTTGTGAAAAGGCCACTTCAATTATTTCATTTTCACTCTGGTTCCCACTACTTACTTCAGTGCTTCCTGTCTGCCCCGCTGTGCCCTGAACAAGTGTGTAAAGGCTCAACTGCAGGTCCGTATTGATTGTTCACACAAGGAGCTCTCACAGGTTGTAGACATTTCTCTGCGCACATTGTCCGTGTGATCTTCTGTGGGCATGTTCACATAATGCATTAGTATTACCGTGTGTGTTTGGATTGACATGAATGTATCCCAAATAAGTATCTTGTTAATGAAAGAAGAATCCAATAGTTTACATGAAAGGGCGCCCCTAGTCAAAGCTTGCACTCTTGGGGCATAAATACAGAGCCAGATCAATAACCACTGCACAGCAACAGGATGAAGGCTTTAACCATTAACAATCAATTTCAATCTTCCCCCTCTAAACCATCTATAAGCCATGTATATACCATCCAATATGCAGTTTATAGTACCTCTCAGTTACTGATTTATGACCCTTGTATTGAATGTTTACTTTGCCTTCAGCAGAGAATAAAAACATTGAAGGAACCGGGACACAAGTATATACTTTGAAATGTGATGCTGGTGAACAAAAAGCCAATGATCTTAAGAGGAAGAAAATTGGACATGAAAGTAATCTCAGTGAAGTTTTATCTCATTGTGTTAGAGAGAGGCTTCAACAAAGGAAGCAAAGCTGTGGTCTCATGACTTGAAGTAAAGGATGAGAGGATGTCGCCTGTGCAACTACACAGTAATCATCTCTAATTATTGTTGCCAAAGCTCAAATCCCTGCAATCACACTGGGGCTTAGTTACACTTATCGTACTGTGTACTAATGGGATCAGACTGATTGAAAATGGAGGGTTATCATTTGGATTTATCACACAAGAGTGATACACATCCATGTATATACATATACAAACATACATTTTGGTTTACATTTATTCCAGAGAACATATCACTTATACTTTCATATATATGGAACAAAAGGTTAACACATTGTCCCCCACAAATGACGAGACATCTTGTGCTGCTTTACATTTTGATTTTGAAAATGTTCCGTCAAATATCTTTTGGGCTGTCCATGATTCTTCTTTCTATTTCCTTCCATTTTTGGGGTCTTTTTTGGTGTACAAATACTCTACAGTCAATATTTACAGTGTATAGTACTGGTTTAATGTCCCACTAGTACATACGCTTATAGACACAGATACACACACACACACAAAGATTTAGATTACTTGCACCACAGGAGCCATCATTAGATTACACAGCCGGTGAAGTGACTCCCTATGTCGTCTCCTTGGGAAAGCCTCTGCGCTGTGTGTAGCACTATGGGCGCTATAACCGTAAAGCTCTGCGAGTCACACTGAAATTGAAGCTGAAAGTCTACTGTTAATAGGGAGGTCAGTGAATCTTAGTCATGTTAAAACAAATCATTGTCCTTTGGCCTGGGTCATAGCCATCTCATCTACTCAGCGGGAGTAGATTTTTTAGCGCTTTCATGTGAAAACTTAATTGTCTTTAGCAACCATTTTGTTTTTTTATTTCTTCATATGTATTAGGAACTTACATTCCCTGTCATGCACTGAGCTGGTCATGATCATAAAGGTACAATACAGGAGAAAATATTTTCTTTTTTTGTTTTACTTAAGAACAGCTGTCAGCATCCCACAGTAGGTGATTCTATAAGCTGATCAGGAAATGACTTTTTACTGAGGTGTTTACTGCTATGTTTCATGTCCCTATCCTTAAACTCCAGTTTTATGTAAAAAAAAACAAACAAAAAAACAGGTCAACTGGCAAGGTGTTGCATCTGCAGCCAGTAATGTGTGAAAATAGAAACCTAGCTGCCACAGTAAATGTAGAGGCACAATCAATATTTCAACCTTCATGCAAAGTGAATGACCTGGAAGCTTAAATAAAATACATACTGCACATTTCTAGCTTAGTTTTATCCACAGTCAGAGAAGAACACATAACCTGGTGTACATAAACAGTAGGAGAACAATCGCTTTTGTGGCTTTTTCTCTACACTCTCTTCCTGTGTCTGCTTACAGTCCTGGGCGGTGCTGTCTCCTGAACTTCCTGTTCATCTCTTATGAATTTGTGCTAAATTTAAATGGTTAGAATATCCTGTAAGGCTGCTGCACATTCTTAAAAAAACATCCAGCAGAGATGTTAACCAAATATAGCGTAAAATATGCAACTCATCAGTTGAATTGACGGGGTGTGTTGCTCACTTTTCTCTAACCACAGCTCTTATTTAACATAGCCTGACAAGACCTCCTCCCAGAGCATTTACTCTGTGTTGGACTTGCTCTGGAAGCACATGAAAGTTTAAAATAGAATTCTGTTAGTCGTGGAGAAATAGCAAGGAACTGCAGCATCTTAGTTTTTCCAAGAGCATAAAATTATGTAAAGCTTTATTTTTGCGTGCTAAGTGCTTTCAGCCTCAGGGTCTACATTCCATTTAAGGTGGAAAAGGAAAAACCATCTAATTTTAAAAAATATTTCTTCCTGTTGCTCTGTTCATGTGACACAAATCTGGACTCAAATGTTTCTCTAATGTGTCAGATAACACAACAAATCTCCCTGATCCTCATTCTCCTTGTCCTCTAGCCGAGTGATCAATCCTTTTATCAACAAAGCCTTAAGCTTTTGTCTCTAGTGACCTACCTGCTTACCATCTTCTGTACATACATCATGTAAGCCTTGCAGGCACTGTCATGGTTTGAATACGGTTAAACTCTTCAATAATACATGAAGGTGCATCAAGCAGACAGTGTTAAATTTAGTTTTCTCAACATATGAAAAGACAAAGCCAATTACATTAGGCACATGTGAGGAATTTAGAGGTTTTGTCACTGCTACAGTATCTTGTAAGAATACCAGATGTTGCAACAAATTTCAGACTTGCAAAAATGAGAAAGTACCAAGAAAAAATAAAAAAGAAGGAAATGAAAGAGAGTGTATGCATGAGAGAGAGTATATGCATGAGAGAGAGAGAGAGAGAGAGAGAGAGAGAGAGAGAGAGAGAGAGAGAGAGAGAGAGAGAGAGAGAGAGAGAGAGAGAGAGAGAGAGAAAATTGACAAGGTAAAGTGAAAGATGCCGAGAGGCACCTACACCAATCTCAGAGGTAGATGGCTAATTAATCTCCCAGCAGGAAAGAAACGTCAAAATACTCAACCACAGACCCACGACGACATCAAGCAGGAAGAGGAGGGGGCGGGTAAAAACATCAACAACAGGAAAAGAAAGAAACTACAGAATATAATGAGTGGAAAGAAAAGTTTGGGAAATAACAAGTGCGTGACAAACAATGACGGAGATCACAGTGTTTAGGATGTAGGAGTGTTGTTGCTGGGATGCAGGCAAAACCTCTGTGTTCCTGACTGCATGTAACTTGTCAAGATGTCAGATTGTGGATGACAGAACGAAGGATCAGATGTTATAAGCAGCAATCTAAAAATTGCCTGGAGTTATCTGTGTCTGATAGGGTCCAAAAGTAGTGTTTTGAAGCATCAGTCAACTGTAAATTGTGCTGTCAAATCACTTATGATGCTGGTACTGCTGTAACAGCTGCAGGAAACAGGTCTCATTACAGTAAGTACTGTACACAATTTGCTAGTTTCCATGCAAAATGCAATGAGGTGTATCTCGTCTTTCGTCAACATACTTGATATACTCAATAAAAGTCTAATGCCTGCTTTAAAAAAGTACTATAAATTTAAATCATCAACATCAACGCTGTATGTATGGCTGAGGTTTAACAGCATTTTATATTAAAATAACTGGTGTAGTTTACTGATTTTGCAACTTTTTCCCCCAATTCACAAAGATGATGTTGAGCTAATTAGCTATGGGGGGAAAACATGACAGTTTAACTGTATTGCAGCTGCTGGATTGTTTGAGGTTGATTGAAGAGTTCCAATGAAATGTGAGTGTTTTTTTTCTCTCACTGTACAATATGTGGCCACCTGTAATTGTATTTATTGCGGGGGTTGTTTTGTGTTGAAATGCTTTAAATTTCAAAGATGGTCAAGCAATTTTGAACTACCATAATAACCACCAACAGAACAGGGAGCCTATAAATAGAAAAAGACTGAGACAGGCAGACAGAAATAAATAAGGGAGGAAAAATGTGAAAATTCTCTCAGCACTTGTCATGTTGAAGTATGTGACTGATTTCTGCTGCTTTTCTACCCCCTCTTTTTCTCTGTCCCACTACTGTGACCTCTATTGGCTCGCAGACATACATGGTACGAACACACACTCACTCTCACATGAACACACAGGGTGATGGGACTATGAAAAGACATTTATCTCGAGGGAGAGAGCGCAAAGGCAGGTAAACAACTGAGAATATGAAATCTATTTATTTTGAGGACAACAATGGGAAACACGCGCACATTTGTGTCACACCAGACAAATATATCGAGCCTGCCCAGGTGCATCCTTCATTGGAAGCTGATTGGTCCCCAGATAGGCTTTGACACTGTACTCTGAGAAAATTGTTGGTATACTTGATAAATATCACACACTCGAACACAAAATTACACATACAGAGTTGCCCCAGTGCGACAGTGAACATTAAAGAGGGGGCCCATGGGAGTAGATAATAACAGAACACATACCACAGGTACAAACAAGACTTGTATATTGCTACAGAACCTGACAGAAAACATTCAGATCTATTAATGTTAATGCTGTACATTTATATGCAAATGGATTATGCTTTGATCACAGTGGAGAAACACTGACAAATTGCATCTTGTCGGCAAATACTGTGATAGCATTTTTGTAATTACCCAAGGCTATCAGTGTAAATTGAGATCCATGCATAATGTATACAAAAACACACTTATCAGCCACTAAAGCTCAGAGCAGGTTATCGCTCCGGCCCATCAGCTGTAATATGTTTTCACAACCACCATCACAAACTGAGCACACACACACACACACGTAGTCACACCTGAGGGTTTCATTCTGCTGTTGCTATTTTTAGCTGTGAATGAAACTCATCTCTCAGAACTTGCATTATTCAAACAAAATCCCAAAACCTTCTGATTAAGAGAAAGTTGGAGAATGCCACTGGGTGCCTGGATATGCAGATGAGCTCTCCTCCATCGTACCTGTGCACACACGTACTCTCACACTCACAGTATCAGAGCCATTGCCAGAGCTTTCCACATGACAAATGAGGCCCTGAACCCAAGGCTATTCAAAAAGGACTGCCGCCAGACTACAGAGAGGGAAACCCTGTCACCCTCCACACACACACACACACACACACACACACACACACACACACACACACACACACACACACACACACACACACACACACACACACACACACACACACACACAAACACAGTTTTTATTTATCTATTTATTTACTTTCATTGTTGTTACTCTAAGCAAGGTGTAGTAACATGACAGTTCAGAGCGTTACAAAATCAATAGGACAAATGAACTTCTCATTAGGTCACATCAATTGAGCTTGAGTCCATGTGTATAGTCTGTACAGTTATATAGATTTATGCGGCATTAGGACGAACTGTGGGAACCGTTACACACAGGAGCAAGTGATGAAATTCATATCCCATGAACAGATCTTTGTGAATATACGGACAGCTTAAAGTCTTTCACCATATGTTTCAATAGTGACAATTTTAGATATTATTGAGTCTATTTCTAATATACTAGACAGCACATGGTTAGTTAGAACAGTTCTGATCAGTGGTACACAGATGAAAACTATTTTCTAAAATAAAGCTTGTAAAAGTTTGTTTAATTGCAGAAAATGGGTGTTTGGTAGTTACACGCTACAATAGAATTAACAATTTTATAAATAGAATTTAAATATTAATATAGATATACGTGTGTGTGTGTATATATAAATAAATATATAAATATATATACATATATTATACTTCTCAGGCTTCAGATCAAATGTGACATTAAATTGAGTTCCGCATTATCAGTTTGGATTGACGTGGTCTTACATAACTCATCTCATTACAGTAATGAATCCGCGATGGTTGGCTGCAAAACTCACTCCACATACAGGCTCTACAGAGTGAGTCTTCGTAATGATAAGAGTCAGTGGAGCCGACAGGACCATGAGAACTTCTCCATCTTCATTGCCTAGTAAAAACTTAAAACACCATTTCACCTTATCTCCAGCTATCTGAACTAGCGATTTAGTGTGGAAAAACGTCACATTTGTTGCTGACGGTCACCTTGGGCACAGCTGCAAAATCTGTTGTTCTTCCAGAACCAACACTGTTTGACATGTACAGTGATGTAGTTTGGGGCAAGGAAGAACTACAGGCTATTTTAGCTTAGATTTCTGGTCTCCAACTCTGGGTAACCAGGGAATGTGCTCTAAATGTTGCTCATAAACAAAAAACTTGCTTTCTTCACTTGTATTACAAACTAGCTATGTTTTTAGTAGGTAAAATAGAGATTATTATACACATTTTTACAGTGTTTGGCTGACTCAGATTTTCAGCCGTATGCATTCAAGCCAGAGTATATGGCCAAAGAAATACAGCGGAAAGAGGCTGAAGCTACAGCTGCATTTGGGGGTTGGGTGTCAGAAGCTAGGATGCAATGCATATTTTCTACATGTAAGCACTGCTGGCATAGCTATGCAAGCAGGGAACGCATCTTTCTCACCATCTATATAGCACACACTAATGAATTTATTGCTTCAATTAACTACATTTACCATCAGCACTGATTGGACATCATCATAAAACATGATGAAATCTTCCTTTAACATTATCAGCCTCTGTGTCATGTGCCATTGTCTCTTACATGAGCCCATTTCACAGAAGACAGAGCTGCAGGGGCTTACATTAAATGGAAGGCTTAAATGTCACATTACTAGATTAACTCCTATAAAATTCATCACTGGATTTCTTGAGCGGGAATGGCAATGGGTGTTAATAGCCCAGAAATGTCACTCCTACGCAGTCTATCCACGCACAGGGCTTTCCAGAGTGCCAAGGAACTATAGATTGGTGGAGATGAGGACTGCTGCTCAAAATGGAACTAATAAACACATAATCATCTGGGCTGCTGCTCCACTTATCTGCCAAAACTGTGTGATTTGAGGAAACTGTTTGCGTGTGTGTGTGTGTGTGTGTGTGTGTGTGTGTGTGTGTGTGTGTGTGTGTGTGTGTGTGTGTGTGCGTGTGTGTGTGTGTGTGTGTGTGTGTGTGTGTGTGTGTGTGTGTGTGTGTGTGTGTGTGTGTGTGTGTGTGTGTGTGTGTGTGTATTTATATGCACAACAGTTTCTTTTGCATGTGTGTGTGCTGCTTCAGGAAACCACATTTTACTCTTAGGGCCTGATTTACTAAGATCCCAACTAAAGGGTACAAAATTGTGTGATCTACTAAGAATCACTGCGTAAATGAAAACAAAACTGCAAGCGCAAAATGAAATGTGATCTGATTCTAGTGGAAGAGGTTAATAAATATATTGAGTTATAACAAAAACAAATATTACCAGAAAAACTGACATATGGGAGAGTATTTCTGACAAAGTCAATACTGTTAGTAAAAATAAAATATATTCCACTCCAAAAATATTAACACAGGTGGAAAAAAATCTGTCTTGTGTGTATTCTGTCATTGTGCCACCGTCTCCTCCTCTCCACAGTGACAGCAATCTGACGCAGTTTCCGTCAGAAAAATTACTTTCAGGTTTGGTAAATCAAAATGCGTGTCCTAAATAACACATTTGCATTTTCTCCTCCCTGTATTTTGCACACTGGGGTTGAAACGCCCCATATTACATATTCATTATGGCAAACGTACTAAATGGACAGCGCGTACTATCTTGAACACAGTTGAACGACGCAAACCTCAGTGCGCTGCGTTAGTAGATCAGCTTGCACATTTTTTGCGGGTGATGTCAAGTTTGCACACTTTTTTACACACGCAAACCTTTAGTAAATCAGGCCCTTAATGTGTAAGGTCGAAATTCAGTTAATTATTTCGGCCTACTGTTACTACTGTTTCTGTTTTCCCACGTATTGATGAATCTGATGATTCTTTTCTGAACTGATCTGAACTATTTGATGATTAAGTAGTTGTTTTAATCATTTTTAAAGAAAAATGTAAAAAGCATTTGCTGGTTGCAGATTCTCAAATGTGAGAATTGGAAGCTTTTATGTGTCGTCATACATGATTGTAAACTGAATATCTCTGGATACTGGATCATTCATTGGACAAAATATAATGAAAGTAAATGTTGGTTGCAATCCCAATTTATATTGCTAAACTCTTCCAACGAGCTCACAGTATGTTATTAAAGTAATTGCTTAGCAATGCAGATTACATGCATAAGATGATTAAACTTGCAGATATCTACTGTCATACTAGACATATTCAAATAATACATTTTTAAGGATTTGTGGCGAAATTACACATTTCTATATAACATGTACGCACAGTCATATAGAATCTACCTCAGCCATAAAATGCATAGATTCTACTGTATGTTGCAGTTGGTGTTGCTGCTGCTGACACCAAGACCTGTCTCATTTCACTCCTGATAGTTCAACATTTGCTTGTTATCCAGGATGTCTGGTGCTGTAGATCCAAAGGAAACTGTCTGTATTGTGCCTTTCTCTCACCCAATGCTACACACACCCATATCAGCACACTGCATGTAGGAATACATATGACGGTTACACTTACAGACTTACACAAAATAAATATTTGAAGGACGGAACAGGTTTTGTCCTTAAAATTGTTTAACTACAATTAAATCCAAACCCAAGAAAAAGAAAAATCCAGCACCCTTTAGATGCATAAACCAAAACACATTTAAGGTTCATATTTTTTACCATGTTTTCTTATACATTTCCAGGAGCTTCTTTCTGAACTAAGGTCACTATATATTTCAGAATACTTTAAACTGTTTCATAACTCATGCATGCACTCCAGTCTCGATCCTTCATCCTTACACACACACACACACACACACACACACACACACACACACACACACACACACACACACACACACACACACACACACACACACACACACACACACACACACACACACACAGAGCATCTTTTCCTTTGCCTTATGAAATATCCATGAAAGCTTACAAAATAAATGCCTTCAACAAGATTCAAAATAGGTCATGTTTTCTTTCTTCATCTCTTTTGATTGCCCATGACAGCAATTTCTCAAACAGAGGGAAGGACTCCTTGAAGGATCAGATTGTTTGCGTGTGAGAGAGTGAGGGAGCACAAGAGATAAAGACAGACACTGTCTGCAATTGAGATACAATAGAATAGGATAAACCAAAAGTCACAAGAAATCTCACATTTTCTGGCCACAATCAGATCAGACAGGAAAAGATAGTTATTATTTTTGTATCACAATTTAATCTTACAGATTTATTTTAATTTTAATCTCAGTTCAAGCATCATCAAGACTTTCATCACTTTTTCACACAATTTCACCACATTTATCACATCGCAATTCGCTCCTCATCACGTCATTTTGCTTGCAGCAGTTTTTCCTTTTTGTGTCTGGATGTTTGCCTGCATGTGTAATATGTATGATCTTATGAGAATGATCACAAATCATCTTTCATATGGGAAATAAAACAGGAACATATGCACAAAAACAAGTGTCACAGTCTGATGACAGCGCAGAAAGAGAAAATGAGGAATGAGTGAGCCAGGAGAAACAAAGAGAAGGGCACAGAGTCTAAATGACAATGAACATTTTCAGAGCCAAATGCAAACTGTGACTCACAGCTGTTTTTGGCAGAATTCAACTCAAAGAGAAGAAGATGAGTGGGGAGTCGTGTTCCTCTTTATGTGTGCAAAAAGGTCAGGAGTTCAGGACAAGACTGATGGAAAATAAAAGTCACAGCGTTACAGGATGTATCACAAAAGTATGGGTGACACTTTGTAAAGACATGTTATTTGACTTTTCAGCTCAGTGCTTAACACAACCATCTATCTTTCAATGAAAAGTGAGGACAGGCTGACTTTTTCAGTGAGGTAAAAACATCACAAATATCAGGTTTTGGCACCAGGAACCCAGATTTTGAAGTACTGAAATTTATTTTTAAAGTCAATACTTTTAGTAAAGGCACATACTATATACTGTGATTTGCAACACCCCTGATTCAATTCCAGCCAGAAATATTTGTTGGATGTCATTTGCCCTTGTGTCTACCCCTTGTTTCCTGTCCACTAAAATTCTTTCTGGGCTACACATTTTTTTAAAGTTGAAGTACCAAAGTTCTGAAACAGAAAGACAATGTCTTATGCGTGAAACGCATCTTAGTTTAAATACGATTTTAACCCAAAAGACTTATTTCCATGTGCATGCTCAATTCATGTTATATCACAGTGCCATGCTGTACCTTTGATGCTTCACCTTCCACCACACTCATGTTTATCACTATCATCAAATCTTCACAATGGGATGCAGTTCCATTCAACCACTTACATGAGAAATAACTTGTATGTATGTATCAGTCACAAGAAGCCACCACCAGTATCTAAAAGTTTTAATTAAATTCACGAAGGGCTCTATCTGAATATCTGAATATCTATTCATGTCGTCTGGAGTAATTGCTAACACACACAATAAACATAATGATATTAATATTCTTATCGTTCATCTTTCAGTTCGACAGTCTGTCCTGATTAAAATTCTGTCTTCATCCTATAAAGAAAAATTACACTGAATAAAGGCTGCATCAGCATAACAGATTACACATAAACAGCACTTGCACTCCTCAATCACACAAACGTTTGTAATTCTATACTTGTGAGGACCCTGTCTGATATAATGAATTCCCTAAACCTAATTCTAGTTATTCCTAAACCCAAACAGCTCTTTGAAGGTCTATCCCACACACGCACGCACGCACACACACGCACAATGTTACATTGTATGGCATTCATTAAATACAACTTTCACTAAACACCTGTCCCCAAATGCAGTAAGTCTGGATTTGGGGACAGGTCTCCAAATGTGACATAGGCAGACACACACGTATTAAAAGATATATGTGATGGAAATATTCCTGAGAGTGAAAGTGAAGGGGCATTTATTATCAACAGATTCACAGCAGAAACACCTCAACCAAATATCTTCGATCACACATTGTCAATTAGGAGTCATTAAACTGCCATCCCATAAAATACACCTTGTCTTTTTTTGCATAAAATGCACCACCCACAGCTCCCCTCTCCAGCTTCAAGCTCTTTTACAACCACGTACTGCAAGCACACACAAACTCGTCTAACTTTACTTCTGTGTGTGTGTGTGTGTGTGTGTGTGTGTGTGTGTGTGTGTGTGTGTGTGTGTGTGTGTGTGTGTGTGTGTGTGTGTGTGTGTGTGTGTGTGTGTGTGTGTGTGTGTGTGTGTGTGCATGAATGCGTGTGTGTGTGTGTGTGTGTGTGCAGTTATGGACACCCGAGGACCTCATTCTGCCCATTAAATCAGATTTACACCTCCTTCTATACCCACTGTCCTCCGGGCATCCTGCTGTCCATTCTTCCTCCTTCTCATCTCATGCGTATCTTTCCTCATTGATGCTCTACTCCTCCCATCTGCCCTCATAATCTGTCCTCTCATTCTCCTCTCTCCTGCAACTTTTTATTTTTTTTAAATTAGCCATTTTCCTTCATTCAATGTCATTTTCCTGCTTGTATATTGATAGTCCATGCCATTATTGTAAAATAACGTTAAACTAATCATAAACCAAACATTAAGGGCTAAAGTGGAGGGGAGAAGTTATGTTTTTTCAGTTCCACTTTTATATTTCACTTTCAAAACTGTTTTACCTCACAGCAACAAATCACTGTACAGAGTATGATTTAAGTATAGTGTACAGAAAAAAAAGGTAAAAAATCACTTTTGTCCAAACGGGGTCATGCTGGATCAAGTATGCTAATGGATCACATGCTGATCCTGTTGCAATGCTGAATAGCTTTCACTTTATTTTCAATCCCTCCCTCTTTCTCTGCCACTCTCTTACAGACTCTTCATGCATTAAACACAGAATTTAACCTCCACCTACAGACAGCAATCTCTTTCTCTACCTGACAAGCTCTCACCCACATGCAGGTCCACCCATGCACTCTCTGACATGATTCCAGTTACAACAGCCACTTAAAAGAGTCTGTGAGATAGAAAATAGAACGCTTACTTCACTTTTTTAAACTTTAAAAATATGCACGACACAGACCACAGACACAGCAGAAGCTGTTGTCTTTGGTGGTGTTGGTTTCATTTGCAAATGAAATTACTTTCATAAATAAGAGATGTAGGTGTGTAGTCATAGCAACGCAACACATTGCTGATTGAGGATACTTTTTGTTTATCTGGCACTGACGTTTCTCTCCCTATTTTGTTCTGAAAATGTTACTGCAAGTGACTCAAAATTTTCATTATTTGGCTTCAATCTGTCTCCTATGTTTAAACCCCAAGTGGGTAACTCAGCATGTTCTGCATTTACAGGCTGTACAAACAATTATATATCAAATATATATAACCTCAATCAAACACTTAAATTATATTACAGATTTAATGTTGTTGTTAACAGGTTTGATTACTTAACCTTGAGTTTTAGCCTTACGCCTCATAGAGAATGTCTTCAATTCCATCCATGTGTGAAGGCGTGTTTATTATCAAGTGCCACATTCAGAGTAATAAAAAGTGGCTGCCATTGATGGTCTTTTAAAAGCCTCTGGGCTGAGAAACTATGTTGACACAGAAATTGATCATCTATCTGCCTGTGACACTGAAGACTTAATTGTGATTATTATACAGTTAATGGAACTCATCATCCACAGGATTTAGTCATGGAGTCAACTTAAATTATCTATACTCGATGTGCATTTCATAGAGGCATTTTGTGTACACTATTAACGGAATGCATAAAAGTAGAGCAGTCTTGGTTGTTTAAGCAGTTACCATTTTGCACATTTATAATTCATGTGCAGTATATTTAAAGTTAGACACTGACGGGGAAAGGAGGTTTTCTTACAAAAAGCATATAGCATCTAAATCATTTACATAAAATCATGAGGCTGTGTGTGCACAGCAGACGAAGAAGGAAAACCTGACACCACCATGCTCAGTATTAAGTTGGTACAGAGGTACACTGAACAAATACAGAGTTGATTAATCACACGGTCTTGAATTATACTGAAAATGGTATTAATTGATTTTATCTATTTATTTATTTATTTATTTTGGTCAATTGAAGGCAGTGGACCAAGTTGTAAACATTTTATTGGCATATAACTTACGTCCATATATGGTGAACAGGTCAGCAAACAGCTCCATGTTTATAAATCTAGCAGGCTCAAAGCAACATTGGCATAGATTTAGTGTTTTTTGCCCACCAGATGACGGTAAGTCCAATATCACTCTTATATTAGCTATTATGGTCTCCGCCATCTCCAGAGGAAGTATCTCTCTCACTAATTTTGCCTACATGCCATTTGGTGCTGGGCAGGTAGCACACAGAGGATGTATTATTACTTTTTAGCTGAAAGCAAAGTTCATGATAGTGGTAAGACTGACACAAAAACAGTAACATTTTGGGACATAAAACAAAACTATTAAAGCTTAAGGTGATGCTTCTCTGTGGGTTCGTCACTATGAGCAGCCAGTCATTTGACTAATCATTAATGTAAAAATAATTAGTGCAGCTTTAAAAGTTGCTTGAAATTGCCCATACTGTATATATCTCATGTCTTATCAATATATTAACCTTTGGACAAAAGATGATATGTGGATATCTTCAAAACCACAAGGTGCTCTTGGAGGCATACACTCCAAGTGTCATATTGTACTATATAATGTGTTCAACTAAGTCAGCTGAAATTAGACTGAAAAGTCCCTTCTAGGTCACATGGACAGATATAAAAATATTATTATCCTATTAGATGTGTTCAAGGATTTCAACAGGCAGACCATGAGATGAGCAGATGCTTTATCTCTTTGTTTTTCTAGTCTAGATGTTTCCTTTGGCAACGAAGAAATCATAGTCAGTCATTTGTGAATCATTCTGTGACTCAGTGGTTTTACAAACAGAGGCACATGAGGAATTTTGTTCTGCTGGCCATCTGCACCTCCACCAAGCTGGATAAACCCCACTGATACCCCCTGGCAGAGAGGAGAAAACAGCAGGTGCAGTGTGACATCCAGCTCTGGTGATCATTTCATCTAGAACAGTGGGGTAGCCTATAGGAGTTAGAGCTACTCATGATCAGGCATCATGTCAGCAAGCATTCCTCCTGCTGAAGCCCCCTTTAACAAGGCATTGAAAACCTTCCTGCTCCACAGATGGAAAATAAAACTTTCCCTGCAGCAAATTAAAAACTGCATAATTATCTCCACAATAGTTCCTCATTATATGCTCCTCGATATTGTAGTCCAGGCATATGTAAATGCCTCACACAAAACAGTGAAATTAGCAAAATAGTTTTGGTGAAAATAAAAACATAAATGTGTTACGAAACATCAAAGAGGGAAAAGAAACGAATCATCGGACTATGCTAATTGGACACATATGCTCCACTAGAGTTAGAGCTCAATGTGGCTGATGACCATATGGGAAAGATGCAACTGTACCTCTCATGTTCAGATCAAAGTCTGACTGTGTGTGTGTGTGTGTGTGTGTGTGTGTGTGTGTGTGTGTGTGTGTGTGTGTGTGTGTGTGTGTGTGTGTGTGTGTGTGTGTGTGTGTGTGTGTGTGTGTGTGTCTGAATAAAGCAGTTAATTTCCTATGCTTTTTATTCATTTACCTTTTTTTCTTTTCTGTTCTCTTCTGTTTTCAGTTTTTTACTTTTTAATTTGTTATAAGGCTTTTTGGTATCTCTCAAAGAAGGTCGATGGATGCTGAGGTCTGAGTGTTGACTCAGACTCACCTGTAACTGACAGAGCGGATCTTGAAGGCAGCATTATAAGCAAGTGATGGCAGCTCTCTTGGGCCAGTAAAAAGATGCTCCCTTGAAGAACTAAGACAGCAGCTGACTATGAAGCTCACTGAATTCTCCCCTTCTGTCAGGTGAAGGAAATGAAAGAATATATCACCTTCAAATGCAGCCTGCTGAATACCGTCTCTCGGGTGATCATTTACATCCTGTTTGTGGTTGCCAAGCTGTGAATATTTGTGTACCAAATGACCACACAGGTTGAAATTGTTGGTGGGGAGCAGCATTTTGCCATGGTGCAGCTGCAAAGATAAAAGAGGAGCACTGCCATGGTTTCGGGATACTCTCAGTAACAAGTTTGAGAGTCATGGCGTTAGTCATCACTTTCCTGTGTAGGAAGCATTTCTCCCTCTGTGTTTAGGAAAAATACACAAAAAACCCAGCTACAGGCCACTTCCTCAAACCATTCTGCCCCCCCAGGCACTGACATGTCTCACACTTCACTGTATCTCCCTAGTATGCTTCTGCTTTTTCTGTTTGCAATGTATTGCAAAGTTTATCTATGGTGAACATTTTGATTGCTTTAAATGGTAACTGTAATTACAATGGCCTCAAACAAGTATGTCAACATCAAGGTAAAGTAAGTGGCTCAGTGTTTGGTCAAGGAAAGCAATTTATTTTTGTATAGCCACTACCCTCATCTCACACAGTATTTCATGCTTCTTTCTCCATTGTTGTGCTATCAAGACATGTCCCAGCCACTGTCATATGTTAAACGTAAACAGCATGTGTGATCCATGTGCCTTGGCTGGTTGGTTATATCTCCATATTCTTCCTTTTTATGAATTAAATGTCGGGTTAGCAGCTCATCAGCCAACTTTCTTTTCAGCAAAAGTTACTCGTGTTTTATTCTTGAAACACATTGCTCGATATTGCTCCATTTGGCCATTAGAAGGTCCCTTCATAATGTACTTACAATGTAAGTGATGGGGGACAAAATCTGCAGTCTTCCTTCTGTGCAACAGTGTATTTATCTCAAGCTAATATGAAGCTTCAGCCATCCAAATAAGTCATTTTTCAAGGTTAGGTTTCTCTCTTTTTGTTTCTGTACTTCCACTGCAGCTCAGGGAAACACTCTCCATTGTTTTACTTTTGCCAAGAAAAAAAACTAGTTGAAGCTACTTTTCTGTCAGTGATTGATTATGGTGATATATTGTATATGCATGCAGCCTCCTCTATCTTATGAATTCAGTGTATCATGCATCTCTTCATTTTATAACAAATGCAAAGTCACATACTCACCACTGCATTATTTATGATTTGGTGGGGTGGACATCACTGACCACCTGCAGAGAACAGAGTTGGTATATCTTCATATATAAAGCAATTCTGGGTAAACATCCAACTTACATCTGTTCCCTTCTCTTTCTCAGATATGCCACATTCCTCCAGCTGGTTGCTTGTTAATGTACCATGGGTTTTGACAAATCTGGGGAAAACTACACTCTCCTATGCACCGTGGGCATGGAATAATTTGCATAATGAACTCACACTAAATACATCCATCTCCATCTCCTTGATGAATTTAAGGGCATCATAAAGAATGTGGCAATGGAAGCATGAGGTCCCGAGAGGTGTTTAAATAGCTGATCTTGTCATGTTGTATGTGTACTATTTTCAATATGTTGTGTTTTCTGTATGGCTGCTAGGTCTCTCTTGTAAAAGAGATCTTTGATCTCAGTGGGACTTCATGGTTCAATAAAGGTCAAATAAAATAAACAAACAAAATGAAAGAGTTTAGTTTACACATTCTGGTCTGCTGTAGAAACATGAAGAGGCCTCACTCCCCCTGTAAATATAAAGCTCATTCTAAGGTGATGAAAATACAACAATACTTACTTTCAGGTGATTATACACTAATTAAAACATGCTTGTAATGTTGTATTCCATTTCTGCCAAGTTCCTAGCTCTACTAGATGTCGCTTAATTCTTCACACTGGTCCTTTAAGTTGCCTTCCAAATGACCACGGACATTTGACTAGGCTATTAACCAATAATTGACTGTTAATGGACATTTAAATCATGTCAAAATAAATGGCTTGACTGATGGGCCATGGCTACAGACAATAGATCTTCCTTTACATCTTTTTACACCGAGGTTGTGAAGTTTATCTCAGTGAGGGATTCATCAATTTTGCTGAAATTTAACTAAGTTCAGTTTGTACATTTGCAAAATGATATACAGGATATACTATACATATTAAAAAACACTCTGTGAGTGGTATTCACTGGACTCAGAGGCAGATAACAAGCAACAAAAAACACACCAGACCTTCTTCAGTGGTCATTTGTAGGAGATTTGTGGTTTCTCCACCTGGCTGAGCCAACCCCCACACCCTGTGCTATCCTGTTTTCATTAAGTGTCTCAGTGAAACATGGTGCCAAATTAAACATCTTCTCTCTATCTGTATCACTTCCCTCTGCATTTCTCCCAGACTCCCCAACTGATTGCTTTTTTCTCTCCACCACAAATCCCCTCCTTCAGCACAAAACTGTGCTTGGTCTGGTGGGCTGCTATGAGTAAAGTAATGCAGGTCCACAAAAACCAGGGCTTAATAGCCAGGGACAAAGCTGTGGGATTTAGTCTTTTTGATATAAGACTTAACACTGAGAATACTGTAAGACTGTAAAAAATGTGTTTACAGTCTACTTTTAGTTTACTTTAGTTTTGTCTTTTTCGATTTTTGTGCTGTGATGAAACAAAGAGGTGAAGAGAAACAAAAGTGATAAAATACAAAAAGACCGGGGAGAACAAGTCCAATTAAACAACCAAAGCAATAAAAAAAACCTACAGTCTCAGCTCTCTGTCAATGTCCCCTCATACACACTTGGACCAATATAATAACCCGGCATCTCCTGAAGAGAATAAGCACTGCATGGAAGGAATAATTGACCACCTCCTACTGTGAGATATCATCACATTTATCCACAGACAGATCAATACAATCCCATTAGTCAAACTGACCAAGTGTGTGTGTTTGTGTGTGTGAGCGACTTTAGTGTGTGAGTGCATTTAATTGTGAACTTGCCCAATAAGATAAACTCTAAATCCCCATCTGTCCACCCACAGCGGTCCTGCGCTCTTGTGTAAGATGATTGATCGCTGGTGGAGCCCCTAGTACGATTTTAATTTCAAGGGAGATCCAAATGATCGATAAGCATCCAGGCGAAGAGGACGAGGAAGATGAAGATGATCTTTACAAAGTGCCATAAAACCATCAACGCCCACCACAACAAGACAGGCCATGCTATGTGCACTGGCATAACAGTGAGTGAGTGGCAGCACTGCCAGGAAAATTAGATGAGTGATGAGATGTGTTGACATGACAACCACTTCCTCATCCGGCCTAGACCAAAATCTTATCTTTTTATAACAAGGCATTTAAAGACTGACCATTTAAAGTTTCAATAATTTGAAATGTTCTTGTTTTATTTGCTTTAAATGAATTCAGAGCAATCCAGCTGTGTTCAGGATCAACCTATTATAGCCAAATGGCCATTAGCCTTGTCAGTGTTTAATTAATTTGTACATTGTCTGATCTATTGCATGTCCTGTTGCACTGGTAAACTATAGGCTTGTCAATTAGTGAGCCGCACTGAATGAATAATCATGACATCAATAGATCTAACAAGTAATGTGTTAAAGCATTTTGGATTTGACACCATAGATAGAAAAATCATTGCTAAAAGTAATGTTATGCTTATCACTCAGTGAAGCAGTGGACACTGCATTGCAAAGTAACAGTGTCAAATCTACAGTGTAGTTTTTTTGTAGGATTATGCAATGTGGGTCAGATTCAAATTATTTCAAAGGAGTAATGTATAAGTTTGAATTTGTTAAAGTCTAAATATGACCATGGTCATGTTTTGGTAAAGTATATAGATTCAAAAAGCACAATAACAATAACAACAACACAACAACAAAAAATCTTACAGCAAACAAAAAACAAAACCCACCCACTCTCAGTCACTTGCTGATAACTATCTATCTGTAACTATGAAATAACCTCATGAGATCATGATGTTTGAGTTCATGTAAAATTTAAGCAAAAAAGTCAGTTTTTGAAATGCAGCTCTATCAAGAAATAGATTAACAAAGAGTAACTGGAGGCACTGCAATAATTCTGCTAGGGTATTTTTTGTACTCTTTTTGTTGGGTAATGTGGGTGCTGGGTGGATTAAATTTCCTATAGCAGCATTTAATTACTGAGGTGCACCCCAAAGCACCAAACACCAACGCTCCTACCCTCCTCTCTTTCATATCCTGGTATTCAAGCTGGTACCACAATGTTTTGCTTGCTGCCCCAATAGCAGACAGGACAAGTTAGGCTGATCTGTTTCAGTGTGAGGGACTTCATTATGATCACGCCCACGAAGTGACATCTTTGACTAAACTGATTAAAATGTCTCATCAATAGCAAACAAGCATTTTTGATTATCTTGTCACACGGAAAGCAAAGAGTCATTAAAACAAGTAGAGAAAATATCATCATCATCAGTAGAGGCTTTTAGAGGTCTAGAGTATCTTGTGCTCTGAGACAGGGTGGTGATTCTTGGGAGATGAATGGCAGAACTGTCAGAGTGGAACAGCCTGAACAGAGGAGGATAAAATATTGGGGCATTTATATTATTCCACTCTCATTCCCTGTCACAACAACAGCAGCTTACAATTCACATAATGTGGCATTCATCACATCTTGAAGGGGTTTCATCATTTAAATAAAAAAAGAAAATTGAGATTGTTGACTGAGCAGTTTAGCTTGTATTATCATGGAGTTTAAATCGGTTTATGGGCCCTTGAAATTCCCTGAACCCATGAAGGAGCATTTAAACCTCCAATTCAAGTGAAATTATGAAATCACCAAAACATAATTACCAGTCATTCATACAAGAGCTGCAATAAACAAGATGGAGCACTCTGACTGCTGTTGCTCTGATAATGTAAACCTGAGTCTGCCCGGACAGACAGCACAGAGAAATGAATGCAACCAGTCACGCTGTAGCCTTGGGTATGCCAAGAAGACTGAATGCAACACATTACAAGCAAATAAACTGCCCTGGCAGGACCCTTAATGTATGTGCATGCCATAATACGCTTTGCTACCCCCAGGAAACATGGGTATTAACACAGATGTTACGTAGGATTTAACTCTTCCTCTCAAACACGTGTGCGCGCACACACACACACACACACATACAAACACACGTGCGCACACACAAGCACGCACACACATACACTGAGGCATATGCAGATATTCCTGGAGATGAGTCATAATGAGTCTACAGATTTTCCTCCTACAATTCTTATTCGTGTTAATCCATTAATGACAGACAGACAGACATATAGACACATGGATGGATTGTTTTACCTATATAAAGGCATGAGTGTCTCGACATTTCTAAAACCACTATGGGGTGATTCAGTACTGATCATATAAACCAGACAGCATTATAACAGCTACAGGACATAGAGCCAAAGTTAAGATGAACTTCCATGTTTAATTCCAGAGGAAAGAAAACAAATTAAAAATCTCAAATGACACATGTAATGATGCAAATTACAAAAAATCCAGCCATGTACAGTAATAATCTTGCTCAACAGTATGTCATGCCGTATTTAAGAGTTTTTAAAGCCTTTTCTCAAAATCCCATAACTGTCATAGATAAAATGTGCTGAGTGGACAATTCAGACCTTTTTAAAAGGTATAGCTCAACATTTTGGGAAATACACTTATTCGTGCGACAACCTCATGTCTCATTGTCACCATGAAGTTGCCAGGCAGCCAGAGGAGACATCCATCAACGGCACCCAACCATAACTAGATTCGAAAATATTTTACACATTTGTATGGATAAAAGCAACATGAATATAGCACTTCTAAGAAATAATTTTTGTAATGCCTTATAAATTCCTTTAATTTGACATTTTATTTATTTCTTGTTTCAAAGCTCTGTTTCATGGGTTGCACTTGTTAAAAGGTGGCAGAATAAGCAGTCTGTGGTACAGACCACACATAGAAGAAGTCTACTGGCAATTGATAGTTGGATCCCTGCCAATGAAATATGTGCTAGGTGCTGGTGTACTGATAGCTTAGTATCAGTACTAAGCTGACTGTTGAACCACTAAAATTGAACGTATACTAATCTGTCATTCTTGCCAAAATGCATTGATTTTTTTTCCCCTTTGGTTCCAAATGCTTGTATAATTGACCGTATATTCACTGATTACATTTACGTGACAAGTTTTTTTTGTGTGTTTTACTTTATATTTTTTATTTTAGATCTCAAATTGGAGGTAAACTAAGACCCCCTCCAACACATCACTGGTATGTCCGATTAAAGGTTCTGCAAGCAACCAACGCCAAAGCAGATATTAAATATACATTTGTGACGCGAGATAGCTCCTGCACTTTTACCTCTACTCCAGAACGACTCATTGGAGTGTTTTCTAATAATCTGTGTATTTTATGACAACAAGGTGGTCACACCATAACTTAAGGTCTGGTTATGTTTTGGCACAAAAACCACTTGGAAGAGAAAGATCATGGTTTGCATTAAAATGACCACTTGAAATGTATTGTGGGCAACCGTAACTATAGGTTGTTTTTTTGACCAGCCGAATATTTGACCTATTCTGTCAACCTATACAGTTGTTTTTCTTGTGAGGACAGGCTGCAGAATACAGTCTGAGTTTGTGACTGCACACACTGGAACTTTCCCTGAAACACAAAAGAGGAAAGAGGAGCGAGCTGTTACATTATTAAACACACACGTCTATTGCCTCTGCTGACACGTGCAGAGCCTTTTGCGCATTTGTGTTTGTGTTTGTGAATTACAAACTTACCCATGAGGCTTAGAGCTCTGTGGTATTTAACCTCCCTCCTTCCACTCTTTTATCTATAAGAATATTCCCTGCATAGCAGATGACTTCAAATCTGTCCCCTCGTTTATCTCTCATTCTCTTCAGTAGGTAGGGAAACTCAACACACCAACTCGCAAGAACCCATACACTCCCACACATGCATAAAGTTTGCTCAGTGTCGAAATCCCAGACTTATGACATCTCTTACATAATTCATGAGTCCAAATAAGAGCACATGAAATAATCATGAACAGGGGCCCATGTTCACAAAGCCATCTGAAGCTAAAAGGTGCTCCTAATTGGCCAATTTAGGAACAAATTCTAAATGTAATGTGCTATTCAGCCATGATTTTAAAAGCCTCTCCAAAAGAAATTGGAGCAGAAAAAAAGGTTTTCCAGAAGAAGTCAAGGGGGGTGCTTTAAGCATAACGCAATTCTTTACCATGACTTACAATGTCGTACACTTGCTGAGCGATGAATGTCTCAATCCATCACAATGGCTGTTACTCTTCAGCAATTATTAGCTCACTTTTAAAATCATTACATCAATCCAGCAAATAGTGACGGTAGAATTGATCAGTTCTTTCTTGAATGTTGTCTGCATATTTCTAAATCATTTGGGGTTTGACTGGCAGCTGTAATTACTGTAACAATAGCTTCTTCACCGGCCAGTTAAAACACCTATAATAAATAGATATTTCTAAAGTGGATAGATCTTCGTCTACTTTACCTAAAAATACGTTTCTGCTAAAGCTGAGCTACGAAGAGTTTCTTGGAGGAAACTCTTCTTGACTCCCAAGAACTTTTCTGCTGCTGTTTTAAGAAAGCAGGGTATTTTTAGCAATAAGATAAGATGCTGTGCGAATACGGACCTCAACCACAAATGAATGTTGTTGCTTAGCAGTGGATACCGCAAACAGTCTTAAGACACTTTACAAGATGTGATCCAGATTAAATTTCATACACAAGAAACACAAATAATGTCTTGCAATATGTTGTCTTTGTGGGTTTTCAAGCTACACTCGTGACATGGCACTATGGTTCACAATGTTGATTAGTTGGTCCACCACTTTGGTCCAAACTGTAGTATCTTAGCAAGAATTGGATGGGATGCCATTAAATTGTATATATATATATATATATGTATGTATATGTATGTGTGTGTGACCAGATTAAAAACATTGCTTTATGACCACATACTTGCGAAACTATCAACATTCTCATCAGCCTCAGCCTAAGCTATACTGTGATGGTGCTAATTAGCAAATATTAGCATACTAACAGGCTAAATTAACATGCTGAACATGTTCAACATTATACCTGCTTAACATTGGCATGTTAGCATGCTGACATTAGCATTTATCTATTATGAAAGCACCCATGTGCCTAAGTACAGCCAAACAGAGCCGCTTGCATGGTTGTTGTAATGCTTTACACAGTATCTTGGTATAGAATAAAAGTATGTACACACATACATAAAGTCTATGTATGTGTGTTTACACAATATGTAAATGTATTGCGATAATTTGAAATATGAAAAATATGAAATGTACATAAACTACAATGTACAGTATGTCATGACCCTTTTTTTTTACTTTAAATATGTGTAGCCTACATATTTATGACATGTTTGTATAGGCCTATATGGCTGATACTGTATAGTATACTGTATGTAGGCTGTATATATAGTTATTGTGACTGAATATGGAAAAATGCCATAAATATCAATATGCTTTTAACAAAATAGGCTTTGAAGAGTTTTCTTTAGCTTGTTCACAAACAGTGTCCATCAGCACCAAAGATACCAGCTATCTCCACCAAATCTCTGGTCCATAATTTCCCCAATAAAATGCTGGTACTCATGGACTGAATTGCAACTGTGTTTATTTGCATATCATTTTTCTAGTTATTGTTTTTTATTGCTTCATCAAACTCATTAACGGTGCCTCATATTCCTGCTCTGTACTGGGGTTCTCAAACTGTTCTATTATTATTTCTATATCAATCACGTGTGTGTGATCCAGTCTTCTTGTCTCCTGCTTTCAGTTCTTTGTGTATAAAACTACAATATCACAGTTTCCTCCCAATAGTGTTTATTGTTGAACAAAACACATCCACAGGGATTTGATTAGAGCAAATGACATTCAAAATAACCCCAGATATGTTATTAACAAATATTGGAAAGCATAGATGTGAGAGAAATAGAATATGAATAAACTCTAATTTAAACAACTGAAGTTAAAAGTGCAATAAATGCAAAGAGACAGAAATGCAATTTCTTTCAGTTTGACCTTAGATATTTTAATCTGAATTGAAAGCAGACCTTGGGCTTTCCTGAGATTAAAAAGGAAGTCGAAGATGGACCTCACACACTCTCTCTAGACTAAAAAGTCTATCTAGTTTGTGCGCATTTATTATGTGCGCCAAACCTACGCACACATTCCCAAAACAGTCTCCCGCTGCAGCACTTTAACCTTCAGCTGAGAAGCCGTTCATACATTATTCCGTGTCCATTCTCCATGTCCCCTCGCTGGAACACTGAACTCTAATAGCAGCCAGAAACTCGCCCTGCTCTCCACAGTGGCAGCTTCACCCCACCCAGTCCACTGCAGCCAACTAAAGGGCACAGGCGGCACCCTGAGAGACGAACACAACATGGGTTTCAGAGCAGTAAGCAAGCTTGGGGTAGCATGCTAAACAACCTCCATGACATGCCCCAAGTCAACTGAAGAACCAGTTTTAATTTGTCACCTAACTGAAGCTGAATGGATGGATGCATTTGAAAAACATTTTGCCTATATAAAGATATAAAATGCTTCAGCCCTTGAGGTAGTTTGTGAAAACCCATTATTTCTCTGTTTGCTAATATTTCTGCTGAGAGATAGTCTTCTTTACCCTTTCTACAATTGAGTGTCTATGTGACTGTGTGCGTGCACGTATGTGTGTGCACAAGTGTGTGTGCGTGTATCAGTGGCTGTGTGAGTCTGTTGCATTTTGATTAATCTGTGAAGTGTATGAAAATAATAGAGGAAAATTGTGAGTTGAAGTAGGTTATTAAAATTCACTTTCTTTGGCACACACTGAAAAATAACCCAATTATTTTCCAAGGTTACTACTGGTGTTCACTCTCTTCTTAATCACAGCCTCAGAGTGAAGAGAGCTCAGCTCCAATCCAAACCTAAAGCGTCAAAGAGATAAGCTATCAAGAAGAGAGAGAAAGGAGTTAAATAATTCAAAGTCTTCTAATGAAAGGCAAATCTTGATTTACATTTGTCTAGAATATTTATGCTTTGTATAAACTTCTATGACTTATGGTTGCATTGCCCCTTTTCTCAGATTTGGTCTTTCATAGAGACATTTTAATACGGCGTATATTCTGGAACAATAGCAAAACATAAAGCAATTTTTCCCACATTGGTATAGAAGCAAATCTTTTGACATATGTATAATGTCAACAAAGCCTTGTATACATGTATACAGGTTCTGTGTGGTAGTGGCTTGGTGGAGTTGTGCACTCCCTACAGGTCCATGACTACATGCCAGGGTCAGGGAAATGTTTTTTCCCCCTAAAAAAGGTACCTTGTTTGTATAGTGGGGCCAAGTGACTTCAGCACCATGGACAGAGGCCAAACAATGCCAGGAGGCACTAAAGACCGTATATAAAGATATCTTCGCATTATCGAGTTAATTTCTTCATCCATGAGTACAGCTTCTGTTCAACCACAAGAAATAATCTCATGAGTATCTTCCAATGAAGGTCTGATGATGAGCTTTGTGTCATGTTGAGTTCAGTGAACAAAGAGGGACTCAAGGGCATCTTTGGCTGCCAAATGAAGATGGGCATTGTCTGGCAATGAATATCGGAAGTGGGAGAAATTTTCACATGAAAGTGTTACATATAAATAAAACAAAATCTTGGACTGTAAGGAGACATTTTGATTTGGTTGTAAGTATGTCAGAAATAAGACACTTTGAAATTGATTAAACCTGCACAGTCCTGGGTACAACACAACAGCTTTTGTGTGTGTGTGCGTGTGCGTGTGCATGTGCGTGTGTGCGTGTGCGTGTGCGTGTGCGTGTGCTTGTGCTTGTGCTTGTGCTTGTGCTTGTGCTTGTGCTTGTGCTTGTTTTGGGAGACACGCCAAGGGCTGCCTGAGAACCTCCTACGTTAACTCAGAGTGACACTAATTAATGGTTGCTCAAATAGCTCCTTCTGCAAAAACACTTGGAAAGTACACAAGCTTTCAAGGTGGAACTATGACACTAATGTCATTTTTACCAAGCATAATGCACAAAGTCGGCCCCATGATGTCCGAACAATGAAAAATAGTGTACCTGTCATTCCAAATACAGTCTCCATCTGGTTAAGTATATCCCCCATTTGCATTAAAGCCCCTTTGGCAATCGAGCACAATAAAATGAGCCTGAACCACAGAGCAGCTAATGTCATGTGGGAACAGATGTGACAATAAGCCAGGCCCTGGTTCCTCATTATACTGAGACAGGTTCCCTGCTGTACTGGGTCTGACCCAAGTCACTGGTGTCAAGGAAACAGGAAAAATAAACCTTAAGTCTTAACTGAACCCTAAGGAGGCTTGCCTCTGCATGCATGAGAGAAAGAATGTGACGATAAGAAAAAGAGGGCATTGATGTCTGTGCATTTGCAGTCTCACATTTACCCTTGTGCATCATTGAACACTGTATGTATGGGGACATTATCTGTGTGCAGCAGGACATAAGAATGCACTATCATTGGAACAATAATGATCATTACTTTATCTCCCACGCTGAGGCTCACACAGCTCCTTCTGAGGCTAGTGAGAATGAGCATGAATGCAAAGCAAACAAGGCTTCAGAGAGGTACAGAGAAGGCAGCAGAAATGACCAACACGCCTTTTACCTCACCTTACCTTAGCAGTGGACATGTGTGGTGTTCCTAGAACAAGACATGCAAATTATTAATGCACTCATTTTCAGCTTTTAGAGATTTGTTTTCCACCCACACACACACACATACACATAAATGCATGTTTTACATAAGCCCACATTGAGACATTAAAACAAAAGCAAATTTTCACAGACATGCCTACAGGCTCTCTGTCACACACACACACACACCTGTCAGCTTTCAGACTGATTACAAAACACTTTATGAAATCTGTTAATGTGCATTGTAACTAAAGGTTAGTCATTATTATTATGAATACCTCATGGAGAATATCACCTTTTTTCACCATGCTATGCAAATAAAGAATCATTCCAGTTTATTAGAAATTGAGTCTTATGTTGGTAGTTTGAGTTCTCATTCCTATTGGTTTCGATGACATTGTACTCAGCAAAGTCATTGTTGAGATCTGGGAACACGAGAACCATTTTACAATTAAGTCTGAAGGGGCAAGAAACACAGTCAGACTATCAGACAGGTTGTTTAACAAGATAGCAGGTTACCCAGATTATTTAAATCACTTTATTTAGAGGTAAAATTTACATTGTGTGCACCTAAAATGCCAGTAATTATCTTTCATTGAGCCAAAAAAAACCCCACAGTGCTAACATTAAAGTACGTATGGGGACACCGTCTGTTAACTGTGATGGACGTTTATGGACAGTGTGGGTAATACATTTTTTTTTACATATGTAGGAGAACTCTGAGACCTGAAAACAGACTTTGTGTACCTTTTCATAAACTGGAATTTCTATTAAATGAAGGATCTACTGTATTTTTGTGCATGTTTGTCAGATAATGCAATGATGATGATGTGGATGCAGATGTCTACCTAGCTATGTACAGCTTGCTTAGTTCCAGGATGTAGTTTTCTATACAGCAGATTGTAGACAGTCCTATAAAACCCATTTATGCTTGGCAGCAAAAGCCTCTGCTTCACATCCAACTACAACAGGGAAGTCCCCCCTCATTGCACTGCTAATCAGAGGCAGTATTAGTGTAGCATCTCCCCAGGCTTTTCCCACTATCAGCCTTTTATCACAGTACTGTAACAGGCAGATACACACATGTACTTCTCCACTCAGTCGCAGGATAACGCCTCGGCTGTGTGGGGGAAGGCTGCAGATTGAGAGATACTATAGAATGCCTGAGGGTATTTTATACTTAAAGCTGGACAACAGGATGATAGATGAGCGCTGTTGTTAAACCCACAACTAGATAGCAAAATGTTGGCCTGTTGTTTGCCAATGAATCTAAATAAGTCAGACAAAACTTTTTTTTATTAAAAGAAAAAAAATCTTAAGAAAAGCTCATCCTTCTTTTACCTCTTGCGTCCCACTCTTTTTTTACGGCTGCCTCTCTCTCCTCACAGATCTGTTACAACTGAGTGGTTCTCTAATGATCTCAGAGTGAGAGGCAGAAAGTCATTCATAAGCACGCACATGGTCACAGACACACACACGCGCACACACACACACAGCTACTTATCTTTGTATCCTCAGGGATAATTGGGGAAGAGTTCCCTCACTGAAACCCAGCATCCTGCCGCCATTAAACCATGGAGCTGTGTCTGCTCAGCTACATTTAGTGAACTGGTGTGTGTGTGTGTGTGTGTGTGTGTGTGTGTGTGTGTGTGTGTGTGTGTGTGTGTGTGTGTGTGTGTGTGTGTGTGTGTGTGTGTGTGTGTGTGTGTGTGTGTGGTGTGTGTGTGTGTGTGGGTGTGTGTGTATGAAAGAGTGAGGGCAAGTTTGGGTAGATTTGACAGGTCTTTTTAGGGATGAAATGCAGCAGACAGCTTGTCAGTTGGATAGGAAGTCAGTATTTTATGTGTGAATGCATGTGTGTGTGTTGGTGGGTGGGTGTATGTGTGACATGTAAAGTAAAGTGTTAATGCTTGGCTGAGCATGTCAAGGGCCTGTACATGAAACTCCTCACAGCCTGCAGAGAAAGACAGACAGACAGACAGACAGACAGACAGACAGACAGACAGACAGACAGACAGACAGACAGACAGACAGACAGACAGACAGACAGACAGACAGACAGACAGACAGACAGACAGACAGACAGACAGACAGATAGACAGACAGACAGACAGACAGACAGAAAGACACAGGCAGGAAGTGGAAAGGAGAAAAGGCTAGCACTCATTCCAATCCAAAGAGATTATGTTTAAACTGAAGACAACACATTATGAGGCCATCACCTCCATTGCCCTTGTTTTGTGCAAACATGAATTCAAATGTTCTGAGATCACTAAATTGAGTCGGTATCTTCCAAAGTTGCAGTCGATTTTGTGGATTTTGAGATCTTTGGATTTTGTCGCCATCATTTACGTGTAGTCATGTTCCATGGTAAAAAGCTTCACGCCCAGTATGGAGAGTAGAAAATTGTTACAGCAATGAGGACCCATTTCCAAGTCAGTACCAGTTTAAAATTGGAAAATTAAAATTTAAAAAAGTATCATTCAGGAACCATATCAATGTCAAGGTATCCGTGCCAGTGTTGAACATTTTTGATTGATACCCAGTCCTAAACAGGTGTCTCCAAATCAGCCAACATTGAAACTGTCAGAACTATAACTTCAAGAGTTAAACTTTGACTGTCTGAAACCTCAACTGTAGGTCACCTTATTTTTAAGTGTTCACTATCAGTAATATTATCCATAAACAGCGATTTATGTTTCACGCCCACACAAAAGATAAAAAGCTTCTTGGTGAAATAAAACCTGGTGAAAAAAAATACTGGATTCTCGATCTTGAAGTAATTTGGAGTCTGTGTTCAAAGGCTACAAGAGCTCTGCATCTGTAAAAGAAAATGTGCAATGGTGAACCTTCTTTCTATGTCTCCCTGCCAATGTCAGATAATCAGACACTTACTCATTTGTCAATCAAGTCTGGCTTCAAAAACCTGCCTCAAGCTAATATGATGCACACACACACATATATAGTGTATATACACTCACGCATACACTGACACACAAACTTTGATACTCTTGTCATAAATTTTGACGTGTTTGATTGCTGTAAAGCACTATGGGTGAACCTGCAAAGTGCTTTATAAAGTGCTTTATAAACTAATAAGACTTAATTTGACTCATTTTCTCATCTCAAAATGTTCACGCACATGCCAACTCATCGTAATGATGCCCTACCAGATTGTTTATGTACTAAACCACGCAGAGAGAGCAAGACAGCAAACATGGCAGATTCAGACATTCACAACTACTTAAAATTATACTCAGGAAATGCATATAGCTATGAAACCTCCATGTATCAAAAATTCATAATAGAAAGAGTCATAATTGAATTTGTTTGAAGTTTGAGGTGTTCTGTCAACAGACGCTTTTACAATAGTGGTCTATGAGGAAAATGCTTTTTGGGCTGAATGGAGATCTTTCGCAGCAATATTGTGAGTGGCCACTGGGACAAATTGGTTCCAAGGCTCTTATTATACATCCAGATTTGGCATTTAGACTGATGCCATCTTGGATATTTGGAGATAAAAATTACCATATTTGGCATAAAACCATTAAATCAAAATGTACTTAGAACGTCTATTAGTTCAACCAAACACTGAACAAGACTTTTTAGGTGATAAAATGTTACAATTAACATTCATGAACTTAAAACACTGAAATAGAATACAGCTATGCCTATACTCTGTAGAGTTACGCCATTGTAAGTAACTTTAAGAGGGTTTCTATTAATAAGGTGTTCACTTCCTGTATGCTTCTATTTTGGGGCGGAAGTAGCGGTACCCGATTTTTGTAAATAAGTTTTCTTCACGTCAGTTCTGAGCATACGGCAGACGGTACGGTCACAAATTACAGCTCTTCTGCAAAAGGATACCTTCAGATGTTTAAGCGACTAGCTGGAGTTGGGAACAAGGTATTGTGTGTAAATAATGTGTATGTGCAGCTATTGTGCCTCCTTGTTTTATATTTACTGTGGAGAAATGTTTAATGTGTTACCATGCTAACATTAGCCTCTGTGTATGTGCATTGGGCTCATGGTAGTGCTGTTGAGCTATAAGAGTCTTTCGAGTCCTTTTATGTGTTTATTGCTAATGTTATGTTATGTTATGTGAAATGTTGGATTCATTCTCATATGTAAGGTTATAAGGCATATGGGTTATTTTTATTTGTGTTATAAGAGCTTATTTTATTTATTTATTTGTCCATTAGCTCTACCTCACTCACTCTCCTCTAATCTTTGTACTACAGAGCCCCCTTATTCCAACATTAGAAATAACTGCTTGATGACCTCTTTGTTTGAAGCATACTGACACCTTTACACATATTCAGATATATGAAACACAAATTGACTGAAGAAGGGTTTTTCCAATTTTTGACTAGAAATTTTTAGAAGAAATTCCCACCAGCATCAATATTCTCTCTTTATTTTTAAACAGTTGGAATAAGACTCAGTTGGCTGGTGATGAAAGGGGACCAAATATGGACTGAATGAGTTTTGGAAAAGCCCACTTCGATTAGTCACACAGCATTTGAAATCAGTCAGGCCAATAACTTGTTATCTCCCCAGAAATTAGCTTAGTGGGCTCTCAAATCCTTCAGTCCCTGTTTCAAAAACTAATGCCAAGGTATTAGAGTGCAGCCCGTGTTTACCCTGCTCTGCCAATGGCATCACTGGCAGCTCGGAGTCAAACACGTCCCAGTACACAACAGTGAAAACCTTACCACAGTATCAGGGGAAAAAGCAATACCTATTTGTGTAAAACCTTCAAAGCCACAATATTATCTCCTCAGCACAGCTCCAGATGACTGAATCATGAAATGCTTTAAAAATATATATAACAGACAGGATGCACTGATACAGTGTCTGCTTTTTAGTCATAACAGTAAACCATGTTGTAACACGAGCTAAGAAGGACTATCAATCACTGTAAAACCTCAAGTATTTGAATATTCAGCGGTTACTCATGTGCAAAATATAATCACATCATTGATGGTACTGTGACAGTGAGAATAATTTAATTGGTTCATTCACAAGTTAGTTGAAAAAAGAAAATCTGTCTGAAAGTTTGATTAGCACATCATCTTTGTATACTTTTGAAATCTTGCACCCTTTAGGTGTTTAACATGGCTGCTATTTATCACATTAATCATTTAGATCAAGAAGCAAACAAATATTTTTGTTGCTCCAGAGCGATTTCCCAGCACGATATCCTGTTCTAACAGATGCCTTAGTGACATAACAATAGATCAAACTGTGAGCATTACCAACTCCAAGCACTGAGTAATTATGACAATTAATAAGCCAGTACTCTGACTGCTTTAACATCTCCCTAAATGTCTTCTCTGTTGATCCCTCCCATGTGCCTCTCTCAAGATATTGTTAGACAAACTAAGTACATACAGTGATTTCATTAAGTGGCCCCAGTTGCTTTATGAAGATCCTAATATTGTTATGCACATAAACATAAATGTTTCAGGTTTAATATACTAGTCATGATTGTTTCACATCATATTATAAACTGAGTATCTGTCAGATATCTGGAAAAATGTCATTGCTAATGGTTTTTAATTTTAGCATATCTGTGTGCTGGTGCATTTGTAATTGTTTGTGTATGTTTTTGTGTGTGACAATATCTGCTTAATGACAGCATCTGTTGCTGTCATCGTTCTGGGATATAAACATCATCAATCACTAGCAGAAGTGATATTACTTTTTACGGCCCTATTTGTTGGATTATTGAAAAGACCTAATCATTGTTCAACCAAATTGAGTATGCCATGGCATGAAGAGGAGGGTCTGTGATTAATGATTGGTTAAAGAAAATAACAATCTATCTAATTTCAATTAAGTGAAGACCTTTATTGCGAGATGTGTAAGATTTACGCCAACATGATGAATGTGCCTGTTAAAGATTAAAGTCTCAGTTTGATGTAATAACAGGACTGTCTTTAAAAGCCACGCACTGCCGGGTGTTGTCTCTCCAGCTATGGTTCTGTTATCTAAGATAGACGCTACTGGCTGAGTCATCGTTACAGCTCGATGGAGATTTATTAAGGGATAGATATCAAGCGTAGAGGAGGTAAAAACAGTATAATCTCAAATCTGTCCAACACCCACTCTCTCAGTTACCCTTTCCTACCTCACCCTCCCTTACAGTTTAGTGGTAGAGGACTTTGTTCCATCTTTCCTCTTCAGATAGAAGAGAGAAATGTACCATGATGTCTGAGACTTTCACATTTCCTATGCAGGAGAAATATTAGCAAATATTTTAGCAGTAATCAATGTCTCATTCTAAGCACCATGTCTCGATTTTACAATGATGGTGTTGACTGTGTTGATTGAGCTAAAGTTCAATGCTTCTTTTAATTGTTGAAAATGGCCCTGAATAAGGCAGCTTTTTTTATGCCATTGACAGCAAATCTGAGAGTGTTCTATTTGGACTCACCAAACTATCCAGTCAATCCACAATAAGCTTGGAAGTCTGTCAATAGATGTGTTGTTAGACCTGTTGCTAGAAACTTTCTGACTCTGACCTGTGCTTTGAAATCAAGAAAAGAGTACCATCCAGTTTTCCTCACTTAACAAATATCATTGAAATAAGGTCTTTTTATCCTTTGCTGGCCTGAAGAAAGCCATCCTCACTTTTATCTCTTCACGGTTGGACTACTGTAATTACATGTGCTCTTGCTTGAGTTCTCTTTCCTGTCTGCAGCTGGTCCAAAATACAGCAGCAAGGATTTTAACTTATTCAAGGAGATGCGATTACATCACCCCTATTCTTGGCCTCTCTTCACTGGCTACCTGTTCATTTTAGAAGTGTTTTTCAAATGTTACTAATTAAAAACAGGGTTTTTCTCCAAAATACTTTACTGGGCTCCTCACCTCTTATGAAGTGAATAACAGTCTGAGGTCCTCTGGCAAGGATCTCTTGGCTGTTCCTAGATCAAGGTTGGTAACTAAAAGTGACAGAGCCTTCGCTGTCAAGGTCCCACAACTCTTGAGAGTCTTAACGAGGAGTGCTCACCATGTCAGTTTCAACCTTCAAGTGCCTTCTCAAAACACCTTTGTACAGGCAGATAGTACATACAGGCATTTCCTGTTCTCAACCTACAGTTTGTCTTGTTTTTTTTTATTGTGTTGAGCTTACGTTACATTTATTGTGCCTGGATTTTGAGTGGTATTGTTTGTTTTGCTTTGTTTTTATTTTATAATACATTTTATGTAAGTTTCCAGTGTTCCATTGCTCTGTGTGAACAATTATTTTGAAAAGTGCTATACAAATAAAGTCATTAATATTATTATTATTTATTTGGTACGTCTCTCTCTCTCTCTATCTCCTGAATCCAGCCACCTCTCAAGGTAACTAATTCCCTTGAGTGATGTCAACCAAATTGGACATTGAACAGACTTGAATCCAAAAGCTAACTCTACCACTAAATTAATCAAAGAAACACAACATTGAAGGTAAAAAATAAGAATTTTTACTGGAGCTGGGCAATATATCATATTAGATTTTGGATATTGTGATAATTGCATAACTTTTTTTCCCTTTTTTTGAAAGGCTTTAATAAATTGATGCAATTTTCTGAACTTACCAGATTGTTATAGCCGTTTTATTGTTTGCCTTTACCTACTTAATCATTATATCCACATTACACATCATTATTTTGCAAAAGCACCAATACAATATTGTTGCATTATCAACATTGAGGTATTTGGTCAAAAATAATTAATTTGATTTTGTCCATAGCACCCAGTCCTAATTTTGATACATTAACTAAGCTTAGCTCGTTGTCAATCTGTCTAGCTAACTTTGCCCTTACTTTAATAAAAGTAATGTTATAAAGCTGACATTTTAACATCCATTGCAGTGGCTAATTTTCTTAATTAAATCAGTCTATCAGTGTTCATTTTGTTTTATTTATGTACAAGTGCAAACTAGTTTGAGCCAAGCATCTTGTTTGCCTTTAGCCCTGCAGCAGACACTCATGTATTTGATTGATGTTGAAGACAACTGATATATTTTAATGATTTGCCTTGCAGTGAAGGTGAATTGTAGTATTCTTGCATTTGTTTTATTTATATCACCAATATCACCATGGGACATGAATAAAATATTTAATTTCCCTCTGCAGTGATATCTTTTAATGAAAGCTGTATGTTAAGGCTTTAAATTGTTTATTTAAGATAATATATCCCAGTCCAAAGATTGTCACCATAACTCCATATTTTGTATTCACTTTGAGTTGCTCCTGTCTGCAGCTTCTTGGCCCAGAACAGAAATTGCATATGCGTGTGTGTGCCCCTCCATGAGTGCATGCTGGTTTATTTGCCATATGCCAAGGGCTCGTTGGAACAGAGGCACCATTATCCATTCATCAGGTCGGCAGCCTCAGTGTCTGCTGGTTTCCCTGATCCACAGTCTAATTTACACCTTAGACAGCAGCTCTCATCCCTCTCAAAATTTGTGTTGACATGAAACAGGATAAACAACTATAAATCTACAAATGCTGCACTGTTGCCTTGTCCCACTGGTCAGTTTGCTCTTGTTTTGGAGAGGACGCGCTAAACCAATAAAAAAATGGACAGATGGGAAAGCAGTGTTGCAGGTGGAAAATGAATTGAACCAGTCATTCACAACTGACAGTTTAAAAGTGAAGCATTTAGCACACACTCTTATCTTACCATAAAGTTTAAATGTAATCAATAACAGGGATAGTGATAGTGATAGGGACAGCTACATTGGGAGACACCAACACAAGTTGTTTGCTTGTCTTACACTTTCATTTTCTACCGCCCTTCCTCATTTCCTCCATCTCTTTTATGGTGGCAGAGCTGTGGGCCCTGGGTATTGATTGTATGCCTAGGACTAATGGGCATGACAAAAGCAGTGACGGGGAGACACAGAAGAAAAGGAGGAACAGATAAGAGGGAGAAGGGATAAAGAAGGGCTAAATGAGCAGGGCAAGATCATCAGAGAATGACAAATTTACCAAAGAGTAAAGCTGACTAATTTTCTATACTATTGCCTTAAGGTCTGATACAACATTTTTCCATTGACCAAAAGGAGCCAAATTTGTCAAATGTTGTGAAAATAAGCTTGATGAGAAAATTGATTGCCCTCACAGGTGATTAGCATATAGCTTAGCATAAATACCCACCAATTACAGAGCATTAGTAGGGGTCTTGTTTTTTGGAGAGAAACAGGTTAACTTCTGTCATTATGCTAAGATAGGCTAATCCCCTCCTGACTGGCTTCATACTAAAGCACAGATGAGAGAGTGGTATCAGTCCTTTCATCTAACTCTCAAGGAGAAACTGTCATACGCATAACCCCCAAAATGTTGAATTATTCCATTAAATGCTGTAACACATAATAAACACACTAATAAAACATCAAGAATTGCAAGAAAGAGACCTGGGAAGGAGTCATATAGTCTGTACTTGTTCAAGTCTCCTCAGGCTGAAAGTTCATTCGAATAACTATGCGAATAATATGTGCACACTGCCACAAAAAGACACAGTAGAAATCAGACATTGACCAGGTCCAAGAGTCTGTTGTGTTCCTTTCTCTTGGAGCACAGCTTCTACACAAACTAGAACATGTATTTCCTAAAGAAAATGTGTGTAATTGATGCTAGCTGATTTGACTGCCAGCTGCAGCTGCTACAAGCTGCTGCTCTAGCAGCAGGTGAGGTTGCACATAAGTCTCATGTTTAACAGCATGCATAAAATGAGTAATGTGCATATCTATCTTTATCAAGGCTTGATTTTTTTTTTTTTTTTTTTTTTTAAGTTGACCAGAGAAAAAAAAAAATCAGCCTCCAGCATGTTCAGACAAAA